>NC_140588.1:1129630711-1130155711 GCF_964204655.1 Triturus cristatus | reverse complement strand
AAGCGGCGAAGTCTCTGTATGTTGGATAAAAAAAGAGCTAAAATGTTCTCCCAGTTCCAATAAGGCAGCAGAGATGATTAAAGCCCTGCTGCGGGGATCTGGGTGTCTCCTGAATGTTACATGCCCCTTGTGGGTTAACAATAGATTCCCTAGTTGTTCTAAATATTACCACCCAGTCGTTCGGTATTCTCACACATCCTTATAACTCATCCCTATTTCTTCAGCTCCCCTCAACATACAGTTCTATAGCAGGGATGCCCACCCTATAACCAGGATGGCCAGGTCCATGCCAGATTTTCATGATAACCACATAGAATAAATGTGCATTGAATGGATCTAATTGGAGCTCATCTGCATACCCAGTTTTTGTCTTGAAAATCTGGCAAGTATGCTTTCCTCTTGGACATGTATTGGAGATTCCTGTCCTAAATGCGTTGGGCATCTCGTCATGGTCACAGATGGCTCTCGTCCTCGGGGAGAGCTAGTGTGGGCCAGTGTGTATGCGTACAGATGTCCGGCATGAGGAACACGTGAAAACTACATGTGGTGTGCATGTTGTGTCCTACAAGAGGCATCCAGATTTGTGGCATTTTTTGGGGTAACGAGAGCCTTTGGCTAAACATGTTTTATTAGGGCCAATTGCCACGGACCCATTTGTGGTGCAACTATGTAGCTGTATGATTGATCAAGCTATTTTCTAGGCGTGCATTTATCTTTGAGTTAAGAGAGACCCTAACTTTGGCCTGTTATTCGATAGGCGTGGGTGCAGGCCACAGGGCCTGTCTGACCACGTATCTCTGACTTGAGGTTGATGAGAAGGTCACCGTGGTTAAATCCGACAGCAGTGGTGTGAGTTCACCGGAACTCCTAAGAATAATATGGCAGTCACTGGTGTCATTTTTATGGACATTCTCTATAGTTTGTGTACGGTTGTCATAGCGTACATTGTCTTTGTTATCGATATTGGCATGATTTTGCATTCCTAGCACATGACATACATTGACATCGATTTTACTGGTAACAGTGTTGTTGCTTGCACATGGATTATGGTATACATTGGCATTGCTATTGCTGGTATTACCGTTGTTGTGTAGGCGTGGATTATGACATACCTTGACATTGCTACTGCTGGTATTATCGTTGTTGTGTAGGCGTAGATTATGACATACATTGGCATTGCTATTGCTGGTATTACCGTTGTTGTGTAGGCGTGGATTATGACATACCTTGACATTGCTACTGCTGGTATTATCGTTGTTGTGTAGGCGTAGATTATGACATACATTGGCATTGCTATTGCTGGTATTACCGTTGTTGTGTAGGCGTGGATTATGACATACATTGACATTGCTACTGCTGGTATTATCGTTGTTGTGTAGGCGTAGATTATGACATACATTGACATTGCTACTGCTGGTATTATCGTTGTGTAGGCGTGGATTATGACATACATTGACATTGCTACTGCTGGTATTATCGTTGTTGTGTTTGCGTAGATTATGACATACATTGACATTGCTACTGCTGGTATTATCGTTGTTGTGTAGGCGTAGATTATGACATACATTGACATTGCTACTGCTGGTATTATCGTTGTTGTGTAGGCGTAGATTATGACATACATTGACATTGCTACTGCTGGTATTATCCTTGTTGTGTAGGCGTGGATTATGACATACATTGACATTGCTACTGCTGGTATTATTATTGTTGTTGTGTAGGCGTAGATTATGACATGCATTGACATTGCTACTGGTGGTATTATCGTTGTTGTGTAGGCGTAGATTATGACATACATTGACATTGCTATTGCTGGTATTATCGTTGTTGTGTAGGCGTAGATTATGACATACATTGACATTGCTACTGCTGGTATTATCCTTGTTGTGTAGGCGTGGATTATGACATACATTGACATTGCTACTGCTGGTATTATTATTGTTGTTGTGTAGGCGTAGATTATGACATGCATTGACATTGCTACTGCTGGTATTATCGTTGTTGTGTAGGCGTAGATTATGACATACATTGACATTGCTACTGGTGGTATTATCGTTGTTGTGTAGGCGTAGATTATGACACATTGACATTGCTACTGGTGGTATTATTATCGTTGTTGTGTAGGCGTGGATTATGACGTACATTGACATTGCTACTGCTGGTATTATTGTTGTTGTGTTTGCGTAGATTATGACATATTGACATTGCTACTGCTGGTATTATTGTTGTTGTGTTTGCGTAGATTATGACATACATTGACATTGCTACTGGTGGCATTATCGTTGTTGTGTAGGCGTAGATTATGACATACATTGACATTGCTACTGGTGGCATTATCGTTGTTGTGTAGGCGTAGATTATGACACATTGACATTGCTACTGCTGGTATTATTGTTGTTGTGTTTGCGTAGATTATGACACATTGACATTGCTACTGCTGGTATTATTGTTGTTGTGTTTGCGTAGATTATGACATACATTGACATTGCTACTGCTGGTATTATTATTCCTGTGATCAACTAATTTTTAAATACTTTCCTTTCTTCAGCAGTAGTTCAAGAGTCGTGAACACTGTCAGTAGTAAACCTTTATTGAAATAAAACCCTGCCTGATCCCTCTTTTAGGCCCAGTTCCCTGCTCCCTGCTCCCTGCTCCCAGCTCTCTGCTCCCTGCTCCCAGCTCCCTGCTCCCTGCTCCCTGCTCCTTGCTCCCTGCTCCCTGCTCCCAGCTCTCTGCTCCCTGCTCCCAGCTCCCTGCTCCCTGCTTCCTGCTCCCTGCTCCCTGCTCCCTGCTCCTTGCTCCCTGCTCCCTGCTCCCAGCTCTCTGCTCCCTGCTCCCTGCTCCCTGCTCCCTGCTCCCTGCTCCCTGCTCCCTGCTCCCTGCTCCCTGCTCCCTGCTCCCTGCTCCCTGCTCCCAGCTCCCTGCTCCCTGCTCCCTGCTCCCTGCTCCCTGCTCCCAGCTCTCTGCTCCCTGCTCCCTGCTTCCTGCTCCCTGCTCCCTGCTCCCTGCTCCCTGCTTCCTGCTTCCTGCTCCCTGCTCCCAGCTCCCTGCTCCCTGCTCCCTGCTCCCTGCTTCCTGCTCCCTGCTCCCTTCTCCCTGCTCCCTGCTTCCTGCTCCCAGCTCCATGCTACCCTGCTCCCTGCTCCCTGCTCCCTGCTTCCTGCTTCCTGCTCCCAGCTCCCTGCTCCCTGCTCTTACTCAAATGCTGGACAAGCTCGTTAATGAACAGTTCTTGGATTTTCTGAAAAAATCCAAGTCCACATCAATCCAGGTTCAAGCCTAGACACTCCAAGGAATCAGTCTTCCTTGAGGTTTTAGAAAGAATAAAAGTGACCCTAGACAAGGACCAAATCGGGTTTTATAGGGTTCAAGACCCTCTCCAGCATCTCTCAGAAACTGGCATTAATGGTGAGGCCTGGACTTGGTTTCGAGCAGTTAAGTTCAGGAGAGAAATCATTGAAGTATATTGTTTCGCAGGGCTCATCACGGAGTCCATCTTTAGTTTATTTAACATCCATGTGGCCCTATTGAGTTCTGTGAGAAATCAAGACGTGCTTGCAGTGTCCCCCCACTTTTTGCGCCCATTTTGCCTCCCAGATGATGGTTTTCTGACTCTGATTGTGCCCGGGGCGCTGCTAACCAGACCCAGGGCCTGTGCTCTGATTAAAAATATATGGTAATCAGCTGCAATTACAATTGTCAATGACTGACCCTGTCAGTCTCGTGTAAATAAAATCAATCAATCAACTTATTGTACGGTCAATAAAAACCTTAACAAATAAACGTAATAGTTAAAATCGCATGCAGAGTTAAAATGTCCCATATGGACAGACAGAGCTGATTCAACACTAAGATGATTAAACTGACCCATTGTTAAAACAGAAGTTATAGTATAAAATTCAAGGCGCAGAACAACTTTGTTTGATTGCTGCCCCATAAATTGGTGCATTTTTTTATCTCAATCCCAGAAGAAATTTGCAAAGTGCATATAAGAAGGCAAGTCAGGAATATGTTATGAGTCCTCCTGGTCCATAACAACCCTGTTAAAGTGCAAGTGCTGCTCAGGGTCTCTAAGTGCACATCAGGATTGTCCCACTCCCTTACTAACCGGCTGGAGGTAAACAATACAATATAAAATACCAGAGCCAAAGAGCATTTTGATCGATAACACATTGTAGGAAGACAAAAGAGAACAGTGCAGAGTGCCGAAAGTGAAGCAGCTAACGAGCAATAGCAGCGGAGACCCCCCCAAGCCCATTTAAGGCGCACGGTACAGGCAACGGGGCCATGTGCAGCGGAATCTTGGAATATAACATTTAGGCCAAGACACTTTTGCAAGCGCAAACCAGCCCAATGTGAAACAAGCAATATCAGACTGCACTAGTGGCAGAATTTTAGAGAAAAAAGTGGAATATGCAAAACAGATAGAAGGTGGACTTAAAATGCGAGACCTGACGTGAGGTTTTTGCGGCATGAATGGAATTAACATTGTGCAGTTTGACTGCAGCCATCTGAAGAAACTTAGCAATTTTTAAATTTAGTAAGCAGTTAACAGGGTTCAGATTGGCTATAACTGCCTGCCGGGAGGTGTGGATCCTAAGTTATGTTACGTTAGACGGATTTATAAAGCGCGTGGCTGCCCCAACATCGGGGCGTCCCAGCGCTAGCAGACAATGGGGGTCAGAGCGGGATGAGCTAAGTGGAAGAGAAGAGCCAGGTTTTAATCAATTTCCTGAAAACTCAATGATCTTGTGTACTCCGCACAGCAAGAGGGGCGGTATTCCAAAGGGCGGGAGCCAATGCCTTAAAGGTGCGTCTGCCCGCTCTCTGCCTGCACACTCTTGGAGTACTACCCAGGTGCAAATTGGTAGAGCGCAGAGCCCGCCCTGGAACGTATAAAGAACAGAGCCCTTGCATGATTTCAGGGGCTTGGTCATGTAGGATCTTATGCGTGGTGCAAAGAGTCTTGAACTGGACTCTCTGCTCAATCGGCAACCCGTGGAGATGGCGAAGGAGATGGGAAGCATGACAGTGCTTCGGAAGGGCAAAAAGGTACGTGCTGCCGCATTCTGTGCCTGTTGGAGTCTTTTGATGACGGCTTTCGTGGAGAAGTGTGGCTCAATGGTTAGAGCGGCAGACCCTGATGCAGAGATCTGTCCCGGGACCAGGGTTCAATTCCCACCTCGGCGGGTCTTGGGCTCAATTTCCTCGGACCTGACATTTCTCGCCTCGGTGCCTACTCTAATCATGGGTCCCACTCTGCAACTCTGGGCAATAGCTTGCTTAATTGCCCCAACAGCGCTGAGGATGCCTGGCTTCACCTTGGGGGTGCCCAGGAGTGGACATTTCACAGGGAAAGCCAGGAAGGGTTTCACAGCGGTATGAGTACAAGCGCCAGGACGCCCCGTCGCTGGGGCAGCAGTGCGCTATACAAGTACAAAATTTCAAATTTCATTTTTATTAACTCCAAGTAGGAGCCCATTACAATAGTCCATATGGGACAGCACAGCTGATTGGACAATCGTTTGGCCGATAGATGAATCAAAGAATCCCAGGATGAGGTTCAGACCGTGTGGGAGGCCGGAACACGTTCCTGCCACTTTTTTGCGTGGTTCTCAAATGAAAGGGCATTGTCCATCAGGACCCCTAGGTTCTTAACTGCCATGTTTGGTAGTGGAGGAGAGCCTGGAGCCTTCGGCCACCACTGGTTGTCCCATTGATGGATATCCCGACCTACCAAGAGCACCTCGGACCTGGTGGAGTTCAGTTGTAAGCAGTTGTCTGCCATCCAGTCTGAGATGGGCAGAAGGTCTTCTTGGAATTTCACTTGATCCTGTTTAACATTGTTAGAAAATGTAAACACCAGCTGGGTATGTCACCATCCCGATGTTCCGTGCTTTCGCCAAGAGGGCCAATGAGCGGACATATACGTTAAACAGCGTGGGGCTCAGGGCAGAGCCCTGTGGGACACCACAGCTGAGGGGACAGACGCTGGATCGATAGGGAGGGGAAGCGGATAGTACGGAGAATGAAGGGCAGGATCATAAGATATGGATCAAAGTTTCCTTTTTCCTGGCCACAGAGACGACATCTTGTATCGTGGGGTTCTGCTGGAAAGTGAGCTCACAAGTTCCACTCTCCCTGTCCTAATGCTACCAGCCGGCCTTAATCCGTGGGGGGATATGTGCTAGAATGTAGTTCTGCTGCTCACTGGAGGAATAGGAGTTGATTAATGACCATGGCGTGATAGCGCTTGTTCAGTGTCACCTTTTTTCTGTTTTTTTTAGTTTTTTGTTGTGGTTGTTGCTTTGAAGACCTAGTGATAGAGATGCTTCCCCAGGACTCAGTGAGAATTCTATTAATTTGTCTTCAAGGTGTTGGACTGGAGCCCTCTAGTGTGCGCCTGATTGGGCCATGCGTGGAGTCTTACGCTGCAGTCTAAGCCTGTGACAGAAGTTTAAAAAAGAGCTGCTTCTGGCCACCTGCCGGTTTGTGATGCTGAACTCAAGTATTATTTGAGCTCTCTTTGGCAGACATAGAATCGCTTTGTTGATTCGGGTGCTAAGTTTGTCTACCATAATACCCTTCCTGCCCAGGGTAATTTCACTCCCGTAAGTTAATGCAGGGATGACCTTTGCTTTCATCACTTGGAGAAGGGGTCAAGTCTTGGTCCTACCAGGTTCTGAGTGGCAGCAGAAAGAGCAAACAGTAAGCTGGAGCCCAAAGTTGTTCAAAGAGCAAAAATGAAGGATCCTTCACTATCTAGGTACACAAACCAAATATTTGTATTGATTGCTATGATGGAGCCTGGTGCCGTTGAGCACCACCTACCATGACGGATTGATTTTGGGCTGAGTGTGACTGTCATGGTTTTTGTTTTGATTGATTTATTTCCAGCCTGTTCCTGGCAGTAAAAGCATGTAAGGTGAAAAGTTGATGCTGAAGGCCAAATCTTAATCTGGCAAAGGAGCAAAAGGTCATCTGCGTACAGCAGGTGGGTCATATGTTGACGTCCCAAGCACTACCCCTCACCACAGCGCAAGCACTGGTGTTCTCGCTCCCAAAACCAGGAAGGGAAACCATGGATATGGCAAGCTATCGCCCATTGTTATGGTTGGCAACGGAATACAAGATACTGGGTAAAGTATTGGCACATAGGCTCCTGCCCCTCCTGAATAAGGTGATACATACCGACCAAACTGGTTTCCTGCTGGCCCGGAACACATCTCTGAACACTAGAAGGCTACACCACCTCATGTCGACTGCCCCAGAGTATTACGCTTACGCGGGTTGCATATCGCTAGATTGACGCCAAGCGTTTGATACGTTGAATTGGGAGTACATGTTCAAGGCGCTGGCGAAGTTTGGGCTACCGGATGGTTATATTAAATGGCTCCATTTGTTATATGATGCTCCTACTGCCCGAGTTCGTGCGGGAGGTCATATATCGACCGAATACCCGATATTTAGAGGGACGAGGCAAGGCTGCCCACTCTCACCAATACTGTACATACTGGCACTAGAACCCCTGGCACATAAGTTACGTCTGGACACACAGGAACTGGGCATACAGATAGGGTCTACAACGCACCCCTTCCCCGCATATGCGGATGACATTGTTCTTTATATCAAAGACCTTTGGTCTAATCTGGCCCCCCTTGCTGAGATCTTCGACACTTTTGAACATATATCGGGTTTAGCCATTAACCCGACAAAGTTGCTTGTCTTTTTCTTTCGCGAGCACACCTCGCCTACAGAAATTGCGTTTGGGTCCACGGTATTACAGGTGGCTCCCCACACATTTAAGTATCTGGGTATCCATGTATACAGGACCCCCTCCGATATGTTGGAAGGTAACCTTAATAGAGCAATTAGAGCCATGCGTTCTAGCATTGCCTTTTGGACCACGTTGCCACTGTCAGTGATGGGCAGAGTAGCTATAACCAACATGGTGGTCCTCCCGCGATTGATTTACTATTTCACAAATCTACCTCTGTTGATGCCACAGACCACCTTTAAACTTTTGGACACCGTGCTTCTCGACCTTGTCTGGGGGACTGGCAGACGAAGGATAAGCCTCAAAAAGGTCCAGCTTGGCATGAGAAAGGGAGGTTTGGGAGTGCCAGATCTTAGAGCGTATTACTATGCCTGTCAGTTGCAATGGCTATCTTATTGGACCGCTGGGCATAATCTGCAGGAAATAGGGTTTACTGATTGGGATATAGGTAGAGGAGCCTTACACACACTGCTATTACCGCGATGCAGGCTTCCTCACCACCTTCCACCCTTATTACGCACAGTGCTGCAGTGCTGGAGAGCGGCACTACACTACACAAGCCCACACCCTGCCTACACAGGCAACATCCCCTTACTGGGAATACTGCTATCGGCTGGGAGAATAACGAGATGTACTAACGCCCCTTGGCTGGAAGAAGGGGTCAGCACGGTGTCGGACTTATTTAACGATGGGCAGCTACTGGATCATGATAAGTTTGTGAGGGAGACGGGGGTACCGGGACACCTGTATATATAGTACACGCGGCGTTAATCCAATATGTTAAAACACACTGGGCTCCACACCGGCAGGAACCTACTACACACAAATTGGTTAAAGCACTCTATTATATGGGCTGAGGGAGACATCTAATAAGATGGCTATATGTTGGGATGCGGGCTCACGCGGAGATTGCCCTCCTTCCATTATGCACTGCAGGGTCGGATGACATAGGTTGGGCGTTAGAGGAGAAGGAATGGGAGAAAATCATAGAACACCCTAGGAAAACCTCAAGAAATGCCAAATGTAAGCATGATATTACACAGCGCCTATCTTACCCCGCGCAGACTAGACAAAATGTTCCCGCAGACCCAAAACCATTGCCCACGATGCCACTGGGAGGGAGCTGACCTAGCCCACATGGTGTGGTCTTGTCCGCACCATCGAGGGTTTTGGGGCACAGTTAGATGCTACACGCAGGCAGCCACGCACAGGGAAATACCTAATACTATGGAAGAGCGTCTCCTGGGCCTCCACAAACCCTATAACAAGCACAAAGTACAATACAAGTTTGTGAACCTGTCATTGATCCTGGCAATACAGGCAATTACCATGCGTTGGAAATCCAAGAACCCCCCCTCAGCACATGCGTGGCACAGCGAACTGATCCGCTGGGGTAGTGCAGAAAGCGCGGCAATGCGAAGGGAGGAGGCCAAGGGTCAATGTAAAAACCCGATAGCGCTGGAGTCGGACGCCATGTTGGGCGCCATGTTGGAAGCCCTTAAAGCACAAGACTTAGATTCTAATAACAACCCTCCTGTCTCACAATAAAGAATAGTGAGCAGGATTTCTGTATCACCCCGAACGTAGTAATTGCAAATGTGTGATCATGTACCACAAGCAAGTTTACGCTCTATATGTCATTTCAACGTAGATGGGCTGTTTTAAAAGTTTTTTAAAGTGTTGTTGTGCGCCAAACTATATATGCTAAAAATGTATATTCGGAAGCTCTAAATGTAAACAGACGGACAGGAGGGAGGGGGATGGAGGGTTTTGTTGGGGTTTTACTGTTTCATTGCAGACAGAAGCGCGATGGGCTGTGGATTTATAAATGCATTAGACGACGAGAGGTATAAAAAACTGAGCCACGATAGTCGCCACTGGTTGGTGGATCATTCGAAATGAGTATATACTGATGGAAATGGTGTTACCTGTATCCCTCTGTCAAAGATAGCAGTAAGCATCGCTGTTTTGGTAATGTATGTATCATCCCACAAACCTATTGTACTGCAACAGTTTTATTGTGGAAAAAAAAAGAAACTAATAATAAAAATGTGATTAAAAAACAAATGTTGACCTCCCAATGTGGGCAGATGGCAGTTTGCTTCGTTGACATATCAACAATATATAAATCAAAGACTAAAGGAGCGAGCTAGCATCCTTCCTTCAGCCCAGATTTTGTAGGGATCTTCCTTGAGATGCGAGAGCCTCTAGTTTGAGCCGCACCCTGGTGTTAGTATACTGCTGCTCTGATCTCAGTAAGGCGACTGGCAGGCCCCTGGTCGCAGCCTATGCCAAACAGGGCTCCTTGGTATGCTTTCAAAAGCAGCTTTAACAGGCATAAAACAGGAGTAAAGCGCCTGTTTATTTCTAAGGACTTTGTCACATATGAGCGTCAGCACCATCAGATTTATGAATAATAAGCACGGGAACTCAAACTACCTTTAAGTCCCTAGTATATCATGAGGCAGGGAGGTGTGGAGCGGGAGTAGATTCCCTACACTAGAGTGTGCACTGCTGTGTTGCCTGCTGTAATTTCAAAGGCAGCCCTGCTTTGCAGACTATCTTTAAAATGAATTTATATGTTAATTCGACTTTAAATAAAGGCACTTCCAAAGTAATAATCTGCCCTATTTGTGCATATACGTCTATCCTCAGTGCCCGGCGGTACCTTTGAACTGGAAGCAGGGATCTTATGAAACATGTTTTTTGAGCCCTGGGGAGGGAAAACGTGCCACATTTGTTTTCCCAACTGCAGATAGCTAGCTCCGTAGGCTCAATTAGAATATTTAATTTAAGTATAAATATTGACAGACGCAAGATCAAAATGTCATTCAAGAACTTAAAATGATAGTTGTGATAAATCCAATATCTTGCCATTGTTAGATTTATGATAACTAACTATCTCTGTAAATAGGTTCTAAACTTTATTTTCTGTAAGCAAAATCCAGCCTTCCAAGTGCCCTCTCCTGATTGGCTAACCTCTGCCAGGTTGAACAAGGTTGTTTTTATGAGGTGTGAGGTGGCCTGCTGTTTTAAATTGCTGAAAATTGATTCCGTGTTTTAAACTTTAAAAAAAAATCAGTCACCTCTTGTTGGTTCCTGTTCAATATCACCTACCTGAATTAGCACTTCCGCTCAGAAACGCGGTCTAGTGCTGGGAGGGAGGGAGTTGGCAGCTGCTGCACAGCAGAGCTGATTGGTTGGCGGGCGGTAGGGGAAGGCATTTCAGCACGCTGTAGCCGACGCGCAGCGGGCGCGCAGAGGGCGCGCCTATGGCAAGCCCGTCTTCGCCCATCCGCGCCCTGCCGGGACCAGCGGCCATAAACTCTGGCCCAAATATCGTGTACCCGGCTAATGAGCTGCTGTCCTTCGCCACACGCACTTACTCTCTTAAACCCTCCATCCTCTCAATATTGGAGGCTGAAGACCTCCTAAAGACTCCCGCTGTAGCCCCAGACCCTTTGGCTGCGCCCTTAGGCCACCTATCTTCTAGACTAGTGAAGCCTCTGGGCTTGACAGTGGCTCTCCTGAATACAAGATCCCTGCAAAAACATCGTCTCGAGATCTTTACCCTTCTTCAGGAAGGGGATATTGATATTCTGTCGTTGACAGAAACGTGGATGGGGGATGCATCAGCCCCTGACATTATGTCATCCCTGCCAGGGCATTTTGATGCCATTTGGCACAATAGGCAAGATAATAGAAGAGGAGGGGGGGTGGCGACTTTTTTAAAATCTAGTCTCAAGGCCACTATGATAATATCAGAAAGCTCAGACAACTCCGAGATTCTAGGAGTCAAGTTTACCTTTGACTTCTCTTGCTTTGTACTTCTGACAGTTTATCGCCCCCCGGATGCCACCCCGGGTTTTTGTGACTATTTCTGCGAGACTATATCGGACCATAGCACACGCTATCAAAAGCTTATGGTTGTGGGAGACTTTAATCTCCATTGGGAGAGAAGTCCCCGTGAGTCACAAGCTAGACAATTCGACATGACTATGTCAAACCTAGGATTTCACCAATTGGTAAACGGCCCCACCCACATTAAGGGACACACTCTTGATCTGGTTTGGACATCTAACCAGCAAGACAGACTTTTAAATTGTCTTCCTTGTGCTTGGTCGGATCATTTCCTAATTTCGTGCTGGGTTCCTCTGGATTGTCCCTCCACCCTTTCCCCTCCGGAATGGAGGAGAGTGCGAAGCTGGCATAAGATCCAGCCGGATAATCTTACTGATTTTCTCCTGAATCTATCTCCATACAGGCCGGAGGAAGGTTACACCAATATTGATTTAGCCAGTCAATCTCTTAGTAACACCCTCCAACTGCCCATTGATCACCTGGCTCCAGAACATAGGGAAAGAATAAAGCTCAAAAATAAAGGGGCTCCCTGGTTCAATGAGGCCCTACGGATACATAGACAGAGCTTGCGTAAAGTCGAGAGACAGTGGAGGAAAGCGTGTAACGCCTCTGATCTGACCCTTTATAAAGCAGCTCTGGCTCTTTACAAGAAAGCTATCACTTCCAGGAAAGCAGAATATTACGAGGCCCGGATTACTGACGCACCTAATAAACAGAAGGAAACCTTCAAGATCTTAAAGGAACTTAGCAGAAAGGGCGATGTCAATTCAACTTTAATACCTTTTGACGTCGACACCTTGCAGTCCTTTTTTCTGCAGAAAGTGATAGATATTCTTCATGAGATTAATAAATCTCCTGCTGCCGCTGCTCTGAGCAGTCAGGGACTGGCGTCGCCTCCCACCTTACCAGCCCAATTTCTTACCCATTTTCCCCCTCTGGGCTCAGAAGCTCTGGCCTCCTTGATAAATAAAACCAAATCTGGCTCACCGGCTGATCCTTGTCCACCTAGGATCTTTCAGCTGGCTGGTCCAGTCTTGGACTGTCAGATCCTCACACTTCTCAATAACTACCTGGCCACTGGCCAGGGGCCATCTAATTTGAAGGAGACTAGAGTTATCCCCTTATTGAAAAGGCCAGTGGCTGACAAGGCTGAACTGAAAAACTATAGGCCTATTTCGCAACTCCCTTTCTTGGCCAAAGTTATGGAGCAGCATGTTTTGAAAACACTATCCAACTTCCTTGACAAATCCGAGCTCCTTCACCCACGTCAGGCTGGTTTTAGAGCCCATCATAGCACGAGCTAGTCATGTTGTCTTTCCTTGATGATCTTAGACTGAATGCTGATAATAGAGAGCCGAGCGCACTTGTGCTCTTAGATCTCTCCGCAGCATTCGACACGGTCAGTCACTCCATCTTACTGACCCGTCTGATGGACCTGGGACTCAGGGGCTCGGCCTATGACTGGCTAAAATCCTTCCTATCTGGTCGCTCGCAAAGGGTTCAACTTGGTGACTGTGTTTCTAATAGAGGTGACATTCCGTGTGGCGTGCCCCAGGGCTCCGCTCTGTCCCCTCTACTCTTTAATATATATTTACAACCCTTAGTGACTGCACTGTCCAATTTGGATTGCCGAGTTTTTAACTATGCTGATGACACTCAGCTTATTCTGAGGATTGACAACTCGGCCCATGCCCATGAGGTGGTTCAAAGTATTTTAAGATTCACCACTAAATGGATGACAGTTAATTCCTTAAAAATTAACCCTGACAAAATGGAGGTTCTTGTCATTCCAACAATCAATAATTCTTGGAGTGGCCTGTTCTGGCCCAAAGAACTTGGGGCTCCCCCTCGTCCATCACCAGTTGTGAAAAGCTTGGGAATCAAGATTGATGCAGAACTCTCTTTGATTCATCAAGTCTCCTCAGTGGTGGGCACCTGTACTTGTGTCTTGAGACAACTGAGGAAACTGGTTCCCCTTCTATCAGCTTCCTCTATGAAATCCATAGTCTCGGCTACCATTTTATCACGCCTTGACTATGGGAATGCACTATACCTAGGACTTCCTCTGAAACTCACAAACCGACTCCAAGTTGTACAGAATGACGCTGCTAGGCTGATTTTCAGCCTTCCTAGGAGGACCCATGCCTCACCCCTGCTGCTTAAGCTACACTGGCTGCCTGGTAGACAGCGTGCAAAATTCAAGGCCCTTTGTATTGCTCATAAAACCCTTTATGGTCACGCCCCCAGCTACATTAGGGAACGCCTGGTCAAGTACGTCCCAGGACGTTTACTCCGGTCTACAGATGCCTCTCAGCTAGTCTGCCCTCGGAGCAATTTGGCTACCAAGGGTGGGCGAGCTATTTCTGTTACTCTGCCTCGTCTTTGGAACCAACTGCCAGATGCTTTACGAAAAGAACCAGGTTTGTTCCTCTTTCGGAAGCTACTGAAAACTCTGCTGTTCAGAGACACATTCTAATCCCTCCGCTACCAGGACTGTCCTTACTGGGTCAAATGCAAATCTCCTTCTGTCAGCGCTAAGAGACCTGCTGGTATACACGTGCTATATAAATCCACCTACAAATACAAATACAAATGGAGAACTGCAGCTGCAGAAGGCAGGATGAGGGTGGGGTAGCAAATCTAGGGGAATATTCTCAAGAACGTGTGATAATTATCACAAAACTAGCTAAACGCAACTCTTCGCATCGAAGTCGATCACGAGAAAATAACGCAGTGTTAACGTTGTATTCTCAACACTGCGGTACAATGTGATAGTCTCACAATAAAGCGTCAAATGACCACATTAAAATCAACGCGATGCCGCAAAAATTCGAAACACGAACATGAAAAAAGTGGCGATGTCCCAAACCGTGATACAAAAATCAGCAATAACCAGCGACAGGCCCACAATTCCCATGCATCATGCCGGAAAATGCACCATAAAAGCAGAGAAAAAAACGGTGCAATGACAATGTACGAGTACAACATCACTTCCGTTATGTAGAACAAATATCCATTGTCCCGCATCAAATAAGCATCTCCTCACAGACAGTCACAATGTTCATTGACATGCAGTCTGTATGTAAACTGCGCCGATGCGTAAACATACATGGAACACATTGTGAAACCGCATCTCCCATTCACATTGCAGAGGGACAATCAACACTTCCTGCACACGGACGTGACATGTCTATGACCAATTAAGTATGAAAGCATGGACGAATGTAGGGGCCATGACTCCCCCTTACGTACATGTTGCTCATGTTATGGGACTTGATTCACAGGGTGCAACCCTGCATCATGGTGGAACAAATTTGACCCCAAAAGAAGCCCTGTTGTCACTTGTAGATCACAAATGACAGCCTATATAAAGATGCGGCACACATGTGAAACGCCGAAGAGTGGGATTCCATAGTATCTGTGACACACAGAACTGCCATTTCGAATGCGTGACACCCTAAACAGCCTCTCTGTACAGAGGTGGCACACCCATCATCTATTTGCAAATCATGAAATTGTTAGCACTACATGTTGCACTTACACTTGTCAGAGTGATGTGCTTATGCGGAGTGACAGGCACACAGGGAATGTGTCTTGAATGCATTTATTTGCACATGCTGTGCCTGTGGGCATTTTGTACTGTCCCATTATTGCTAAGGGCTGTCATAATGTGACGTGCTCCTGTGAAGAAATTGTCAATGATGGTGTTTCTACGGGTTATTCCTGCTGCAGCTGCAGTGGGGTGTGGTCCACCTGCCTCATCCTCATCATCGTCTGGTGCATCTGGCACTTGTATCCATGGGGCATTGGTGCGCACACATATGTTGAGCAACACACAACATGCAACGATCATTTGCAGTGTGGTGTCTCTTCAAAGGGTTCACTGAACACTGCTTCAAGCAGTGCTGTCTATTTTCAGGGGGTTCCCTGCACAGTGTGGTCTCTCTTCAGGGGGTTCCCTGCACAGTGTGGCCTCTCTTCTGCTTCAGGGCATTCCCTGTGCACTGCTTCTGACACAGAAAGGCTGTCGGAATCCAACTTTGGGCTCCCTAGCAGAGCCCCCATGGGTGCAAGGCCTCCAGATGGCGGCCGAGGGGGCTCCCCCTATTGATCCTTGCACCCGGTGGCAGGCACCTTGAGGAGCCTGCCAAGACGTGTAAGGATAAATTGCACCTCAGCACTTTACAATGAGAGCACGCATTCCGGTCGGAATGCATGCTCCTATTGTAAAGAAGAGGAGTGCAACCGAACAGTGTTCGGCCGCATCCTAATTGCTGGTTTGGGACCGCCGACAGGAGGTTGGTAGGTTGCAGTTCCAGATCGATTTAAGACAGACTCAGGTCTGTACAACATCAAAATCGGCCACTTGATGTGCAAGATGCTTATCATCCTGTACATTTAAAAGAGGGTGACGAGTGGAAAATGGACTTCCACTCTATTTTGCCGATTTTGAATATTGTGTAATGCCATTGGGTTGTGCGGTGCTCCTTCTATTTTGATCACTTTTTTAATTTAATATTTAATATTTTTAATATAGTTTGTATTGCTCTCTGCGTATGATATTTTGGCGTTTTCTATGACCACTATGGAACAATGAGGGGCATATTCACAACAAAGTGGCGAAGTGTGGCGTTAGCCTCTTTGGCTTAACGCTGTGCTCTGTCACTTTAGAAATGCAGGGCTACACCATATTTACTAGAATATGATGCAGTCCTGCGTTTCCCCGGCGCTGGCGTTATATTTAGCTGCATAGCACCAACGCAGGCACCCTTGCACTATTGTGCAAGGGTGACTGCGTTTAGGGGACTGTTTGTTTATGTGCATGAAGGTCACCCTTCCTGCACATAAACAGTCTTTAAATGCTGGTTTGTAATTGTTATGTGTGCTGCTTAATACAACACACATAGAAGTTGCAAAACAGCATTTTTTTAATATGATTGTTTATGAGCCGGAAGGAGGACTTTCCGGCACATAAACAATCATTGCCGCTTTGCTGTTTCTATGTGTGGTGCACAATGAATGCACCACACATGGAAACAGCAAAAGCTAGGAGAAATAAAGCATTTTTCCCTGTTTCACCTGTTTAAGGCCAGGTTTTCCCAAGTCTTCATTTTGGCGCTGCCACCTATTTACGCCACCCTTGTAAATAGGGGGCAGCATCAAAATCAATAGGTGTTGCGGTGGAATGCCAAGCACGGCACCCACTGCCCACCCGATGAGTACAACATGACAGGGATGCCTTATTTGCAAGGCACAACACACAAGATGATGGACAGCATGTTGCACATTGGCAAAACATTCACCCCCAGTCACAGATCTGGGTTGAATCCATTGTTATTTTGCTCACCACGCCACCCCAGTTCAGACATGGCCCATATGCAAATCAGTTTTGACCCTGTGCCTCATGGGAACAGTCCAGCCCGAACTGCCAAGCCATGTCTTCCCTGGACCGGAATCAAGCATCCTAGGGCCGGTTTTGGGGTTTCACCCCTCTTCAGCCAGGATAGCTTGACTCTAGTGGCTTAGTGAGCACGGGACCCACGTCTGGGCATATCCTTCCCACATAGGGCGAACAGCAAAACACACAAGATGATGGACGGAATGTTGCACATTGGCAAAACATTCACCCCCAGTCACAGATCTGGGTTGAATCCATCGTTATTTTGCTCACCACGCCACCCCAGTTCAGACATGGCCATATGCAAATCAGTTTTGACCCTGTGCCTCATGGGAACAGTCCAGCCCGAACTGCCAAGCCATGTCTTCCCTGGACCGGAATCAAGCATCCTAGGGCCGGTTTTGGGGTTTCACCCCTCTTCAGCCAGGATAGCTTGACTCTAGTGGCTTAGTGAGCACGGGACCCACGTCTGGGCATATCCTTCCCACATAGGGCGAACAGCAAAACACACAAGATGATGGACGGAATGTTGCACATTGGCAAAACATTCACCCCCAGTCACAGCTCTGGGTTGAATCCATCGTTATTTTGCTCATCACGCCACCCCAGTTCAGACATGGCCATATGCAAATCAGTCTTGATTCTGTGCCTCATGGGAACAGTCCAGCCCTGTCCATCAACTGTTGTTTTTGCATTATTTACAAGGCAGCATTAAGCCATGTTAAGTAAATAAGGTGAGGCTCCTATCGCCACCACAACTTTAGAAAAAGTGACATTGTGGTGGTGATAGGGGCTTGTAAATATGCTCTGAGTCTGGTATTATCAAGACTCAAACAACCACTTGTCATGTAATCCTGAGAGGCATGAATTTGAGAAGGAAGTCATTGAGTATTTTGGACTTAGGATGAATGCTTCTAGCCTTTAAGTGATAGATACAAAGACAGGATCAGCAGCTGTGGAAAGGTCTTCAGTTACTGATGTAAATGCGACTCAAGGCTTTCTTTATTGTTAGCAATGTATTAAGAACTTAGCAGAGCGAACGAGTATCATGACTCGTATTCAAAAGAAGGAACATATCGAAAAATGTTTTTGTTGGATGCTCAAACTGAAGAGGTGTTTATACACATTGAAAATTCTTTATTGAGGCACCAATGGTATATAATCCTGCTAGCTCTTAGAAGTGTGAGCGGTTACTTACATCTTTGACAGAGCTGTAGTAGCAGTGGAGCTAGACAAGCAAGAACATTATGCACAAGACCCTGCAGTCTTTTATTCATCTCACTTTTTGTCAGAGAATGAAAGGAATTTGCTTTTGAAAGAAAGTTTCTAGACATGAAACTGGCTTTTACTGACTGGAGACATCATTTGATCAGCTCTGGGTACCTTTTGAAACTCAAACCAATCATTGGAGTTTGCAGTTTTGATGAAACCTTCAAAACAAGAATAGTTGCCAAGCTCAAAGGGCATATTTCATTGCACAGTGTGATTTTACTATCACTTATATTCTTGGTTTCCATATTCTTTTTTCACTGTTGCACTGCCGTTCATAATGTAGAGTCATTGCTCACTCTAAGATCAACTTGTGTTTCTTGTTCCTCATGTGGTTGGAGTTGTTCAGTCCTTTTGAGAGAGAGTCGAGATGGTTGGAGAACATATGGATCCCAGGTCATTAAATTTCTTTCTGTTAAGATGCTGTAAGACAAGGGTATATTACTTTGGAAAGGTATGAGTCCTTCCCAACCAATGGATTTCAAAAACATAAGGCAGGACAAGCCTGGAAGTTGCAGCCGGGCATGATTTTCTTGCCCATCAATGTTGCATTTTGGGTGGCTAGTCTCAACTTCACCTCAATCTTCTGCAGGACCCAACTTTTTCTTCTTTTTGTAGGGGTTCCTCTTGGACACTTCTAAGGCTCCCATGAACTCAGAGATGAACCTAGAGGCCTAGCAGAGGCCAATGGCAGACTTCATGTAGGGCCCACTTGACACTGGACAGCTGTTCACTCCAGAAAAAGGTCTCTTGCAGCCTTTTATGCTACAGTTGCCACACAGGATGTCAGAAAACTGACCCATGGTGTCCACTTCTCAGTCTTGGATAAAAGCGCACTACATATATCCCTTCAGGTCTTCCCATAAGTCACTGATGGATGCGTTTTGCACTTTCGCTGGTCAAGATTTCTTCCTTTGCACTTAGTTTGCTGTTATAGAGGTCATAATCCTTCAAGAGAGCAATCCCGGAGCTGTATGTGATGAAGCGCTCTGGAAATAGACCATTATTGCTGTGAGGTCCATCTGAAGCTCCAGAGGTCTTTGAAGCCAGACATTTCCAACTTTTCAGAACTGCTTTATGAGGTCCTCTTGGAATGTACTATGGACCTCAGGACCTCAGGTACAGCACTTTAAGCCAGCACTCTCTCCAGTTGCAACTGATCAGCTGGGCACGTCAGGAAAATGGATTCTGAAGCTAGTTATGTACCTGTCATCACAAAGAGAGACACCCAGGTGACCCTTGAATCCACTTATTGGTCCTAGGTACAAGTGGGAGCAGGTCCAGCCTGTCGAGTCTCCACGCAAGTCTCAAACAGCAGGTACAGGCCTCTTCTGCTTGTCTGTAGGTCAAGAAAGTCCTCTTCGGAACTGTGGGAGAGGTGTCACTTTTGAAGCATCACTAGTCTAGTTAGTGGGTGTGGGTGACGTCTGGACACTCCCTAACCAATGAGGAAAAGGTTTCAAGAGGGAAACCTGCCCACGTTTGTAGAACATCCTTTTTGTCTTATGGTAAACCATGAGACTGTGCACTGTTCTAGGTAATATCCAAAATGATTCAGCATTTCCTCCCTTGGAGTTAGCATGTATGCCAGCTGCGGGTGAGTTAAGAAAGGAGCATTCCCCTTCCTCCTCATAAACACCGAAGTGGTTCTGGGACCATCTCCTCCTCTTACTGGGTTCGTGCCAAACTGGCTACACAGAGGCCATGAAACAAATGTCCCTCTTCCTCAGGTCTCCCCTTTTACTTAACTACTAATGGACAGGCTGTGCCCTGGTTCTTTCATGGTAATGAAATTCTTTATTCCTTCGCAACTATCCTTCCTGAGCTGATATGTGTCACAAACCTTTCTGCGAAAAGGCCGAAGCCATTTGTTCTTTTCCAGGAGCGTTTACACCTCGTTGAGGGGAAGCACTGATAGGGCAGCTGCTGGCAGGCTAATGTGAATTAGCCTACTTAAGGTTCAGGCAGACAAAGTACCCCTAAAAAAAACCCTTTTCTAAATATTTATTGAAAATCCAAATTTACCACTGAACTGGATGTTAATATACATTAAAAACAGTTTTTAATTATTCTCGTAGCTTGTCCCAAACCAATTGGCAGACTTATGATTTTATTCTGACCTTTAGTTTTTCTCAGAGAACAGCTACACCCCGTCACAGTGAAAATAGCATGTGAGGGCTTGTCAGTGTAGGGACTTTCCAAAATTACATTTCTGCATGTAACATTTTTAAATACTAAGCACCCTACCTTAAGGACTCCAAGGTCTACTTAGGCTGGTACTTAGGAATGAATGAATGAATAATTGAAAGTACTTGTGAAGCGCACTGTCACTCAAAGCAGAGCATCCTTGCACGGACCGATTTATAGACATCAGTCAACAACCACAGTACCACCAATAAAACCCAGAGGAATGACTCAGGTGGAATCTAAATCTGGGAGAAATAGATTAAATGAAACAGTCACACACACCATCTGGGGGCCAAAAACAACAACGTTGTCAGATGTTTCCTAAATGCTGCTTCATATTCCGTGAATCTGAGAGAACAGGGAAGTTGGTTCCAGACCTTAGATCCTAATGCAGCCTCTGGCTTTCAACCTCAAGTTAGGATTTTGTAATAACTTAGCATTTAAAGGTAGAAGAGCCTCCTCCGACGCTGTGGTGGCCTCCTGAGATGAATCCCCCTCCTAAGCCTGTCGACTCGGTGAGGAACCTTGGTTTCAGGTTCGACAATGAGCTGCCCTGCAAAAATCAAATTAGACAGGTGTCCTCCTCTTGATTTGGGAGGCTCTGCATGCTGCGCAAATTCCTTCACCTTCGCCCCTGGGAGTCCCGTCGGGCGGTAATTCATGCTATAATTACCTCCCATCTCGATTACGCCAACAGTCTTTATCTGGGGGCGCCTGCATACCTGATCAGACGTCTACAGATTGTACAAAATGTTGTGGCCAGAATGATTTGTAAAATCCCTTTCCGCCACTCGATCACCCCCACCTGAGGAAGCTCCACTGGTTACCAGTGACTAAACGCATTGAATTCAAGGCTCTGACTATGACATTCAGAGCTTTTCTGGGACGGGGCCCACATACCTGGGAGAAAGACTCAAACATTACCATCAGAACCGGACCCTCAGATCCAACCATCTTCGTTTACTTGATACCCCTCGATTCTGCAGGTCTAGAACAAGAGGCAGAGCCTTTGCGGTCATTACCTCCAAAATCTGGAATGCCCTGCCACTCTCCCTCCACGCTTATGACTCAGAACCTTTCTTTCGACGCGCCTTGAAAACCTGGCTTTTCACCAACCTCTAGTTCCCCTTCTGTACTTATCTCCAGACGTCTTCTTCAGTGCCGGGACACCCGCGTTGGAGGTAGCTGTGCACTCTATAAACTCCTTAAATAAAAATAATAATAATAATAATAAGAGACCTTTGAGTTGAGTAAACCAATCTGCCAGATATTTAGGGCCAGGAAGATGGAAAGATCCGAAGACCTAAACCAAGGATGTAATAAGAACCCGCTTATGAATAGGTAAACTTCACAGTTTACTGAGCCTGTGAAAAGCAGAATATTTTAGGGAAGCCCAATTACAACTCCTACGGCCACATTTTGAAACACTTGTAGTCTATGGAGTAGCTGCTGAGTCATGCTTAGATAGATGCAGTTACAGTAATCCAACCTTGAGGTTATAAAGCATGGGTAAAAGTTTTCCTTAAAGCCAAAGGGAGAAATTGAAAGAATTTGGAAAGTCATTTAATCAGGTAAAAGCATGTACCAGATACTTATAGAACTTGAGATCCAAAGGACAGGACATTATCAAATTTCACTCCTAGATTTCAATTCACTTTAATCGGTGGTGGCAAAGGCGGCAGATTATGAGGCCACCAGGGAGAACATATTGTTCTTTCCAAACAGAAGTATTTCCATACTGCACTAAAGATGATTTATTTCCATCGGTAAACATCGATTACCGTGAATGCGGAACAACTCATGCCATTACAATGCGGTTGTTACAAAGACCACGTTGTTACAACGTATGCCATTATCGAACACCTTCTCTACTGTTGCACAGACTGGAGTTGGCATAGTAAATTATACTATTCCAACATCCAGCGCCCCCCCCAGAGCAGGTTGTTGTTCTGACTTGCGTTGTAATGGCATGCATTTTAATCCAGTGGATAATACTGGTGAAAAAATTCTTGAAATTTTCTTCCAAGCCAAAAGACTTTTTAAGCAAAGATAGAATCAACTGGGTGTTGACTGCATAGGACATGGTAGAAGTGGAGGTTGTTGGAAAGTGGTTGATTAGTTGTGATAAGTAGGGACCTACCACTACTAATAAGGCTTCAGAGGTTTCAGTGGTAAGAACCTGAAATCCAGGCAGGGTCGTAGATGAAGGTCGCCGGCTTGACTCTCATGGCAAGTAGGTCACCTTATGGAGCTTTTTATCAAAAAGTTCCTAAACTTCACCAAACTTCTCAATCTTCATCCAGAAGGTCTCCTTGAGGGTTTAAAGTGTCCACAACACCAAACCAGGGGTAGAGAATCTCTAAGATGGCCCTTGGGATGTTGGGACTAAAATTCCCATAATGCACCTGGCCTAATTCTTAAACATCCACTGGACACACTCCAGGATAGGGACTTCATGGTGGAGATGATGCAGGTGGACTCTGTTAACTTCTAGCTTGCAGGGAGTCCACTCCTTAATCTATGTGAAGCCAGGCAAAGTCCTTGGCGCAGCAGGTGCACCCCTTCAAAGTGCAGTCCTGTGAGTGCAGATCAAGATTCCAGCAGGGCAGTCCTTCCTCTCCTTGTAGTTTCAGGCAGGGCACCTGAGTTGCCAAGCAGCTCTTCATATTTATGCTGTGTTCTTGGGCATCAAGTTGGGGGCACACTTGACCAATTGTATGCAGGGTACCACCCAGGTGTATGACCACTTCCTCCAAAGTTTGGCATATTCTTTACCCACAAAGCATAATTATTACAAAAATCAAAATGGAGAAACTCTCTTCTTGGAGGTTAGATCAGGCTAGGTCAACCGACCGATGGGCCTCATTGACGGGAAGTGGCACATCGCTGCATGAAAGCAGCGATGCGCCACTTCTCAGTGCACCCTCCTTGCGACACCAATGATGCGTCATATTTACAATATGATGCATCATGTCGCAAGGAAGGACAATATAACTGACGTAACTGTCAGTGCAAAAAGTGGCGCATTGCTGGAGTTGTGTCGGAAGCCTGACGCAACTCCAGCAATGTTCCTTTCACATGGGGCAAGCCCAATGTGAAAGAGCCTGCGTCACCCTTATGCCTGCCATGAGGCAGGCGTAAGGTTTGGACGCACTGGCGTCCTAGAAGTGTCCCAGCGAAATCTCATAGATTTTGCTGCGCCACTCCTACGACCCTTTCCTGTGGGGGTACGCCCACCCTGCATATATTATACCTGGTGCAGATATAATGTAGCGCAGGGGTTTACGAAGTGACACATCTACCTAGATGCACCACTTCGTAATATGGCACAACATGGCGCATGTTTTACGCCACTGGTGCATCACAAAAAGTGACGCTCCAGTGGCGCAAAAGTGATGCAGGGGCTCATAAATGAGCCCCAGGTGTGTCTAATATTCCCTAACACTCCCCTTCCAGTACTCTCACTAATTGAATTACAGAGCCTCCTTTGTGTCTGGAGTTGAAGGATGTGGGGATGAACCTGTGTTGTCCCATATCATCGTACTCCCTTTGAAGACTAGGGGGCATATTCTCAAGGACTTATCGCTGAGTTATCAGCACTTTATCGCAGCCAAAGTGGCGATAAATTTATCGCCCCATTCACAAGCTGGTGCTAACATCCGATATCACCAGTTTACCTGCGATATCAGCCGCAAAAAACATCGCCACGATGACCCCGGCAACTAAAGCTAATGATATGCAGAGTAGACGCTCCCTTGAAAAAGCCGCAAAAGCACCACTTTGCAACAGTCTCAACAACCAGCCAGATGGACGATAAGGCTCTACCTACCTACCTACTCTTACCTGGTGTAAAGTCGGACGACAACCTTCACCATAAAAGGGAGCCCAGCCCAGAGCAACACCTGAAGAACAACAGATGCCATGGAGTTACTCATCATGCAGCTCAGAGCCCCAAGAGGGACACAACTCCCACCGCCACCACCCCGAGGCCCGCCACCCCCCGGGCCCCCCCAAACCACCCAGCCAGACTACCGCAGAGGCAGCGCAGACAAAGACAGCGGACCTTCAGAAAACGCACCAGCTTCACAGACCTAACACCAGAGGATGTCATTGCCCACTACCACTACAGGCTCAATAGGACTACCTGAAACAGTGCACAGGCAACCCCCTGAAAAGAGACAGCGCTGCTACAAGAAGTGCATAGGGAACCCCCTGAAGCAGAAGAGAGACCAGTGTGCAAGGACCCCCTGAAGAAAGACAGCACTGCTTAAAGCAGTGCGCAGGGAGCCCCCTGAAAAGAGACTGCACTGCTGGAAGCAGCGCACAGGGAACCACCTGAAGAGAGACTGCACTGCTGCAAGCAGTGCACAGGGAACCCCCTGAAGCAGAAGAGAGACCAGAATGCAGGGAACCCCCTGAAGAGAGACAGCACTGCTGCAAGCAGTGGACAGGGAACCCCCTGATGCAGAAGAGAGACCACACTGCAGGAAACAGTGTGCAGGGAACCCCCTGAAGAGAGACAGCACTGCTTGAAGCAGTGGACAGGGAACCCCCTGATACAGAAGAGAGACCACAGTGCAGGAAGCAATGTGCAGAGAACCCCCTGAGGAGGAACAGCACTACCTGAAACAGTGCACAGGCAACCCCCTGGAAAGACACAGGAGAGTGAAGGGGGGAGCTTGAAATGAGGGGAAAACAACAGAAAATGGAGAGAAAAAGCAGAGCAAGAGAATGGAGACAGAGGTCCACTGGACCACCAGGGATGAGGCGCAGGTGAAACGCTCTCTGTTGGCGCTCTCTACTTTATGTCTGAATTTACTTTTGAATAATTACACTTGGGCTGATTTTAGCCTTCAACCCCCCCCCCCCCCCTGTTCACTGGGGGACTGATTTGAGCGATTAGACTTTGTCCGTTCTATTGCAATCACTTTCTCACCTGCCCACACGGGCTCACTATGTGTTGCAGTGACACAGCTGCATGCCACCCACAGTGCCACTTTTGCAGTTAAGTTGGCTGTTGTCACATTCTGTCTACCGACCACTGTGAATTTTATAATTCCCACTTGGGCTATATTTTTCATATTTCATTTTAAGGTATGTCATATGTGTTTCTTTTACGGACCTAAGGAACGAGACCTTGCAGTTTGCGCATTGTGCGTTGATTCGTTAATAATTTGTTAGCGGTGATCTTTCCTTTCCTTACCATGCATGATGCATTTTTCAGTTGGTGCTAACATTTGTTGTTTAAACATGCCGTGTGTGCAGAAATTGACTATCTGTATGCGGATATTGTATTTACTTTTACCACTATAAGATGGCCACCAAGTATTCCTTGTAAAGACACTTCCTGGATGCATGACCATGTGATTATTATTTAAGCCTATCGTATATTGTGCACTTTACACGTGACCAAGACTGCAGCGGCAGTCGAAACGCGTTGTGCAATTAAACGCTTTGCAAAGTTTCTGAGTCATGTATTTCTGGTTTATCCTGGGAGCACACATGCTGTTGGTTTTTTGCTTAATTTTGATTGCCTGTACGCTCTGCCGGCGAGTGTGCCACTTCTCATGGGTCCCTGTGTTACCAGAAGGAGCTTTTTGGAGGAATATATATATATAAATATATATATATATTACCTACTGGCGGTCGCCAGTAGGTAGTTATAGTTAGGACCAAGTTTCCAAAGGAAGAGCATTTATTGTTTAGCTCAGAACTTTGGCGTTGTTTGATGAATCTTCATGAAATTTTCAAAACTAATTTTT
This sequence comes from Triturus cristatus, assembly GCF_964204655.1. NCBI lineage: Eukaryota > Metazoa > Chordata > Amphibia > Caudata > Salamandridae > Triturus > Triturus cristatus. Next base: position 1,130,129,457 of record NC_140588.1, on the reverse strand, counting down.
TGTTCATATCAGCTCCTATGTTGAAAGTTTGGGGGTGATTCGTTAGGGGGGCCGAGAAAAACAGGGGGTCCCAAAACGTGTTTTCTCCATTTTAATTTCCATAGGAAATTTTAGACAAGGCTACAGGTCGAACGGGTGAACGGAATTACCCCAGATTTGGCAGGGAGAAGGGTCTTGGTCTAGAAAGCACGCTTTTGTTTATTTGGTGTAAATTTGTTCAGTAGTTTTGGAGAAAAATCGAAATTTACATATATAAATATTTGGGAATTCTGCCATCTGATTGGCTGAGGCGTTACGAGCACAAGCTTGCTGCTTATTGGCTGCGAGCGGTGCGAGCGGTTGCAACTAGGAAGTGTTGGCTTCCATTTTATGATTCCGTTGAAGCGAGTAAGAGGACAAAGGGGTGAAAAAATTAGGAAAGAGGAGTGTAGGAGCGCTGTGAGCTCTGTAGGGTGGTTAGGGTGTGCTATAGAGGGAGTGTGAAGTGAAGTATTTACCCTTACCGGTGTAAAAGTGGTGTTTTGCCCAGAGTGAGATGGTGGTGAGGTGATGTGCCGGTAAACTTGGGGATGAAAGCGTGCACATAAACCGTGAGCTGAGTGCTGTAAACTGATGTGCTCTGGGTGCTCTAGCATACTGGCCGAAGCGAAGTATTTACCCCTAACGGTATGAAAGTGTTGTTTTGCTCAAAGTGAGATGGTGTAAACTGATGTGCTCTGGGCTCTGTAGCATACTGGCCGCTGTAGCATCGCTGTGCAGGTGGTGTTAGTATGCATTTAGACTATAGCGGGAGTGGGAAGCAAACTACACACTGTTTCCACTCTGAAGACTTAGGGATGAAACTGTGAGTGTAAGTCGTGAGCTGATTGCTGTAAAGTTATGTGCTGTGGGCACTGTAGGATACTGGCCGCAGTACCATACCTGTGTAAGTTGTGTTAGTATGCGCTTATACTATACAGGGAGTGGGAAGCGAACTACTCACTCCTACCGGTCTGAAGACTCGAATGCAGTGTTTTAGCAAGCAGGAATAAAGAAATAATCGTGAAGAATAAAATGCAGAATGTTGCAATGCCACAGAAGACAAATGGTGAAATCAGGTGGGTGTAAGAAAATGGCTGTGTGTAATAAATCGATGGAGTTTGAAAGTTACATAAAAAGTGTCTTTACTTATGTGCCATAAATTGACCCACTGGTGCAATAGCTAAGGCATCCAGCTGAGGCAAACTCTAAGCTGTTTTGCTGGATTCAAACATAAGCTCCTGTATCAGTGAATTCCACATTACATGTTACAGTTCCATGTGACATCAACAATACCTATTAGAGTTGAATGACTCTAAATTCTATATGTAAAATAAAGGTAGAATACGATTACCACATGTACCCTTTAAGAAAACTAAGAAAAAAAGATTTTGCAAAATGTAATCATCACACTTTTTAGGTACCCTGGTACTGCTTTTTTGTAACACAAAATTATCAACAGTAAAACAGTCAGGAATCTGTTGTACAGTAGATTCTCTCTGGTGCGTGTCAGAATTGGTAATAGTTCTACCCACATTGGAACTTTGAGGAGAAGCACATTCGGTACCCTTCTGGGCAAACCATACATTATTATCTTCAGCTCTTTAAAAAAAAAAATCTTGTGCAGAAGGAGCTAAGGCATCGAGCTGAGTCAAACTCCAACTGCTTCTGCTGTATTGAAACCGAAGCTCCTGCCTCAGTGAATTCCACATTACATGTTACAGTTCCATGTGACATGAACAATAGCTATTAGACATGAATGACTAAATTGTATAATGAAAATAAAGGTAAGATACGATTACCACACTGTGCCAACCAGTTCCTAAACAATGTCGTGTTTTTAGATCTTGATCGCCAGCTTGTGAGCACAGGCTGAGGAAGAGTAAATTTGTGTGAAAGGGTTTTGTGGATAACAGGCAGGCAGAGAGAGACGTATGCACAAAGAATAGACATGGTTTCAAAATGGATATCGGGTTTAGGCTAATTTAGCAAGTAAATAGCATATCTGCATAGGCCATACATCACCGATCACTGGTTAGAGTGGAGACATTAGGGGCAATAATTAACCCTGGGCGTAGTTCGCGAAGTTGCACTACGCGAAGCTACACAAAGTGCACTTCGCACTACGCGAGCTACGAGTAGCACTTCGCGAACTGCATAGTAACCTGTTCGCACTGTGCAAGATGTCGTTTTCAATGATTGCACAGTGCGGACAAGCAACCGGCACTGTGCAATCATTGAAAATGGCATCTTGCACAGTGCGAGCTGTAGTTTTCTGCTGCTCGAGTAGATTTTTACTCGAGCAGCAGATTTCTCAACGCGGACTGGTAGTTTCTCATCGCGAGCGGTCGCGAGCATACGCGACCACTAGCAATGAGAAACCTGACCTCCTCGCGTTGAGAATCTCGCCGGATTGTTCATTTTGCTTGCTCGCGGTCGCCAACTTGATGTTGAGGACCGCGAGCAAGCAAAAAATGACCGCTGCACTACGCAATGCTACGCTACGCATGTTTGCACTGTGCTACATGCAATTCGAGTAGTGCGAAGTAGCGCAAACTTCGCAAACTACGCGAGCGTACCGTAGTGCTTTGCCCAGGCTTAGCAATAATGAAAACAGAGTTCAAAAGCATGGGCATACTTAGAAAGTTATTACATGAGAATAATTCAATTTAAGTGTATTAAAAAATTTAAAGGAAAAAGTACAAAAAGTTGGAAAAAATCAATCCAAGAATAACGTGAATTTCTTATAAGTCTTGGAGATTGCAGTCCGGAAGTTATTCAGCGGCTTGAGATCATTGTTGCCATCATGTGAGAAAAGCGAAGCGATCCAATTCATATCCTTGAAGGGACAGTAATGTTCCTCGAATGTTGGAGCGGCAATTTGATTTGGCAGGCAATCTGCGATGTTGTGAAAGGTCGCACATTGCAGGAGATCTTTCACGGCTGCGCAGAAATCCCATTCCGCCATGATTCCTTTTTGTGTTGCATCCGCAATTGCTCCACTGCCTGAACAATCAAGTTCATGATTTTCAAGACACTCTATTACCTGCTGGACATCGGGATCGATTGTTGGGATGTTGGCAAGGCATAGATCCATTCGCCAGTCGAATGGGCAAGTTTTGTAATAAAAAGATGGTTGTACTCAAATTGCATATGTGTAAATAAATGTCATGTTGTAGCTGGCTCTGATAATAGATAGAGGCAGGCAGCCGAAAAGTTGTTCCATTTGTTGTTAGTACAGAGAGCGCAGCCATTCTTTACAAGCAAAAATAGTAGTAGGATGGCCGCAAAGAGAGCGAGAATCATGGGCACTGTTCCTGTTATACCATAGATGATCAAATAAATGAAGTCTGGTATTATACCAAAAACAGTTTGAAAGAGTGTGAGAAGGCCGGTTAAAAAGTGTGCCAGACCTTGAGAGTGAGATGTGTTGAAAATTGTGTAACAATTCACAAAGTGTAATGGGAGGTACGTATTTAAAAGGGACTGTATTTTACTTGAAGTTCGTGTTATCTGCAATCGATAAATTTCTTTTGCAGAAGTGAGGGACACTTCTATTCTGAACAAAAGCTGTTTCACTTTCGCCAGTTTAATGAAATCTGTTTTCAAAGTAGGTTTTGAAGGTCAAGTTGAAGTTTGGGTGTTGTTTTGTGTGGGTGGGAATAGACATTGCCACAGGAAGTTACTCAGTTTGAAACAGTAAGAACAGACGGTATGCCAGCTCATATTTCATAGGAGTTCATGTTATTGAGAAGCAGATAAGTGTTGTTAGAAAGCTGTGTGAATGTTGGGCTGATTGTGGGAGTTGGCGGGGTTTTAAGAAAGCACTCAAGATTGGGGGCTGCAAGCTTAGACGCGTCATGCAGTTGGACATTCTTGGATAGTAATGAATGAGTGCCATTGTGGTCGCACTTTTCACCTGTGAGAAAAAGTTCTGTATCCTCTTTAAGACAGCGATATGTAAATGGGAGAAACCATTGCTCGTGAATAAACGCGCTACCTTATATAATCACATGCAACATGACAAACAACATGTACACCTAGCAGACACAACAACACAGCGTACTGTGGGAACCGTGGCTAGCCATGTATACAAACCAAACATGGCATGGCACCTCTGCCACACAATGCAGAATGCAGGGAGAGATGGGAGTAAAATATGTGCAAAGGTGGGAAGAAATTCTCTATTATAAAAGTATACAATGCAAAGTGTTGAGGGGATGTGCCGGATAGACTTGAGTATGCAGAGCACAGACATGTACATGTGAACATACACTTATGGTCTATTGAGTGAAGTAGACAGTGGACGCAACCATGATAGTACAGTCAGTATGGAAGATTATGAAAACATAGCGCGTACGTAACCCCTCCCCCCCAAATCTTTAACGTAGTGGGCTGGCTCGGCGTACACAAGGCTAATGTAGGGGTATGAATATAAGGCACATTTGTGTGGGTGTGGTTTTGCTCAGGAATGGCGAACGTGTCTGCGCAGCATACACCGCCATGAGGTTGACCCCGTAAGCGAAGGTGGGTGCGTGAATGATGCTCTCGGCCTGCTGCTATCCAGAAACCATCATGGCCGATACGACCCATATATGCCCCACAGTTCACCTTTCGCTACCGCATTATGTGAAAGAGGGCCCACCACGTGCCGGCGGAAGCTCCTGGGCCGAGGTCTGCGAGGTCGGAAGGTTCCTGAGGTACCAACAGTAGAACAGTGTTTTGATACAATAGTGGACGATGTTAGAACTGTATCTGAGAGTTTAGATGAAGGTACTCCCTTCGACCAGGTGCAACCAACTCTAGGTCCCAACAGTGGAACGGTGTCTTGATCCCACAATGGACGATGTCCGATATTACCTCCTGCTTGCTTTTCACAGAACTCCCTCCATTGAGGTGCATCGCACTCTGTGTTTCCGTAATTAACTGCTGCTCATGATTATTGCAAAAACAACAGTTTATGGACAGAATGCAGAACAATGCAATACATTCACCCCAGTACAGAGATCTGGGACTAAATCCATCGTTTTTTTGCTCACCATGCCATTCCAGTTTGAACCCAGCCATATGCAAATCAGTCATGACCCTGTGCCTCATGGGAACAGTCCAGCCCGAACTGCCAAGCCAGGTCCTCCCTGGACTGAAACCAAGCATCCTAGGACCGGCTTTGGGGTTTCAACCCTCTTCAGCCAGGATAGCTTGATTCCAGTGGCATGGAGAGCACGTGACTCACGTCTGAGCATACCCGTCCCATTCGGGGTGACAAATGCAAAAACAACAGTTGATGGACAGAATGCAGAACAATGCCATACATTCATCCCAGTACAGAGATCTGGGCCTAAATCCATCGTTTTTTTGCTCACCATGCCATTCCAGTTTGAACCCAGCCATATGCAAATCAGTATTGACCCTGTGCCTCATGGGAACAGTCCAAACTGAACTGCCAAGCCAGGTCCTCCCTGGACTGAAACCAAGCATCCTAGGACCAGTTTCGGGGTTTCACCCCTCTTCAGCCAGGATAGCTTGATTCCATTGGCATGGGGTGGCATGGTGAGCAAACGAATGATGGATTTAACCCAGATCTCTTGACTGGGGGTGAATGTTTTGATTTGTTCTGCATTCCGTCCATCATTTGTGTGTCTTTTGCTTTCTCGCCCTAAGTGCGCCAGGTATGCTCAGACGTGAGTCCTGGGCTCACTGTGCTACTGGAATCAAGCTATCCTGGCTGAAGAGGGGTGAAACCCCGAAACCGGTCCTAGGATGCTTGTTTCCGTTCCAGGGAGGATATGGCTTGGCAGTTCGGGCTGGACTGTTTCCATGAGGCACAGGGTCAAGACTGATTTGTATATAGCCAGGTCTAAACTGGGGTGGCATGGCGAGCAAAAGAATGATGGATTTAACCAAGATCTCTTGACTGGGGGTGAATGTTTTGATTTGTTCTGCATTCCGTCCATCAATTGTGTGTCTTTTGCTTTCTCGCCCTAAGTGCGCCAGGTATGCTCAGACGTGATTCCTGGGCTCACTGTGCTACTGGAATCAGGCTATCCTGGCTGAAGAAGGGTGAAACCCCGAAACCAGTCCTAGGATGTTTGTTTCCGGTCCAGGGAGGACCTGGCTTGGCAGTTCAGGCTGAACTGTTCCCATGAGGCACAGGGTCAAGACTGATTTGCATATAGCCAGGTCTAAACTGGGGTGGAATGGTGAGCAAAATAATGATGGATTTAACCCAGATCTCTTGACTGGGGGTGAATGTTTTGATTTGTTCTGCATTCCGTCCATCAATTTTGTGTCTTTTGCTTTCTCGCCCTAAGTGCGCCACGTATGCTCAGACGTGAGTCCTGGGCTCACTCTGCTACTGAAATCAAGCTATCCTGGCTGAAGAGGGGTGAAACCCCGAAACCGGTCCTAGAATGCTTGTTTCCGGTCCAGGGAGGACCTGGCTTGGCAGTTTGGGCTGGACTGTTCCCATGAGGCACAGGGTCAAGACTGATTTGCATATAGCCAGGTCTAAACTGGGGTGGCATGGTGAGCAAAATAATGATGGATTTAACCCAGATCTCTTGACTGGGGGTGAATGTTTTGATTTGTTCTACATCCCGTCCATCAATTGTGTGTCTTTTGCACATGATTATTGGGCTTGGCTGACGGCAGTCGCTGGACTACACCTTGATACAGCAAGTCCGAACAGTAAAACGGGGTCTTGATTCTATGATTGAGGATGTCAGAAGTTAAAGTCTGTGATAATTTCTGTGTACCCCCTCTGACCAGGTGCAACCAACTGTAGGCCCCAACAGTCGAACGGTGTCTTGATCCCACAATGGACGATGTTAGAACTTCATCTGAGGGTGGAGATGAAGGTACTCCCTTTGACGAGGTGCAACCTACTCTAGGTCACAACATTGGAACGGTGTCTTGATCCCACAATACAAGATATCCGATATTACTTGTTGCTTGATTTTCTTGGTTGTGTTGTGGCCTGATTGTGCTGTGAGATGTTAATGAATAGTGCCTCTGGCCTACACTGCGGTCAGCAGGGCTCACAATTTAGATCGAGTGGTGATTGTTTAATTACAGAATCCAGTAGTCAAGTAACTAGAACGTCTATTGAAATATACACAATATCCTTTTAGTATACTTGCTTGAAGACATTTTTTTAGATGACTTATAGGTTTACTACAATAACCAAATTTATCTTGCAAGTCCAAAGGAACACTGAGTAGTCTACACTGTGGACAGCAGAAATCGCTATTCAAATTGTTTTGATTTATTTATTGTAGAGTTTTCTGTAATTTATGTTGTTGTATTTTGTGAAGAGGAAGTGAAAAAAAGTATTCATGGTTGTCTGTGTGAGTACTGCCTTCAATTAACACTGCAGACAACAGTGTTCACAAATCAGATTGAGTCGCTATTGTATATGATGCAGTCCTGTAGGAAAAGACATTGCTGCAGTGCGCTCTGTCTGCACCATGCCTACGTATCATAACAGGCTCCGCACATGCTTTTTGTTGCTTTGCTTATGACAAACTGGGGAGCTCAAGTCCACGTTATGGAGCTGTGGGTCCTTGCTGACCGCTCTCTCTGGCCTACACTGCAGACAGAAGTGTTCACAATTCAGATCGAGTGGTGATTGTTTAATTACAGAATCCAGTAGTCAAGTAACTACAACATCTATTGAAATATACACATTATCCTTTTAGTATACTTGCTTAAAGACATTTTCTTAGATGACTTATAGGTTTAGTACAATGACCAAATTTATCTTGCAAGTGGAAAGGAACACTGAATAATCTACATTGTGGACAGCAGAAATCGGAATTCGAATTGTTTTGATTTATTTATTGCAGAGTTTTCTGTAATTTATGTTGTTGTATTTTGTGAAGAGGAAGTGAGAAAAAGTATTCATGGATGTCTGTGTGACTAATGCTTTCAATTTACACTGCAGACAGCAGTGTTCCCAATTTAGATTGAGTCGCTATTGTAGATGACACAGTCCTGTAGGCAAAAGACATTGCTCCAGTGCGCTCTGTCTGCACCATGCATATGTATCATTACAGGCTCCGCACACGCTTTTTATTTGCTTTGCGTATGATAAACTGGGCAGCTCAAGTCAATGCCACGTGGCTGTGGGCCCTTGCTGAACGCTCTCTCTGGCCTACACTGCACACAGCAGTGTTCACGTGTGAGATTGAGTCTGTATTGTAGATGACGCAGTCCTGTAGGAAAAGACAATGCTGCAGTGCGCTCTATCTGCACCACTCATACGCATCATGGCTGGGTCCGCACATGCTTGTTTGTTGCTTCGCGTACTGCAAACTGTGGAGCTCAAGACAATGCCACTTGTCTGTGGGCCTTTGGTGACCGCTCTGTCTGGCTTACACTGCAGACAGCAGTGTTCACAATTCAGATCGAGTTGCTATTGCAGATGATGCAGTGTTGTTGGCAACAGATGTTGCTCCTAGTACGGCCCGCCCGCAGCACGCATCATCACTGGCTGTGCACATGCTGAATGCTTTTGATGTGGCTATGTGAGTGCACTAGAACTGATGGAGCGTTTATGATATAATCTTTTTGTGTATTATTTCAGATCTATTGATTGTGTCTCAGTATACCACAAGTTGTGGTTCTTTTACGATATAATTTTTTCTGTATTATTTCACATCTACTGTCCCTACCTTACTGCAGCACAAATTATTGATTTTTTAATATTGAATCTCTGTGTGTGATCCAATGATTACTGTTATAGTTGATGCTAGCAGCAACCATTCCCTCAGGGCTGCTTTAAACTCACCCCACACACATCTAGCCCAGACGTCACTGGATATGTGATGCTGGTAATAAAAAGGAGCCGAGCGCATGTGCCCGTACCAACTTCCCTATCTATCTGTGTCCGTGTGTTCATTATCTATGCATGATACTGCCTCTGGGCCGTACTACATTACATTGTGCTCTGGACAGCGTATGCAACCATGTTACCTCTGGTAGTGGAGAAAACTTCTGTTATGTAACTTTTAGGTGTATGGCTATCACAGGTGGAATGCTTCTTTACAAAGTATGAATATTGATGAAGATGATGGTTGCATGTTGTGTGTAGTGTAAGATATGTGTACATTGCAAAAAGTTTAGATAAAAGCTCTCTAAGCAGAAGAGGTATGTCTCATCAAATGCAGTACAGAGATTGACTAAAATGGGTGGCGTTTTCCAACTGTTACAATGGGAAATGTTATGAACAAATTAAATGCTTTTTTTTCTGGTCACATGGCAATCGACACCCAGCTCGCAAGGAGACCACACCCGATGTGATTTTGAGAAAATATATTTACTATAATATAAGTTTATTACATTTAGAAATATATAAATGTTTAAAATATTTTTCATTATCGGGTGCTCTCATATACACTTATTATTTATTAGTTATTCAGATATAGTTTTGAGATAAAAAATAAATGAGGGAATGGCGTACGCTGCGGGACACCGTACGTCTATGATGTAACACAGGATGTGGCAGCGTGCACTTGTCACATACGCAACGCACAGCGGGCGCGGCCCCATACATATATGACGTAATGGGCAGCTTGGTAGTGTGTACCCATCGCATACCAAAGTAGCAGCTGGCGCGAGCTCATTTGTATATGTTGTTATGTGGGAAGCGGTGCCACAAACCCGTTGGATACGAAATGCGCATCATTTAAATGTGGTCGATAGGATTCGCGTGCTGATCGATCTTGGTGGACTGTCGTTTTCTAAAAAAAATAAAGAAATTACATACATATTTTTGGGGAAGATATAAAACATTACATCATTTTTTAAGTAAAAAAAAGGATAATAAAGTTGTAAAATATTAAAAATAATTAGAAAAAATATAGGTTTTATAAATATGAAATGAAATTAACATTTAAAAAAGCTTTGAAATTCACTTAAAAAAACATAGGTTTTACAGACGTTATAGTTAGGAATTAGCATTTAAAAAAACCTTAGAAATTCACTAAAAAAACCATAGGTTTCAGGGACGTTATAGTTAGTTGGACATTTCACTCATATAAAACCAGAGAAATTCTCCAGTTATAGTTAGTTGAGCTAACTATAACTCGCGCGCCCGCAATGCACTGCTGATGATGGCACATATTACATCACTCATGACATGGTCAGTGACATCACTGATGACATCTCAAATAACATCTGTGTAAATGTCTGTATCAGTCTATCAGTTGGTGTAGAAGCGGCTGCATGGGTTGGGGAGTAGCTACATGACTGTCTATATGTGTCATTGATTGGTTGTCTGAGTATCTGTGTGGGTGCCTGGGTGTCTTTGTGAGTGGGTCAGGGTGGATGACTGCATAGATGTGTGAGTGGGTGATTCACTGGGTGTATGGGTTCAAGAGTGTATCTGTGAAGAGGGCTGTATGGGTGGTTGAGTGTGTGTATGGGTGTGTTGGTGAGTAAATGCATGTCCCAGTGATATATGTGTGAGTAACTACATAAGTGAAAGGCAGAATATGTGAGTTTTGGGGTATATAAATGACTATACGTGAGAGTGAGTGAACGTTAGAGTGGCTGTATGGATAAGTGTCTGCTTGTATGAGTGATTGTATAAGAGTGTAAGTTTTTGTTAGTTTTTGTTCATTTAAGTGAGGTGGTCTGTGTATAACTGCATAGGTGAGTAAATGGATGTGATTGATTCTTTGCATGACTGAGGAGGTGTGTGAGTAAGTCTATGGATGAGTGGCAGTGTGTGAGTGTATGTATAGGTATATGAGTGAATATGATAGTGCTGTATTGATGAGTGACTGCATGTATGAGTTACTGTATGGGTAAATGAGTGGCTGTGTGTGTAGACCTAAGAATCAGTGAGTACGTATGTAGCAACTGGTATTGGTGTGTCTATGGTTTCGAAAATGGTAGTCTATATTTTAGAGTGGGTGTATCGAAGGTTATATTAGGGTGTGAGGAAGTGCATCAGATTATCACATGGATGATGTCATCAGTGAGGTCATCAGTGATGGCATTTGAGATGTCATCAGTGATGTCATTAGTGATGTCACTGACCATGTCATGAGTGATGTAATATGTGACGTGATCAGCAGTGCACACAAGTTATAGTTAGCTCTACTAACTATAACGGTTGAATTTCTCTGATTTTGTATGAGTGAAATGTCCAACTAACTATAACGTCCCTGAAACCAATGGTTTTTTCAGTGAATTTCAAAGGTTTTTTAAATGCTAATTTCTAACTATAACATCCCTGAAACCTATGTTTTTTTCAGTGAATTTCTAAGGTTTATTAAATGCTAATTTCTAAGTATAACATCCCTGAAACCTTTGTTTTTTTCTGTGATTTTCAAAGGTTTTTTAAAGAAATCTTTTGTAACTGCTATTTGTCAAAAAAATTTGAATATAGCATTTAATTTTTGGTAAAAATAATATAATCTTTTTGTACATTTAAAAAAAAAAATATATATATATATATATATTCACTGAAAAAACCATAGGTTTCACACATGTTATAGTTAGCTGGACATTTTACTGATAAAAAACCTATGAAATTCCCCCGTTATAGTTAGTGCAGGCAACTATAACTCACGCGACCGCAATCCTCTGCTGATGCTAATACTGTATTTAGACACTTATTTGCCCATGTCTTCTTCCATTAAATTTTAGCTATACATATATTACAAATATTTTTTTTTCATAAAGATACATATGTCATCAGCAGAGGATTGCGGTCGCGTGAGTTATAGTTGCCTGCACTAACTATAACGGGGGAATTTCATAGGTTTTTTATCAGTAAAATGTCCAGCTAACTATAACATGTGTGAAACCTATGGTTTTTTCAGTGAATTTGCAAGGTTTTTTAAATGCTAATTCCTAACTATAACGTGTGTGAAACCTATGGTTTTTTCAGTGAATTTGTACTGTTTTTTAAATGCTAAGTTACTTTACGCCATTCGTGGCGTGCGCGCCCACTTAACGCAGTTCGTTCCGTACGCACACGGTGCGCTTCGCGCACCGCGTGCCCACGTTACGCTGGATGGGCCATGTACGCACGATGCGCTTCGCGCACCGTGCGCACATGGAGGGCATATTACGCGCTTCGTTGTGCAAGGTAAACTTTTACATTTTCGGGCACCATTTCCACACGGGGTGGGGAGAGTATTATTCATTTTTTTTTTTTTTATATATTTTACCGTACGCGTACGGTAAGTGTAATCGCCGATTTGTCAAAAAAAATAAATATTGACTTTTTGGCCTTGGGGGTTCTTTGTTGACACCTTCTTCAAGGCTAGGTGGTTAGGAGCAGTCTAAACAGCTCCTTTATATGTTTTTTCCCTTTGTTTTTCCTCCCCCCCTCAGAGTGCGAGAGAGAAAATGGCAGCCGCTGCTTCCTGGTTTCGACCGATTCGAATGTTTACTAAGATCTAACAGCCAATCAGAATCGCGCTCGCGCACGTCACCGTACGCGTACGGTAAGCTTACCGTAAGCGCACGGTAAGCGCACCGTAAGCTGCCACAGATATATATATTGATTTAAATGCTATTTTCTCAGGAACTACTGAACAGATTTGCACCAGACCTACAAAAGGCACTTCCTTGACCTGAGGACTACCTCTCTGCCAAATTTCAAGTAACTCTGTTCAGCCGTTCGGGCTGTAGCTGTGTCTAAAGGTCCTATGGAAAAATGCATGGGAAAAACGCGTTTTGGGACCCCCCTTTTTTCTCAGCCCCCGCTTGACGAATCCCCCCGAGACTTTCAGGGTAGGAGCGGAGCGTAGCGCCCCACCTATTTTGAACATTTCGCGAGGATTCGTCGACCGGCGCCAAAGTTATTCCAAATAGAATGTTGCGGATTTCCTATGGAAACAGGGTCCTAACTATAACTACCTACTGGCGACCGCCAGTAGGTAATATATATATATGTATTCACTGAAAAAACCATAGGTTTCAGGGCTGTTATAGTTAGCTGGACATTTCACTCATACAAAACCATTGAAGTTCCTCCGTTACAGTCAGTTCTGCTAACTATAACTCGCGCCCCCGCAATCCACTGCTGATGATGTCACATATTACATCATTCATGACATAATAAGTGACATCACTGATGACATCTCAAATGACATCACTGATGACATCACTGATGACATCATCCAGTGAATGTGGTTTAGTTTGTTATTTAAATATGTATTATATATATAGCAATCTGCATTGAAGAATGAGTCGATGAATGAGTCGATATATAAATATCTGGATGGAGGATTTAGTAGCAGTGTGATCATCTAGTGAATGTGGTTTAGTTCGTTATTTAAATATGTATTATATATATAGCAATCTGCTTTGAAGAATGAGTCGATATATAAATATCTGGATGGAGTATTTAGTAGCAGTGTGATTGACTGTTTACTTGACTAATTTATAGTGTCTCACTAAATAAATTGGATAGTGACTAAACTGTGTGAATATCTGTATCACTTTGTCAGTTGTTGAGTAAACTGCTGCACTAGTTGGTTACTAGCTACGTGAAAGTCTATATTAGTTATTGATTAGTTAACTGAGTATTTGTATGGGAGAGTGAATGTGTGTGTGGTTCGGGGGGGGTGTGTGAATCCCCAAAGACGTGTGAATAGATGATTCAGTAGGTATATGAGGTTAAGACTACATGTTATACCAGTTGTTTGGGTGAGTGAATATATTTATGGGTGTGGTGATGAGCAAATATATCTCTCAATGGTACATGTCCAACAAACTAGAAAAATAAAAGGCAGTGTATGTGACAGTTGTTGTATATAAATAAGTATACATAAGACTCAGTGATTGTATGAGTGACTGTATGGAGAACTGTATACTTGTAATAGTGATTCTATAACACACTAAGTATGAGTTACTATCTATATGAATAAATGAAGTGCTGTTTGTATAAGTGTGTAGCTGACTAAATGTAAGTATGATCCATTGTTTGCATAAGTGAGTAGGATGACTGCATAAGTAAATAGGATGTGTGCTGGTGTGTAAAGTCGATATAGGTGTATATTTGATAGTGTTCTATTGTTCATTGACAGCATGTATGAGTGAATCTATAGGTAAGTGATAAGATGTGTGTGTAGATCTAGGAATCACTGAGTGGGTTTTTAGAAACTTGTATTGGTGTGTCAATGGATGATAATGTGGTACTCTGTATTTTACAGTGAGTGATGAAATGTTATACTAGTGTATGATGAGGTGTATCTGATTTTCACGTGGATGATGTCATCAGTGATGTCATTTGAGATGTCATCAGTGATGTCATCAGTGATGTCACTGACCATGTCATGAATGATGTAATATGTGACATCATCAGCAGTGGATTGTGGGCGCGCGAGTTAAAGTTAGCAGAACTAACTATAACGGAGGAATTTCAATGGTTTTGTACGAGTGATATGTCCAGCTAACAATAACAGCCCTGAAACCTATAGATTGTCAGTGAATTGCTAAGGTTTTTTAAATGCTAATTCCTAACTATAACATGTCTGAAACCTATGGTTTTTTCAGTGAATTTCGAAGGTTTTATAAATGATAATTTTTAAATGTAATAATAGTTATATGTATTTTTTATACTGATTTTCTACAGTTTTTTAAATGTTTATTTTTAAATATTTATTTTTTTAAATTACATTATATATTTTTAATATAAATGGAAATAAATTTTTTTTTAAAATATTGAAACTGAAATATTGTTTTTTTTTGTTGAATGTATAAGTGCAGAACTATAGGTGTGTTGGTTAGTTAGGGAAATGCATGCATAGTGGATAGGCGTTTGAAGCAGTCCATGTGCTAAGGCATGCCTCACTGCATGAGTACTTGGGTACTGACTGAATGATTAGAGTACTGCAAGGAGAGTGCCTGGGTGAATTTATATGTGTTTTGGTTTTCGCGCAGTGAATGGATTAGTACATGGTGCTGAATGGGTCACTAGAGGAGTGCAAGGGGAGTGACAGGGTGTTTACTGGAAGTGTATATATACTGACTGGGGAATTGAAGGTGTGAAAGACAAGTGTGTAGGTGGTTAGAGGACTGCATGCATAGTGTATAGGCATTTGAAGCAGTCCATGTGCTAAGGCCAAGCTCAGTGAATGAGTACTTGGGTACTGAGTGAATGACTAGAGTGCTGCAAGGAGAGTGCCTGGGCGAATTTATAAGTGTTTGGGTTTTGGCGCAGTGAATGGATTAGTACATGGTGCTGAATGGGTCACTAGAGGAGTGCAAGGGGAGTGACAGGGTGTTTGCTGAAAGTGTATGAATACTGACTGGGGAATTGAAGGTGTGAAAGACAAGTGTGTAGGTGGTTAGATGACTGCATGCATAGTGGATAGGCGTTTGAAGCAGTTCATGTGCTAAGGCCTGGCTCAGTGCATGAGTACTTGAGTAGTGACTGAATAATTAGAGTACTGCAAGGAGAGTACCTGGATGAATTTATAAGTGTTTTGGTTTTGGTGCAGTTTTTACAATTTTTTCAGATGGAGTCCTAGAGCCAGTGCTATGCTAAAAGACACTTAGATTACAGTTAAAATACGGTGGGTTTATGATTGGAATAAACCCCCAATTTGATTGAGCAAAGCCTGGTTTTCTCTGCATCAGGCAACTCTGAGAGTGCGAGTGGAATTCCGTTTTTGAGAGTATATTTGTTTACCGGTTTTCTCCGCCCGTCTTGACCCACCCCTTAAGGATTGAGGGCACTAAAAGGAGTATCTTGGACTGATACAGTTAAAACACCTACATACACTAGGGAACACTATGCGTTGGGGTACCCCTGTGATTAGAATGACCTCCTCTGTAAACCCCTAGTACATAATAGGGCAGGGGGATTAAAAGTACCTCTTAAAATGCGCCACAGGGTGCGTTTGCACACTGGTGAAGGGAGGGGGGGCTGAGCTGACATGTGAAAACAGGCCCTGTAGCCGTTTTAATATGGGGGATAAAGTACCCTTGAATCCTGAGTGTCCCTTGGGTCCAACTAGCAAACCAGGTATCTCCAGTTAGCACCACAGAGCTGCGTTGTAGAGAGGTGTAAAAAGTGGCACGGCCTGGACCACCTCTCTGTAATGCAGCGCAGTGGACCTTACTGGAAGCACCTGGTGGACTAGTTGGCCCCCAGGAGTCCTCAGGATTGAAGGCAAATTATTTCTCCATCTTAAAACACGCCACAGGGCGGGTTTTCACATGTCACCTTAGGCCCCATCCCCTCCCTTCACCACTGTGTAAACGTGCCCTGTGTCCGTTTTATGTTGGGAGATAAAGTCCACTTGAACCCTGAGTGTCCCTTGGGTCCAACTAGCAAAGTAGCCCACTAGGTACCTCCAGTAAGCGCCACAGAGCTGCGTTGCAGAGAGGTGTAAAAAGGGGCGCGGCCTGGATCACTTCTCTAAAACACAGCGCAGTGGCGCTTACTGGAAGCACCTGGTGGACTAGTTGGCCCCCAGGGTCCCTCAGGATTGAAGGGGAATTATTTCCCCATCTTAAAACCCGCCACAGGGCGTGTTTGCACTCATCACCTCAGGCCCCATCCCCTCCCTTCACCACTGTGTAACCGCGCCCTGTGTCCATTTTAATTTGGGTGATTAAGTCTCCTTGCATCCTGAGTATCCCTAGGGTCCAAGTAGCCCACTAGGTACCTCCAGTAAGCGCCACAGAGCTGTGTTGCAGAGAGGTGTAAAAAGGGGCCCGGCCTGGGCCACCTCTCTGAAACACAGCGTTGTGGCGCTTACTGAAAGCACCTGGTGGGCTAGTTGGCCCCCAGGGGCCCTCAGGATTGAAGGGGAATTCATTCCCCATGTGCAAATGCACCAGGGGGCCCGTTTGGAGAGTGGTGCAAGGAGGGGGAGTGGCCTCCGTCACGATGCCGGTCTTTTTTTATTATTATTTTTAAGAAGGGGGGCTGTGTGGCCCCCCTTCCTTTCAATTTTTACCGGCCCTGACCCCCTTTTTTTGTTTCTATAAAATTTGGGAGGGGGGCCCCACTCCCTAGGCCATAATTGCCCCGTGCACCCCATCCCCCGGGGCATGGCCTCTTTTTTTGTTAATTTTTGGAGTGGGGCTGCATGGCCCCCCTCTGGCTATTTATGGCCCTGGGGACCCCATCCCCCGGGGCCGGCCTTTCTCTTATTTAAAAAAATGATGTGTAATTTGGGAGGGGGGCCGCGTGGCCCCCCTCCCAGGCCACTTCAGGCCTCGGGGACCTCATCCCCTGGGTCTGGCCATTGTTTTTTAAAAAAAATTTGGGAGGGGAGCCCTCTCCTCAGGCCTATTATGGCCCCGGGGACCCCATCCCCCGGGCTGGCCTGCCTATTTGTTTTTTTTCTTTTTTTGTAATGGGGAGGGGGTCCGCATGGCACCCCTCCCGGGCCACTTCAGGCCCCGGGGTCCCCATCCCCCGGGGTCTGACCACCTCGTTGGGGACTGTGGGAGCATCCCCAATACCCCTACGGTCCCAGATGGCTCCCCGCCTCCTGTGGGAGCCGGCATTGCTTTTCCACATGGGGAGCAGCTAACATGCTGCTCCCCATGTGGAAAAGCAATCTGCTTTGCTTCATTGAAGCGAGAGCAGGTTTCCCTGCTTTCGCTTCAATGAAGCAAAGCAGTTTGCAATGACAGGGTGGGAGCCACGAGGCTCCCGCCCTGTCATTGCAAACTACAGTGTCCCAGAGGTGGGCACCCCGGGACACTGCAGGAGCGGGCCCTGGGGGGTGGCGGTCCCCAGGGCCATCATTGGCTCCAGGGGGGGCCACGCGGCCCCCCTCCCACTTAATTTAAAGCCCCGGGGGTGGTGGTCCCCGGGGCTTGGAGGTCCGTAATGGACCCCCTATGTTAAATATTCAGTGCCCTGGGGAGGTGGCAGTCCCCGGGGCCTTTGGGGGGACTCAAGTCCCTCCACACAGGTTCATTTAAAAAAACGAAAAAAACGGAAAAAAACGGAGGAAAAAAAACAAAGCGCGGTCTCACGCGCTTTGTTTTTAATTAGCCCCTGGAGGGCCCATTTAGTCCCCCCAGTACAATATACATATTGCACCCGGGACTTGGCCCCCCCAGGGGCTAATTAAAAACAAAGCGCGGGAGACCGCGCTTCGTTTGTTTTTTTTCGGCAGTGGTATGCGCGGATCCTAAGCACATCCCGTGAGTTTTAAAAAAAAATAATAATTTTTGGGGCCTTGGAGGTACTTGTGGGACCCCCTGAGCAGGCCTAGGAGGTCAGGGGGTTTCTACCCTGCCCCCTTTTTGTGTTTTTTGCATTTTTTTCTCTGCTTTCTTGTGCCTCGGTTCTACCGAGGCATAAGATGGCTGCCAACACTTCCTGGTTTGAAGTGCTGACAGCCAATTAGCATAAATCTCGTGCTCAGGAGGATCCGCAGCCCTAGATATATCTATGTTTTTACTTTTCAATTTCTCAGGAACTACAGAACGATTTACACCATTTAACCAAAAGGCACGAGTGTGAACCAAGGGCTACCTCTTTTCCAAATTAGTGTAATTCCGTTCAGCAGTTCGGGCTGTAGCTGCGACTAAAAGTCCCTATGGAAAATTGCATGGGGAAAACACGTTTTGGGAACCCCCTTTTTTCTCAGCCCCCGCTTGACGAATCACCCGAGACTTCCAGGATAGGATTGGAACGGAGCTGGCCACGAGTTTTGAAAATTTCGCGAAGATTCATCAACCGGCGCAAAAGTTATTCCAAATAGAATGTTACGGATTTCCTATGGATAATAGGTCCTAACTATAACTACCTACTGGCGACCGCCAGTAGGTAATATATATATTTTTAAAGTGGAGTCGCGTACCGATCGTGTACCCATCTTCGTGGGTGTGCAATTCAAGATGCCATATTGCTAAAGTCATGGTGGATGTGCGTTTGGTATGCGACTGGTGCAGTGTCTGGCCCCATGTAACGTCACTTACGTATGCGCTCGCACTGGGTGCGCAACGCCCATAAAATGTTTATGTTTTAAAAGTATATATATATAACTTTAATATGTCTATTAAAGCAAGATATTATCTAAACTAAATATAAAAAGTATATATTTCTAATTGGGATAAAGTTATATTATTGTTAAATATGTTTTCCGGAAGTTGTGCCAGGTGCGCGCCGGTTGTGCGCCCGCTGCACGAACCCCATGTGATTTGAAAAGAAAGTATTTGATTGGTTTACAAGGGTTTCTTTCTAGAATGTGAAGGACCCCCTCCCTTTTTTGTTCATTCCTTCTTCTACATCTTAGGAAACACACCTGTTGTGTTACTTCTCTATTTTGTAAATTTTGTGTCTGTTTTTTTATCTAAAAAATGGCTTCTTCAACTGAAGTTAACTTGTTAGCAGAGGAAGAAGAAGTGTTGGAGAAAATAGTCAGTTGTGTGGGCTTCTTCACAATTCCGGACGGACAGAAAAATGTGAATGCAAGAAAAGTTAATTGCACTCTCTGTCCAAGGGTGCTCTCACAAGGAAGTGAAAGGAAGTACTCCTGTGGGACGTCCAGCATGCTGAAGTATCTCCAGACAATACATCATCGGCATCTGGCATGCGAACAACATTGTCGCGCCCAGGAAGCTGTGCAGCTTGATGACCAGGCTGCTGAACCGAGCACATCAGCAGTAAGCCGTGGACCTGATATCAGACCCGAGTTCGCAAATCTCAAACAACTCTGCATCAAATGCAATGCTGTAGTGTGTTTTGGCGAGCAGTCTAGGGAAGCTATGGTTTCTGCCACAAGAATCAACTAATGTGTTTTTTTTTTTGAATTTTTTCCTGCAATCATTGTTTAATTGCAAAGTTGGACTCTTTGTTCTGTTGTTTTTCAAAACACCAAAAAAATATACAAAAACACGAACAAATTATAAAATAGAAAAAAGAAGAAAAAAACGGTTCTGTTCAGAACCACCTAATCTGTTTAAAAAAAAAAGAGCTATAAGTGTATGGTAGTGCCTGGATGATTGCATGGCTTCATATGTAGAGCTTAAGTGATTAAAAGAGTGCATGGGTAGTGCACACGTGATTATATGAGTGCATCACTAGTGCTTGTGTGATTGGATTAGTGTATCGGTAGTGCATCGTTGATTGTAGCAGTGCACATGTTAGTGCCTGGGTTATTGCATGAGTACATGAGTAGTGACTGGATGATCAGGGTACTGTAAGGCAAGTGCTTGGTAAATTTATAAATGCTTGGGGATTGTAGCAGTGCATGAGTTAGTGCCTGGGTCATTGCATGAGTACATGGGTAGTGAGTGGATACTTAGAGTGCTTCAAGAAGACTGCATAGTGAATTTATAAGTGCTTGGGTTTTGGCAGAGTGAGTGGATAAGTACATGGTGCTGACTTAGTGATTGGAGGAGTGCATGGGAAGTGACAGTGGGATTGCTGAACTGCATGAGTACTACATGGGTAATTAAAGGTGTGAATGACCAGTGTCTAGGTGGATAGAAGACTGAATGGATAGTGCAGAAGTGAATGTAATAGTGCATGGGTAGTGTTTGGGTTACTTAATCTTACATTTTCAATAGTAGATATGAAAGTCTTTGAAACTATTTTTTTACTTGTTTTTTATAATCTAAATTTAAACAAGTTTCAAACTTTAGAATTTGGGTCTGTAAAAGAGAAGAAAAAATAAAGTTATAATATAATATGTTAAAGTTTTAAGAACACAACATAATTCTACCATTACATAACATATTCAGTTTGCCTTTTTTGCTGTTCTCAGAATCTATTGAATTTCACCATAGACAGTGATTTCAATGTTGCTCATCATGTAACAGCAGGCAATAAATTCAATAAATAAGATTGTTAAAAAAAAAACAAATCTGTCTTCAAAATATTTACAACAAACTTAACTATCTCTTCACAATTCCTAAAATAAACATCCTCAAAAACATTGCATAAAATACAAAGATCAAATATATGAAATATTTCTTTCTAAAACAATTTTGTAAATACAATATGAAAGAACAGAAACAATAATTAAATCAGCAATTCTAGATATCTTCTCTATAGTCCTAATGATGTTTCCGAAATGATTTGTATTGAGAATATCCAAAATATACTTCTTAAATCATATTCACATCTTCCCAATAGGCCGAATGATGCTTCTGAATTCGTTTGTATTGAAAATATCCAAAATAACCTAAGTAATTCCTGTTGACATCTTCCCAATAGGCCGAATGATGTTCTCAGAACTTTGGAATAAAAAATATTAGATATGAATTTGGTAATTTATAGGGCAACCGATATTTGAATATCAAATGGGCATCATTACAATGTGTCCATCCTTTATTGCATTTTAAATACAGAGGGGCATATTCTCAAGAACGTGTGATAACTATCGCAAAAGTAACTTAACGCAATTTCCAACATCGCAGTGTATCGTGGGAAAATCACCCCATGCTACCCAGGCATTCTCAAAACGGCGGTACCATCCAATTGTCTCCAGATAACACATCAACTGACCGCGTAAAAATCAACGCCATGCCGTAAAAGTGCAAAACACGAACGCAAAAAAAGCTGCGATGAGGCCAATCGCGAGACTAAAATCAGCGAAAACCAGATACAGGCCTGCAATTCACACACGTTATGTGGGAAAAATCACCATAAAAGTAGAACCTGACAAACAAATGCCAAACAACAGCAAAGCACAATGGATGTTGCAGGAACAAGTATGGAGGAGAAACAGAACCCCATAAGCCCCCCGGAGGACCTGCCTGTGACCTCGGGGTCAGGGAAGGCCAAGGAGAATAAGAGTAGGAAGAAGTGGTTCAGTCCGCAGGAAAACAGAATCCTGATAACGGAGGTGGTCGAACACCATCAACAACCGTTCGTCATCTCCACAGTTTCATTGGCAACCAAACATGGACTATGGCAGTCCTTGGTGGACAAGGTGAATGCAGTGGGAGTGCTGAAGAGGACAATGAAAGAGGTCAAGAGGCGCTGGAATGACGTCAAGCACAAAACCAAGCTGAAACTCCCCAACAACCGGAAGGCAGCAATGCAGACTGGAGGTGGGAGTCCTGCTCCACAGGAGGAGCTGGACGATATGGAGGAAATGGTGTCAACAGTCATCAGTGGGGAGACAGTGACTGGAGTCGGGGTACCGGACACTGCTCAACATGACCGGACATAACAGCAATAGGGTGAATAACGACCAGGGACTGGTGGTACGGGGGGAGATGGCCACAATGGCACACATGCACAATTGAGCTGTGCACATCTGCGGACAAACCATGCCCCAGACTCCAACTCCCACCAAGAGACCAATGTACCCAAGTCTGCAACATATCAGCACTGTATAAGAACAGAAGGCAAAGGCACATCGCAGAAAAGGGATAAGGGGCAGCAAAACAGAGCAGCAGGGCCACCCCCCGAAATGCAGCACACACACATAACATGCAAAACACACCAACGCTGACAACAATGTGGCACAAACCGCAATAATGTCCACAACAGAACACAGGACACAACTGGTGCCGACTGGGTGTAGACACTGGCCAATCACAAGTGGCATTGCAGGGAAATGTGAAATGACAATGCACAAGTACAAACACACGCACGTCTGTTGTCAAAATGTCCACTGTCCCCCATCAATTAGGCAGCTCCTCCCAAACAGCCACGATGTACACAGTCATGCAGTCTGTAAGTAAACATGTACAATGTGACAACACACATGTGAACACATTGTTAAACTGCATCTCCCCTTCACATCGCAGAGGGACAATCAACACCTCCTGCAGAGCAGCCCGAACCTGTCTTCTCTAAATGAAGAGGACCACCACAGCCCTCCAACAGCTCCTGGAGAGCCTCTGCAGCCCACCTCCAGTAGCAGGGCAGCCCAGCTGCTATGAGGAGACCCCATCCCCTGCACAGACCACACAGCAGGAAGCACCCACCACCACGGCTGCCTCCCAGAACCCCCACGAAGAACACATGGCCTTCCAATGCAGTGTGTTGGGATGCCAGGAGCAGCTGGCTGAACAGGTGCGGGTGGGCTTCGACCACATGGTAGACAAACTAGATACCAAACATGGGTGTCTAATCCCATGAGGGACCACCCACAGTCCCTAACGGACACCCATAGTCCGCTCCATGCTCTCCAACGAACCATGGCTGACTGATTAGTCGGAGTGGCTCCATCAAGCTCGCCCTGGAGGTGAGAAACATGCGGAGGCTCATGGAGACCATGGTGCAGGCCAATTCGGAAAGAGCGGCTGCCACAGCTGCACACCAACGGGTGGTAGCTGGGTTCCTCAATGACCTCAAAACCATCCTCATGGCATTGCTGCCACAAGGCCTGGTGCTGATGCATGCTGCTGCTACCACTACATCCACATCTCCCCCCTCTGAAGTGTCAGTGCCACACAGTGTAGCAGACATTCCACCTCCGGCCCATGAGGTGTCACTGCCACACAGTGCTGGAGAAATGCCAGCACCACCCACACGTGAGGCACATGGAATAGCAGAGGACAAAGAGGCGGATGAAAGCGCCATTCT
Organism: Triturus cristatus; assembly: GCF_964204655.1. NCBI lineage: Eukaryota > Metazoa > Chordata > Amphibia > Caudata > Salamandridae > Triturus > Triturus cristatus. Next base: position 1,130,105,957 of record NC_140588.1, on the reverse strand, counting down.
GGTAAGAAGGACGCAGTAGCATTCATCTCCGCCATATGGCCGCATTCAGCTTGGTTCTGCCCTCTGCATCATCACCTTCCACTGTCCCCCAATACACTCAGCGACACTCACCTTGGACCTCACAATGGACTTCCAGATTCTGTTTGATCGCCAATGACACAGGAATCAGACTGCAGACTGAACAATTCCTCTTCCTTTGGACTTATCATTCCCTGAAGGACTCTGGCTGGCCCTCCACGGGCCAACATTGTAAAGTGGGGTTTGCATGGCCCTGTACTACTCCATATGCAACACTCCATTGAATGTGCATTAAACATTCCGACTCACACAGATGTGTTGTGTCTATGGTCTTTCATGTGTGGTAGTATTGATGAATGTAGGGTCAGTGAATTCCTCCTACGTCAATGTGGCTCATGTCATTGGACTTGGGTCACAGGGTGACACATTGCCGAATGTTGTCCGGGTGGCGCCGATGCAACAACAGCGACACACGCATTTGTTGCTCTCTTGTCCAGCCACGTATGGAACCATGCCCAGAGCCCCAGGGCCATTGTTCAAACCCTTACGCTGGACTGGCATACACCAGGCCAGCCAAATACGCAAACGCTCTGGGGGCGGACAACAACGCCACATATGCCAGGACTTCCCTGTGGTGATCTGCTGCTCACAGGTCTAGTTGTCAGCATGCCACGGCCACTCCCTCATGGCTGGTTTACACCCACACCTCACCCATCCAGCACACGTGTCACAGCACATGTGACCCTGCCAATAAAAAGGGCCGGGCGCATGTGCACGACACCATTTCCAACCTCTCTCGTTGTGTATCTGTGTGATTTGCATGTAAGCATGGGGGCCCAGGGGCCTGCGAAATCACATTCCGCAGGCCCGGAGGTGACATGATGGCATCCGCACCACAATACCCAATCATGGAGGGTCCATGACTAGCGGGGCACATACTTTGGTGGCAATGGATACACTGCGGCCGGCACAGGCACACCGCCACGGGATGGTGACTTTCGGTGCACAGAGGTAAGGGCACCTTAAGTGCTGAGCGGGTGTGCAACTTGCGATGATGCCCCATTCCTGCGGTCCGGACGGCTCAGGTTTTGTGTGCCCTGCTGGACAGCAGAGTAAGCCTGAGTCAGCGGGCTGCACGGGCCTACCGCCATGTGACGTAGCCTCCTTGATCACAGAGTTAGTGGCACCTATGAGGCTGAGCGGATGTGCAGCCTTCTATGATGCCGGGTGCACGGGTATGTCCTCATCCATGGAGAAAACAAGACCCAGCACCAAATGTGAGACCTGGTGGCCTGCTGAGCAGGGCTGCATGATTGTGGAGGGTGCCATGTCCGCAGGCCCCGGGCTTGTGGCTTGTGGCTTGCAGCGGCACGTGGTGGACCCTCTTTTCTACACGCAGGTGGCGGAAAGTAAGCAGTGAGGCCTGCGTGCACAGAGGCGGGCATGCAGAGCTGGGTTGCGGGAGGGGCTGGGGTGCAGCTGCCTTGGTGCGCAGGGGCAGACAAGTGATGATGCCGCGTGCAATTATATGTACTTTGCCATTCAGGTATCAGGACTCTGTTTTAGATGACGGGTCTGTTTCAGATATGGGCCCTGGTGAACTGCACTACATACCAGCACGTGGTTGGAGACACACCTGTGGCAGCAGGTGAGCAGTGTGGCCTGGGTGCGCAGTGTCGGCACTCTCTCTCCCAGTCCCAGAACTTCAAGCTTCCGCAGGAGCCGATGACTATTCCTCAATTCCCCAACTCAGCTACCCAAGCATGTACACACACACATATTTATATATTCAGTGAAAAAACCATAGGTTTCACACATGTTATAGTTAGCTGGACATTTTACTCGTAAAAAACCAATGAATGTGGGTTTTTCTGAAAATTAAATATGTTTTATATATGTATATCTCAAGGTCGATGGAAGAATAAATGGGCTGATTAAGTGTATCATAGTGAATACATGGCTTAGTGAGTAATGTTTAAATATGTAAATATCTGTATCAGTCTCTCACTTTGTGTATAAGTGGCTGCATGGGTTGGTGAGTAGCTACATGGGTGTCTATATAGGTTATTAGTTGGTTTTTTGAGTATCAGTCTGAGTGTCTGCATGGTTCGGTGGGGGTATTACGTAGTGCATAGGTGCATGAATGAGTGACTCACTGTTTGTATGTGTTGAACACAGTATGTGTGCAGGACTGTATGGGTGGATGAGTGTGTGTATGGGTGTGTTAGTGAGTGAATGACTGTCTCAATAGTGTCTTTATGAGTAACTACATATGTTTTAAACTAGTATATGTGACTATTGGTGTATATATGTGAGTATATGTGAGAGTGAGAGATTGAAAGAGTTCTTGTATGAATAAGTATGTGTTTCTATAAGTGATTGTTTAAAAGACTAAGTATGTGTAAGTTTCCGTAGAAGTAAGTGTGGTGGTGTGTGTATAACTGTATATGCAAGTAAATGTATGTTTGATTCTTTGTTAGCATGAGTGACTATGTGTGTGAGTAACTCTATGGATGAGTGGCATTGTGTAACAGGATGTATAGGTGTATGAGTACATATGATGAGTGAGTACATGTATGAGTGACTGAATTGGACTGTTGGTGAATGAGTGGATGTGTATGTGGATCTTAGAATTACTGAAAAGGTTGTTTTAACTGGTATTGGTATGTCCATTGTTTTGAACATTGTAGTTTCTATTTTTGAATGTGTGTGTCAAAGGTTATATTAGGGGAAGAGGAGGTCTGCCACTCTATCACAAGGATGATGTCATCAGTGATGTCATTTGAGATGTCATCAGTGATGTCATGAGTGATGTCACTGACCATGTCATGAGTGATGTAATATGTGACGTCATCAGCAGTGCATTGCGGGCGCGCGAGTTATAGTTAGCTGAACTAACTATAACGGGGCAATTTCATTGGTTTTTTACGAGTAAAATGTCCAGCTAACTATAACATGTGTGAAACCTATGGTTTTTTCACTGAATTTCTAAGGTTTTTTAAATGCTAATTCCTAACTATAACGTGTGTGAAACCTATGGTTTTTTCACTGAATTTCAAAGGTTTTTTAAATGCTAATTCCTAACTATAACGTGTGTGAAACCCATGGTTTTTTCAGTGAATTTGCAAGGTTTTTTAAATGCTAATTTTTTTTTTATTCTTCAATTTTTTCAAACATATTTTTAATTTAATTTTCTTACCTTTTATAAAGACTATGCTTTAATTTTTAAAATCCTTAAATATTTTTTTTTAATATATTTTTTAAAATAAACATGTAAAATTTATTTCCAGTTCTTTTTTTTTTTTTTTAGTACGCGTACCGTAAGCTCACGGTAAGCGTACGGTTTACGCAACGTCCGTAATCTATCTACGCTGCTTGCGTATAGTTACGCACTTTGCGTAGCCGCGCGTACTGCGCGTGGGACGCGTGCGCGCTTACGCCACACGCGCACGTTACGCGGAAGTGCCGGGGAGTGACTGTTATGCGCATGCGCGCAAGCGCGTGTCTTTTTTACGCGCACGCGTACTTTTTGCCGTAAGCGTACCGTAAGCGTACCGTAAGCGTACGGTAGGTCATGTGATCTTGAAACACAACTTTTGATTGGTTGAAACTACTTTCAGTTCTAGAACTCTCCTACACCACACCCATTCCCCTCATTTCTGCTTGTGATCCCTTGGGAGAAGGAGCTGGTTTGTCTTTGGGATACGATGGCAGAAAAGCAGAGCTCTTCTGAGAGTGAGGCTAGCACTAGCAGCACTGTCTTGAGGCAGAGATCGAGGAAACAAAAGCCTTCTTATGTTTGGGATTATTTTACTTTTCCAGAAGGCCAGCAAAAGGTGAACGCACCCTTAGTTACTTGCAGGCTGTGTAAGCGTGTACTTTCTAGAGGTAATCCTGACAGGAAGTATTCCTTTGGGAATCACACCATGAAGAGACACCTCCAGGATGTACACAGAAGGACACATGGTCATCTTTTTGGAGGTAACTCTTCAGAAAGACGAGCCAGTACATCCACAGCAGCTCAGCCTGGACCATCACCTGCAGGGCTTACTCCTTCTTCTGCAGGTCAGGTGAGCCCTTCATCTGTGGGGGGAGAATCTCCTTTTGCTGGCCCTCTGGAAATGAACCCTCGATTTCGGAAGGTTGATATTCATTGCACATTTTGTAAAGATCTAATTTGCCATAGGGAGACCAGTGTTTCCCTAGTGAACAACAAAATAGATCAGCACATTTGTCGCTTTGAATAATTTTCCCATGCTTCCTTTCCTCTGTCCCTGCATGAACACAACGGTTCTTTTAAGAGCCAACCTTATCTTTCATCTTTTTTTTACATATGTTTTTAAAAACTTTTTTTTTTTTTTTTACCGTACGCGTACGGTGCGCGTACTTTTTTTTTATTTTTTAAAAAAAACACTAAAAATCATTTATCACATTACATTGTCCTTGAGAGACTACAATTATTATTATTGACTTACCATACTCACTGAAAAAATATTTATTCATTTCTTTTTTTAAAAAATAGTTTTAAAAATGTTTGTAGTTTTCGAAAATTTTCTATATCTATCTGGAAAAAAAGAAAAAAGTATTAATATTTTTTAAACATTTTATAATACAGTACACATATTTACATTTTTTACCAAAAAATCTTTTTGCCTTATTTTTGCTGTTTTCAGAATATATTGCATTTCACTATAAATTGTGAAAGCAATTGCATTCATCATTTTACAGCGGGCAAAAAAAAATACCAATCACAAAGATTGTATTAAAAAAGCCCTGATTCTTTTTTTAATTAAACTTAACATTATAGAAATGCATAATATTGTAAAAAAATATCATCTAATACCAATACTTATTTCTTTAAAATACCGTCTGATATGTTTGTTTCAGAACTATAATCACAATATTATATCTCAAATAACTCCAAAATACATCTGATTTCATTTCCTTTAGGCCAAATAGTAATTTTAATTTTTTTTTTGGAATAAATTTCCAACGGAAATCCAATAAAATTCTAAAGTTTAATTTGTCCAGATCTCACCGATTCTCTGTAACATTTTGGTTCACGAAAATTTTTTGAATAATTTATTTAGTCCACAATAGAATTGGTTACTTTTCCACATGGCCAAATAGTAATTTTTTAAATCATTTTTGAAAAAATTTCCAATGGCAGTCCAATAACATTCCAAAATTTAAAATGTGCAGAAGTTACCGATAATCTCTAAATTATTGGTTTTTCAAAATTGCATTAAAAATTAAAAAAGTCCACATTACAATTGGTTATCTTTCCATTAGGCCAAATGATAATTTTAAAAATCTTTTTTTTACAAAATTGCAATGGTAATCCAGTAAAATGGTAAAATTATTTTGTCCAGATCTTGCCAAGTCTCTCTAAAATTTAGGTTTTAGGCCATGAAACCGCTGGTGTAAGAGCGCTATATAAGAATTTTTTAAACTCAAACTCAAACTCAAGATTAGATAGGAATTTGCTAAATCAAAAGGCAAACGTTGTTTGAAAATCAATTGGGAATCATTACACAGTGTCCAGCCTTTTTCACATTTTAGATAAACTGTGTAATGTCCAGAAGTAACAGTAGGTCCATCATGGAAAATTATTGCAACAGTTACAAAAGTTTTTCCTGAAATTGATAATTGCTGTCCTGTAAACTTCTTTATTAAAGTATCCAATTTTGAACCATCAGCTCTACATCGCTGCATCATTAAAATTACATACTGTCCGTATTCCTTTAAAATTAATGTTGAAAACATGTCAGAATTACACTCACCACATTTCATGCTATGATTAGCATCTTTAACTAATTTTGCAAAAGTGACTGTTTTACTCTCTGGCAATGTCAAATAAATAAACCTTTCATTATCAACAATAGAGCCACATATATTATAACAATTATCACAACTATGTTCCCATTTATAAGAGAGACCAAAAGCAATGTCAATGGGAACTCCTTCTTCTTCCACTACCTGAAGAAAATACATCAAAAATTCATGTGCATCTTGCTGTTCATTTTGAGAAAACTGTGTTCGTCCTGAACATACATCTAAAAGTTTTCTAATGTCAGTAGCACTTTCTATTTGAGTTTTATCTTTACTCAACTTTTGAAAAAGGAGACTCAGCTCTGAACAGAATCTTTTTCCCTGATTTACTATTATCTGCTCTTGCAAACTTTCCAGATAAAATGCAACATTCAGCACTACATTTGCGTAGCAGTTGACACCAGAGCTATTTTCAAAATGACATCCTACAACCTGTTCTTCATTTTCCTTTTTCTTTTTGCTTGCAATTACATCACTCCTCTTTTTTTTCCTCTTCTCTACATCTTCACTACAGATATTCTCATTTTTTCTTTTACGAGAAACTACACGTTTCTCCAATTCCACAGAGCAAGAGTGCTTGACTTTTCAAACCTTACAGCAAATCCATAGTACTGTTCTTTGGTTACACATTTTTTTGTACCAATACAAAACATGCTTCTATTAATTTACACATACAGCCTAGTTTTTATTCTAGAATGGTATGAAACAGCCAATCAGTTCTTTTTGTTTTGAAAAAAATATGTATGCCTCCATTTCCAAACTGTCTTTCTTTTCATATTGCCATTCTACTGAAAGACACCTCCTGAGTGCATCCAGTTCTCCTTTGAAGATGTTCACAGTGTGGATTGTAGGGCACAGCTATGTCTTCTGGAGTGAAAAGTTTGCAGAGAAAACAGGTATGGTGAGAGACCTTGCTTTGCCAAATGTAGACATTAAATGGATTGGTCAGAGAGGGTTAAAGTGGCACCAATTGATGCCATTGGTGAAATCCTTCATTCAAATCCAACACCCTGACCTCATAATAGTGCACTGTGGTGGCAATGACCTAGGCACTTTGACTGGGGTAGGTCTGGAAATGCTTATGAAGGACACCTTTGCACAACTGTTTACACTTTTCCCTAAAACTGCCTTTGTGTTTTCCAACATATGCCAAAGGCAAAAATGGAACTGGTCCAATCATTTCTGTCCGCAGATTGACAAAGCAAGAAAGCACGTCAACAAATCTGTTTCTGCTTTCCTCCGTGACTATGGTATGGGTGCCATTTACCACAACAACTTGCGTTATGACATGCAAGACATTTATAGAGGAGATGGTGTGCACTTCAATGATGAAGGGAACAGAGTCTTCCTCTTGAACCTTAGACTCTGCATCGGTACTTACTTGTAGGTACCACTAAAAAAATGACTTCATAAACACAACAGCTCTTTTTAGAGCTCCCTAATTTCTAAACTCTTAAATCTGCTTTTCATTTATTTATTTTTATTTTTTTACCGTACGCTTACCGTAAGCTTACGGTACGCGTACCCCGTGATTTTTTTTAAAATCAATAAATGTTTTTTTTGTACTTTTCTGTCCTTCTTTGACCCCCTTACAAATGTTAGGGGGTCTGTAACTCTCCTCATTGCCCCCTTTCCTTGTTTTCTCTGTTTTTTTCTGAGTGAAACACACAAAATGGCGGCCGCCGCTTCCTGGTTTCGGCCGATTCGAATGTTTACTAAGATCTATGGGCCAATCAGAATCTCCTTCGCGCACGCCATGTTTCTTCCGTACGCTTACCGTAAGCTTACCGTACGCGTACCCCGTGATTTTTTTTAAAAACCAATAAATGTTTGTTTTGTACTTTACAGTCCTTCTTTGACCCCCTCACAAATGTAAGGGGGTCTGTAACTCTCCTCATTGCCCCCTTTTCTTGTTTTCACTCTTTTTTTTTCAGAGTGAAACACAGAAAATGGCGGCCGCCGCTTCCTGGTTTCGGCCGATTCGAATGTTTACTAAGATCTAAGAGCCAATCAGAATCGCGCTCGCGCACGCCACCGTACGCTTACCGTAAGCGTACGGTAAGCGTACCGTAAGCGGGCTCAGATATATATATTGATTTAAAGGCTATTTTCTCAGAATCTACTGAACAGATTTACACCAAACCTACAAAAGGCACTTCCTTGACCTAGGGACTACCTCTCTGCCAAATTTTGAGTAATTCTGTTCAGCCGTTCGGGCTGTAGCTCGTTCTAAAGGTCCTATGGAAAAATGCATGGGAAAAACGCGTTTTGGGACCCCCTTTTATCTCAGCCCCCGCTTGACGGATCCCCCCGAGACTTTCAGGGTAGGAGCGGAGCGTAGCGCCCCACCTATTTTGAGAAATTCGCGAGGATTCGTCGACCGGCGCCAAAGTTATTCAAAATAGAATGTTGAGGTTTTCCTATGGAAACGTGGTCCTAACTATAACTACCTACTGGCGACCGCCAGTAGGTAATATATATATATACATGTACCCAGGCAGCCAAAGGGGGGAAAGTGGAGTTGGAAAGAAAAGAGATGCACCACGTCTTCTTCTACTGGACAGGTATGCTTCTATTCTGGTAGGCTCTTCCTGCAAGACAAATCTACATTAACATTTTTATGTTGTATTTCATTTCTAATCTTATATGTTATCCCTAAATTGTGATTACCTGTCTTAGCTAAGTGGCTGTCTATTCTCTTGTAGATTGCTTTCTACTTGTCTCTGTTACTCAGTGTGTCTGTAGATAGAGAATACTAAATTAATCCAAATCCTAAATTAAGGTGAGTCTCTGAACTCTCTCCACTTTTCTATGGGTATATAACTGTATTTACCTGCTAACCCTAAATGTAGTTGTTAATTCTTTCTCTTTCTTATTTCTTAGTTGAAGAACTCTTCTATTGGCGATTTGTGCAGATGCGTTTTCAAATGGAGGAAGAGTACTTCATTAAGTATCAAAGTATCTTTATACATAAAATTCACTGAAAAAACCATAGGTGTCAGGGGCGTTCTAATTAGCTGGACTTTTCACTCGTACAAAACGATTGAAATTCCCCCGTTATAGTTAGTTCAGCTAACTATAACTCGCGCGTCCGCAATGCACTGCTGATGACATCACATATTACATCACTAATGACATGGTCAGTGACATCACTCATGACATCACTAGGGTCCAATTTGCCCATTAGGTACCTCCAGTAAGCACCACAGAGCTGCGTTGCAGGGAGGTGTAAAAAGTGGCAGGGCCTGGACCACCTCTCTGCAACGCAGCTCAGTGGCGCTTACTGGAAGCACCTGGTGGGCTAGTTAGCCCCCAGGGTCCCTCAGGATTGAAAGGGAATTATTTCCCCAACTTAAAACGCGCCACAGGACGTGTTTGCACACGTCACCTCAGGCACCGACCCCTCCCTTCACCACTGTTTAAATGCGCCCTGTGGCCGTTCTAAGTTGAGAGATTAAGTCCCCTTGAATCCTAAGGGTCCCTAGGCTCAAACTAGCCCACTAGGTACCTCCAGTAAGCTCCACAGAGCTGCGTTGCCTAGAGGTGTAAAAAGGGGCGTGGCCTCAGAACACCTGTCTGCAACGCAGCTCCCTGGCACATACTGGAGATACCTGTTGGGCTAGTTGGCCCTCAGGGACCCTCAGTATTGAAGGGGAATTAATTCCCCAACTTACAACTGGCCAGGGGGCGTGTTTGCAGAGTGCTGCAAGCAGGGGGCGTGGCCTCCGGCGCGATGCCGGTCTTTTATTTTTTTTATTTTTTTATGAAGGAAGGCTGTGTGCCCCCCCTTCTTTTTCTAATTTACTGGCCCTGGGGACCCCATCCCCCAGGGCCTGCACCCTATTTTTTTTTGTTGAAAAAAAATTAATTTGGCCCTCCCAAGGCATTAATCGGCCGGCCTTTGTATTTTATTATTTTTAAAAAATATATATTTATAGAAAAACCTAGGACATGTTGGACAAACCGTATGTACCTATCACCATGACGATTTGCGTGATATTCATTAAAAGGCGACTATGCATAGAATGAATCCACATGGAATGTATTTACACCGCTAGTGAAGCTCTGACGTGTCTGATGCCCTACCGTGCCTAATCCCGGCCCTCCCGCCGGTGAGTACTCACCAAGTAGACACCCTTGTCGTTTATTTATACAAACATGGGTAGCTATTGACGGGCACATTTAATATACACGCACACCAGACGATTCAAAGGAGATTCGGCAAAAATTAGACCAAACTATGCAAGAAATTCCCCTCACGGTTAATAAAACACACATCCACTGACGGATGTGTAATACTTTTTATTTTACTCTCTGGAAAGGAGACAAACCTCACTTGAGAGTCACAGCGTGCTCCTGGCTGAGCCCAATGCTGTGTTACACCCACCAGGGCCCGCCGAGTGCCTCACACCTCTGTGTTGTATTCCACCAGCTAGTGCGAATGCTATGACACTCTCTAGCCCATGTGCACTGTAACACCACCCCGTGAATATGTCATGCCACACTTGCCTTCGCACGGGTTATATTGCCCCTATTTAACGTGCCTTCCTCGATGCCTATGTTATAACGCACAGCGCTATGCCATACATATTACAATCTGGGATCCATATCTTTGTCACAGTGCATATTTATTTATTTATTTATTTTTGCGATTTTTACAGCGCGCAAATACCCAGGGTTGTCTCGGCGCTTTGATGATCAAACTGAACAGGTAAGGCAATTATTGTGCAAACAGCCACGTTTTGAGTTGTTTTCTGAAGCTAAGCAGTGTAGGGCATGTCTTGATACTGAGGGGGAGTGAGTTCCACAGTTTGGCAGTGGCAACTGTGAAGCTTCTGTCACCCCAAGTGACCTTTTTTGTGCGTGGCACGTTGAAGAGGTGGGCTGATGAAGAACAAAGTGTTCTAGATGTTTCTAAAGGTCTAAAGGCGTGTTTCAGGAACAGAGGACCAGAGTTGTTAATGGCCTTGTATGCTATGCAGAGGGCCTTGAACTTAATGCGGCACCTCACAGGGAGCCAGTGGAGTTTGCGAATGGAGTGGGAGATAGAATTGTGTTTAGGGATGTTAAGCAGAAGCCTGGCTGCGGCATTCTGTACCAACTGAAGTTTTTTAAGCACCTTTTCCTGGGCGTTGAGGAATAGGGAGTTACAGTAGTCGGTTTTTGAAAATACCAGGGAGGTGATTAGGGTCTTTGCAGCTGAGGTTGGGATTTAGGGTAGGAGCTTTTTAATTTTCCTCAGGGTGAAGAAAGAGGCCGAGACAACATTATTAGCATGATGGTTAAAAAGAAGCCGATCATCAAAGATGACTCCAAGGTTTCTCACTTTAGTGACAGGTGTGGGAGGAGTGCCTAAATTGTTTGGCCACCACTGAGGGGACCAACAGGGCTCCAGTTTACCAAAGGTCATGATCTCAGTCTTGTTGGAATTCAGTTTGAGACAGTTGGCCGCCATCCAGGAACTGATGGCCAACATGGTGTATTGAAAGGACTAACTGAGTGTCATCAGCATAGGTAGTGAGGCTGATGCCATGTTCCTTAATCACCCTCGCCAAGTCCGACACATAGATGTTAAAGAGGGTCGGACTTAGCGAGGAGCCCTGTGGTACACCGCAGGGAAGGGAAAGGGGAAGTGATAGAAAGGAACCTAGTTTGACATTGTGGGAACGGTTGTGTAGGAATGAGGCGATGGGATCCTTAGCTTTATGTACCACACCCATGGCTGCGACACAGTCGATTAGAATGGTATGGTCGACCGTGTCGAAGGCCGCGGATAAGTCCAACAACATCAGGACTGCCGCTCCTCCCTTGTCCATGGTGTGTCTTATCTCATCCGCTGCCTTGATGAGTGCCGTCTCTGTTCCATGGCCTTTCCTAAAGCCAAATTGTGTATCGTCCAGAAGGTTGTGGGTGTGAATGTAGTGTGATAGTTGTTGGTTCATGAGGTTCTCGAAGATTTTAGCTGGGAAGGGTAGGCAGGCAATAGGTCTGTAACTAGCCGGGTCAGTGGGGTCAAGGGAAGGTTTTTTTAACGGGGGTCTGATAATTGCTTTTTTCCACACTGCTGGGTAGATACCTGTTTGGAACATGTTGTTGCATATGTTGGCTAAGGCTGGTGAGATTGCCTCCGGAATGAGGTTAAGGATGGAGGGAGGGCATGGGTCTAGTGGTGAGCCTGATTTGATGGTTGTAATAAGATGGGAGATTTGTTCAAGTGTGACAGGCTGGAAAAGTGGAAAAGATCGGGTGATGGAGGAAGGGGTAGAGACAGAGGTCTTTACCATGGGTATGGTTTGAGGGGTGAATGCAGAGAATATGGAGGTGACTTTATCGGTAAAAAAGTCTGCCAGAGAATTGCAAAGTTCTTGTGAGGTGTTTTCAGGTGGGGCGGGAGGGTTGGCCAGATGGTTGACCACCTGAATGAGCTTTCTGGTGGAATTTACTGCTGAGGTGATCTGGGTAACATAATAACTGCTTTTCTCAGTGGCTAGCTGCTGTTTGTATTTAGTAAGCGCGTTTTTGTATGTGATTTGGTCAGTAGGGTTGTAATGTTTGCGCCAGTTTCTTTCTAAATTCCTGCAGAATTGTCTCTGCAGGCGCAGTTTGGCTTGGCAGTTCGGGCTGGACTGTTCCCATGAGGCACAGGGTCAAGACTGATTTGCATATGGCCATGTCTAAACTGGGGTGGTGTAGTGGGCAAAAGAACGATGGATTTAACCCAGATCTCTTGACTGGGGGAGAATGTCTGCATTGTCAGCATTCCGTCCATCATTTGTTTGTTGTAACGCTTTTCGCCCTAAGTGGGATGGGTATTCCCAGACGTGGGACCCGTGCTCACTACGCCACTGGAGTCAAGCTATCCTGGCTGATGACGGCTGATAGCCAGAAACCGGTCCTAGAATGCTTGATTCCGGTCCAGGGAAGACATGGCTTGGCAGTTCGGGCTGGACTGTTCCCATGAGGCACAGGGTCAAGACTGATTTGCATATGGCCATGTCTAAACTGGGGTGGTGTAGTGGGCAAAAGAACGATGGATTTAACCCAGATCTCTTGACTGGGGGAGAATGTCTGCATTGTCAGCATTCCGTCCATCATTTGTTTGTTGTAACGCTTTTCGCCCTAAGTGGGATGGGTATTCCCAGACGTGGGACCCGTGCTCACTACGCCACTGGAGTCAAGCTATCCTAGCTGATGACGGCTGATAGCCAGAAACCGGTCCTAGGATGCTTGATTCCGGTCCAGGGAAGACATGGCTTGGCAGTTCGGGCTGGACTGTTCCCATGAGGCACAGGGTCAAGACTGATTTGCATATGGCCATGTCTAAACTGGGGTGGTGTAGTGGGCAAAAGAACGATGGATTTAACCCAGATCTCTTGACTGGGGGAGAATGTCTGCATTGTCAGCATTCCGTCCATCATTTGTTTGTTGTAACGCTATTACACTCCAAGGCGCATATCGCATAGCATGCGCTAGTGCCTGTGCTATCTCGCGCTTTCCCAAGAATCTGTCATTGCGCACAATGTATTGCATATTATATTTCACGCCCGGTTCATCTTATATCACACTTTTTGGTGCATAGTTTATACCATATACTATATCTATTTTTCATTTTCAATCGTGCTCTCAGGACTATGTTCTATATAACACTGCGTCCACCTACCCTTTTCACGGGCATTACATTTTGCGATGGGAAGTGGAGGGTCAGGGGGTGTTTCTGCCAAGTGAGCCCAGAGTCACAGTCACAAACGTCCTCTTCTTCCTGAATAAAAGTGAGATTATGCTGCATACTTGTTCATATTTTAAGTAGTTCGCACAGACACACATTTTAAAAACAATAAAGTTCCTAATACCCACCTTCTCTGAACAGTTAGCTTGCTGCCCCATCCACCTCCTCCCTATCCTCTGTTGTCTGAATCCATGGACTAGCCTCCTCCCTCCTGCCATGCATGGTCTGATGTGCTGTCACTGCCCTCCATTTAGCATGATGTACCAGTCCACTCCTCCTGCCCTCCATTGCCCAATTCTATGACCCATCATTGACCTCCTGCTTAGCCTCTGTGCTTAGCTTGCTGCCCCTATTATCCTTCCCCCTAACCCTCCGATGTCTTTGTGCATGCCCCTGCTCCATCCTTTTTGCCCACCATATTCCATGGACCTGCCACTCCTATCTACACTGAGTGTTCTGTTGAGCTGCCACTCCCCTCCCACCTGCCTAGCATTGTCAGATGACTGTAACCTGTCCCTGCCACCTCCACCCTGCCAGTCCACATGCCATGCCCCTATCCCCTTCCTCCTGTCCTCCATGGTCCATTTTACTTCCACACCCTTCTGCCCTCCCTGGTCTGTTGTGCTGCAACTGCTCCTCCTGCCTGTCTGTTGTGAGGCCCCTTCCCCTGAACTCTCTTGTCTGTGCCCAGGTCCTGACCCTCCCTTCTATCCTCCATGGTCCTTTGTGCATGCCACTGCACCCTCCTTCTTGCCCATCATAGCCATTGTGCTGCCACTAATCCTCCCGCTTGCCATGCATGGTCTTCTGTGCTGCCATGGCCCCACCCACCTTCCCTGTGTGGTCAGCTAGCTGCCCCTGACCCCCTCCCACCCTCCATGGTCTGTGTGTATGCCATCATAGTCTCATTGTTGCTCTCCATGGTGTGTCTTGTTTCTAGTGCCCATCCTGCTTGACCTCCATGGTCATCTTGCTGCTCCTGCCCTGCCCCCTTGCCCCCAGTCCTCTGTTTCCATGTGCAGACCCCTATTCCCTCCCTCCTGGCTTGTCTGTTCCATTGTAATGCCCCTGATCCGTCCCTCCTTCCCTTTATGGTCTGTTATGCTGCAGCTTTCTCTCCTGTCTGTCCATTATGGTCAGCTAGCTACCATTGCCTCTTTCCCCTCTGTTCTCTGTTGTCCATATGCATGGTCCTGTCCCCTCCCAATTGCTTTCTATGGATTGCTGTGCTGCACTCCCGTCCCGCATGCGCTGTGTGGTGTATTGTGCTGCTGGAAAACTCTGATGCCTGCCCTGTAGGGTCAGTTTGGTGCACCTCTCCATGTCCCTCCTGTCCTCTGTTATCAGAGTCCATGTCCCTACCCCAATTCCTCCTGCCTACCATGATCCAATGTACCATACTTGCGAACATTTTGAACTTGGTAAGAGGGAGATTTTGAAAAAAAACTGGGGTATTGATTTTCCCCTTTGAGTTACATTGAAAAAGAGGAGATTGTAGATAGGAGACAGATCAAATAAAGCCCATTTGAGCTTAAAAACATTGGACGTTTCCTGGCTGAAACGGGTCTGTTGGCATGTATGGTTGTACTACCACTGCCTCTTGCTTCTGCCCACAATGGTCTATTATATTGCCACAGCCTCTCTTGCCAGTCCTGTATTGTTGGTTTGTTGCCCCTGCCCCCCTTACCACTGCCCTCCATAGTCTGTTGTGCTGCCACTGCCCTTCCTGCCTGCCCAGTGTGGTCAAATTGTTGCATCTGCACTCTCCTACCTGCCTTCAATTTTCAGAGTCTGTGCCCCTGGCCTCTGCCTCTCAACAGTATCCCAATGAACAACTAGATTGCTAACATTCTATATTTATTACAAAAGTGTGGAACGCCTGACGTCATCTTGATGTAATCAAAACTGTAATACCTAGAGTATTTCCTTTAGAAATTACATATATGAGAGGGTCTTATTTGCATCAAAATTATGGTTAGTGCTCTAAAAAACTAAAATGAGGACATATTTTCAGAGTTTTCAAATAGCGACAAAGAAATTTTAAATTATTTGTAATCTTTATGTTTTTTTATCCAGTTGACCACTTGATTAAATGTTGCACCTAGGGGAGAGGATGTGGTGTTACTTCCAGAGCTGCAGTCTTTGCAACTGGGGAACAAGGTTGGAGATTCTGCTTCAGCTCAACATTCTGTGATTCTGGTCAAATCACTTAATCTCCCGATGTCTACAACCAAAATGAATTTGATCTTGTGTGATGTAACCAATGCTCATGTAAAGCACTCTGATACCTGACAAGTCTGCACTATATAAAACTGCAAATACACAAAAAATAATTGTTTTGCACACTTTTGTCATTGGGTTACATGTGGGCTACATCTGGGTGATATTTTTGCTGCATTTGGGCTCTTTTGTCTCTGGTGGCCATCTTGGGAGATTTATTTGTTATAAAGTTTCCTAATTTCCTCATTTACTGCAGTCTCCTCAGTAGGAAATGCTTTCAGTTTTTTACTTTGATTCCATCAAGAAGGTATTCAGATATGTCACACATTTGCCATAAATTCTGAATGTTAGCACTCTAGTTGCTCATTAGATCACTGTAGTAAAGCTACTGCACACCACGGAAGTCTGCTGCTGGTATTAAAAGTGCATGTTTCAGTCTGCATATCAGAATTTTTTAATGAAATAGAAGAGGATTTGAGAAGTCACTCAAAATGTGCCCTAATTTTTCTTTCTTCAGCACTAATCATAATTTCTATGGCAAAATGAACCCCCTCATTGTGTTCCTTTTTAAATTAAATGTTTTAAGTGTTACCACTTTATTCCAATTAAGATGGCTTCAGGTGTGCCATACTTTTGTCATAAGTAAGACTGTTAGTGCTCTAGTTGTTCATTAGAACACTCTGGGAAGCTGCAGTAGAACACAAAGGAATAAACTGACAGTCTCTGCCCTTGTTGGATGTACATGTTTTACTGAGAATGTCAAACTTCATTCTCACATGACTGAGAAAGATAATGTGAATTTACAGAAAATATGATCTCAGTTTAGCTTATAGATCACCTTCCAAACCTCTGTGTTAAAAGCATGAGAAAATAGTTTTCTCTCACACATGATTCATGATATCACAGCAGAAGTCTTTTTCACATGGTAAAATCACCTTAGAACACAACACAATTCCTAAAATGAGTATGGTACCATCAACAAATGATTTATAATGTAACTAAAGTCTTAAAACCTTCTATTAACTGCAATGCTTTTTAATGAGGTGCTATCATGTATATTGGTCCCAAGATGGCTGCCAACACTTCTTTGATAAAGTGCTGACAGCCAATCAGATCTCACGATGAGATGTGTGGTTAGGCTCCGCCCAGATATATATGTGATTTTACTTTTGATTTTCTCAGGAACTACTGAACGGATTTACACCATTTAAGCAAAAGGCACGAGTCTGAACTGAGGGCTACCTCTTTGCCAAATTTGGTGTAATTCCGTTTAGCACTTCGGGCTGTAGCTGCGTCAACAGGTCCTATGGGAAAATGCATGGGGAAAACGCGTTTTGGGACCCCCCTTTTTTCTCGGCCCCCGCTTGACGAATCACTGTGAAATTTTCAGGATAGGAGCGGACCGGAGCTGGCCAAAAGTTTGGAAAATTTTGCGAAGATTCATCAATCGACGCCAACGTTATTCCAAATAGAATGTTGCAGATTTCCTATGGAAAATAGGTCCTAACTATAACTACCAACTGGCGACTGCCAGTAGGTAATATATACATAACTACACCTACTTGAAGATTCATGGTGAATAACTCTTCTTACTTATTAACTTTCTTTTTCTCTTAGATAAAGTTCTCAACCACACATTGGCAGAAATGTGCAGCTTTCTACGTTTCTTCCAAGGAACCAGAATCTGGAAGACTAGTCCAAGCAATTCTCTCAACCAGCCTACTGAGCGTGGCAAAGTATGTAGACTGAAAATGGAGCACCAGATACCCTTCTTTGACTAGTTGCTTCTCACTTGTGGAAATTGATTTAGTCGGGAACCAAACACTGTCGCAACTATTCCCTCAGAATTGACTGTAATCCAATATTAGCTCAGAGTAAATAGTCTTACCTTCCGCAGCCGCGGAAGCTGTATCGCTGGATATAATTCTATACTCACAAACTCTGAATTTGCCAAGGTGGAAAGACGCCGCTAGATAGACGCAACCGTCTTTCCTCAAAAAGCAGTTGAAGTGCGCAGTTTGCCGCGATTGCAGTCGCGAGCACAGCTGCGCTGGGGAGGAGGAAAAAACACTAGACCGGCAACCTCAAAATTATCATCGGCGGCCATCTTGAAATTCCGCTATGTGTGAATCTGTCGCTTTGCAAAGGAACGGGGAAGACATTAGTGGTGCAAGTTCCTGCTTGATCTAAAACGGTGAGCCTTATGCATTTTACAAAAAACAGGAAGAGTTTTTGGATGAAGCAATGCCTTACGCTGAGTGAACCTGACAGCACCCCCCACCAAAACTCCTCCCTCACCCTCCTTGGGCTTTTTCGGGTATTTCCTGTGAAATTATTTAATCAATCGTGGAGCCTGCAAATTGTTCTTAGGTTCCCAACTTCTCTCTTCAGGACCGAAACCCTTCCAGTCCACCAGATAGAACAATTTCCCTCTCCTAAGTCTAGAGTCTAAGAATCGCTTAACTTCAAACTCTTCTTCTGACTGGACTTTAATTGACATAGGAGGACCTTTCTTTCTCAAATTCGGCGGACTCTTCCTAAGTAAGGAGACATAAAACACCGAGTGGAACCTGAGTCTTGGAGGAAGTCGAATCTTGACGTTAACTGGGTTTATCATTTTTTATACTTCAAAAGGACCAATGTACCTTGGTTGAAACTTTCGATTTCGTGTAGAAATCCAGACCTCCTCCTTAAGTCCAGCTCGGTATACACACGTGCTCCCTTGACCTGATCCAGCAATTCTGAAATTAATGGTAGAGGATATCTGTTCTTCCTTGTTACTGAATTTAAGGCTCGATAGTCGATGTTTCGTTCTCAGATTTCCATCCTTCTTAGGAATAAAAAAAAGCAGAGAAGAAACTGGTGACTGGGAAGGACGAATAAATCCATTTGCCAGATACAATTCTAAATACTCCTTAAGATGTTGATTCTCTTTTTCTGAAAGAGCATAAATGCGACTGCATGGCAAAGAAGCTCCCGCTTCCAACTCTATTCTACAGTCGCATTCTCGATGCGGAGGCAATTTGTTGGCTTCTTTTTCATCAAAAACTGCCGCCAAATCCAAATATTCCTCTGGAATCTCTTGTGTCTCCATTACACAAATCATTTTGGCTTGGCTAGCCAAATATTGAGGAAGTGAAGGTGTCGGGGGCTCAGAACTCCAATTATGACAATGACCTTTACAATAATCTGAATCCATTTCAATAGTTCTTTTGGCCCAATCTATCCTTGGATTGTGTTCCGTAAGCCACGGAAGCCCCAAAATGAGCTGGAATTGGGGTGCATCTATGAGACTAAATCTCAAAGTGCTCACATGACTACCAGGCCCAGTTAATCTGATCACCTCCGTATCATGTACAATGGGGCCGGAAGACAAATTGGTACCATCTACTGCACGGACTGCTTCTGGTCTTTCTTTCTTGACAAAGGCAATCCCCAACCTCTTTGCAAAGCCTATGTCACAGAAATTGCCCGTTGCTCCTGAGTCTACCATTAGAGAGATATCCTTCAATCTGCTGCCTCCAAACTCAATGGAGCTTGAAATAATTAAATGAGGCGTCGAAGATTGTAACGTATTTGCTACCAACTGAGGATCAGGAGTCGACTTATCTTCAGCTCCCACCAGGGCAACTCCCCTTACTGGTGGAGCCTGTCTTTTACTTAGGCATTGCTCTTTGGTTTCTTGGCGCATTCCTTTACAAAATACCCTGAACCCCACAGTACATACATAACTTGCCCAATCGTCTTCTCTCCCTTTCCTCCTTAGACAAGGGCCCACGCACAGAGCTGATCTGCATGGGTTCTTCCTCAGTGGGTGCTTCCTTGATCTTTGAGCCTTCAAACTTGATGCGGTCGAAACGGGGAGGAAAAGACTTGACATCCTTCCGACGCTCACTTTTTCTTTCGCATTGCCGTTGGTCAATTTTAAAAACTAAATCAATTAGCTCAGAAACATCGGTGGGACGCTTAGGAATCTGCGCCAAACCATCCTTTATCTCATCTTTGAGACCCCGATAAAAAATGTAAGCTCTCTTAGCTTCGGGCCAATTAGTCTCTACTATTAACTTATTAAATTACGCCAAATATGCCACCAAGTCTCTATTTCCTTGTTTCAAATCCAACAGCTCGTTATCCGTGGTTTGTGAAACTGCTCTTCTGTCAAATATTCGCAATAATTCTCTTTTAAACTCATCAAAGTTGTACAGAATTGGGTCATTGTTATTTACCAAGGGCATTGACCAGGCTGCTGCGTCTCCACTCAGGTAGGACAACATGAACGGCACCTTTGACTGATCTTCCTTAAAAATGATTGGTCTACATTGAAAATGTAAAGAGCATTGTGTAAGGAAAATGTGCGCCTTATGGGGGTCCCCACTAAATCTTTCTGGAGCTGCAAGGGGAATAGTGGGTGATATAGCATGTATGACCTGCGTTGTGAGTTCTGCCGCCGACTGGCCTGGAGCAAAAGACTGAGATCTGCTTTCCTTTGACCCCGAAGCTGAATTAATTGAGAAATCTTCCACCCTTTGCCGCAAGAACTAAGTTTCCTGACTGGACTCTCTAACTTCCTCTCTCAGAGATTTATTTTCTAACATTGCCTCACTAAGTTGTGTCTGAATTCCTTCTAGCACCATCGCTAGGGCCTTAACATCGAATCCCTCTGCCATCCTGCTCAGGCGGAAGTATTTTGAAAATGGCACTTCAATCTGTCAAGTACCAGTCCCAGAACTTCAAGCTTCCGCAGGAGCCGAGGACTATTCCTCAATTCCCCAACTCAGCTACCCAAGCATGTACACACACACATATATATATTCAATGAAAAAACCAAAGGTTTCACACATGTTATAGTTAGCTGGACATTTCACTCGTAAAAAACCATTGAAATTCCCCCGTTATAGTTAGTTCAGCTAACTATAACTCGCGCGCCCGCAATGCACTACTGATGATGTCACATATTACATCACTCATGACATGGTCAGTGACATCACTCATGACATCACTGATGACATCTCAAATGACATCACTGATGACATCATCCAGTGAATGTGTGTTTTTCTGAAAAATAAATATGTTTAATATATGTATATCTCAAGGTCGATGGAAGAATAAATGAGTATATAAGTGTCTAAATTGATGATTTGTTTTTTAAAAATTGATTGTGTAACTGACTGATTAAGTGTATCTTTATGAATACATGGCTAAGTGAGTAATGTTTAAATGTGTAAATACCTGTATCAGTCTCTCACTTTGTATATAAGTGGCTGCATGGGTTGGTGAGTAGCTACATGAGTGTCTATATAGGTTATTAGTTGGTTTTTTGAGTATCAGTATGAGTGTCTGAGTGTCTTCATGGTTCAGTGGGGGTTATTATGTAGTGCATAGGTGCATGAAAGATTGACTCACTGTTTGTATGTGTTGAAGACAGCATGTGTGTAGGACCGTATGGGTGGATGAGTGTGTGTATGGGTGTGTTAGTGAGTGAATGACTGTCTCAATAGTGTCTTTATGAGTAACTACATATGTTTTAAACTAGTATATATGACTATTGGTGTATATAAGTAAGTATATGTGCGAGTGAGAGATTGGAAGAGTGCCTGTATGAATAAGTATATGTTTCTATAAGTGATTATTTAAAAGACTAAGTATGTGTAAGTTTCTGTAAAAGTAAGTGTGGTGGTGTGTGTATAACTGTATATGCAGGTAAATGGATGTTTGATTCTTTATTAGCATGAGTGACTATGTGTGAGTAACTCTATGAATGAGTGGCATTGTGTTACAGGATGTTTAGGTGTATGAGTACATATGATGTGTGAGTACATGTATGAGTGACTGTATAGGATTGTTGGTGGATGAGTGGACGTGTATGTGGATCTTAGAATTACTGAATAGGTTGTTGTAACTGGTATTTGTATGTCCTTTTTTTTGAAAATTTCAGTCTCTATTTTTAAATGTGTGTATCAAAGGTTATATTAGGGTGAGAGGAGGTCTACCACTCTATCACAAGGATGATGTCATCAGTGATGTCATTTGAGATGTCATCAGTGATGTCATGAGTGATGTCACTGACCATGTCATGAGTGATGTAATATGTGACGTCATCAGTAGTGCATTGCGGGCGCGCGAGTTATAGTTAGCTGAACTAACTATAACGGGGGAATTTCAATGGTTTTTTACGAGTGAAATGTCCAGCTAACTATAACATGTGTGAAACCTTTGGTTTTTTCATTGAATTTCTAAGGTTTTTTAAATGCTAATTCCTAACTATAACGTGTGTGAAACCCATGGTTTTTTCAGTGAATTTCAAAGGTTTTTTAAATGCTAATTCCTAACTATAACGTGTGTGAAACCCATGGTTTTTTCAGTGAATTTGCAAGGTTTTTTAAATGCTAATTTTTTTTTTTTCTTCTTTTTTTTTACATATTTTTATTTTAATTTTCTATCCTTTTTTAAAGACTATGGTTAAATTTTTAAAATTCTACAATATGTTTTTATTTTACATTTTTTATAAAATAAACAGATAAAATTTATTAGCAATACATTTTTTCCTTTTTTTTTAAATTTTTTTTTAGTGCGCGTACGGTAAGCTTACGGTAAGCGTACGGTTTACGCAATGTCCGTAATTTATCTACGCTGTTTGCGTATAGTTACGCAATTTGCGTAGCCGCGCGTACTCCGCGTGGGGCGCGTACGCGTGTACGCTACACGCGCACGTTACGCGGAAGTGTTGGGGAGTGACTGTTATGCGCATGCGCGCGAGCGCGTGTCTTTTTTACGCGCATGCGTACTTTTGCCGTAAGCGCACCGTAAGCGTACGGTGGGTCATGTGATCATGAAACACAACTTTTGATTGGTTGAAACTACTTTCAGTTCTAGAACTCTCCTACACCACACCCATTCCCCTCATTTCTGCTTGTGATCCCTTAGGAGAAGGAGCTGGGTTGTCTTTGTGATACGATGGCAGAACAGCAGAGCTCTTCTGAGAGTTAGGCTAGCAGCACTACCTTGAGGCAGAGAGCGAGGAAACAAAAGACCTCTTACGTATGGGAGTATTTTTCTTTTCCAGAAGGCCAGCAAAAGGTAAATGCACCCTTAGTGACTTGTAAGCTGTGTAAGCGTGTACTTTCAAGAGGGAATCCTGACAGGAAGTATTCCTTTGGGAATCACACCATGATGAGACACCTTAAGGATGTACACAGAAGGACACATGCTCGACTTACTGAAGGTAACCCTTCAGTAAATCAACCAAGCACATCCACAGCAGCTCAGCCTGGACCATCATCTGCAGTGCCGAGTCCTTCTTCTGCAGGTCAGGTGAGCCCTTCATCTGTGGGGTGAGCATCTCCTTTTTCTGGTCCTCTGGAAATTAACCCTCGGTTTGCGAGGGTTGAAGTACGGTGCGCCACTTGTCATGATCTAATTAGTTATAGGGAGACCAGTATTTCCCTAGTGAACTGTAAAATAGATCAGCACACTTGTCGTACCATCTAATATTCCCAATCTTTCTTTCCTCTGTCCCTGCATGAACACAACGGCTCTTTTAAGAGCCAACCTTACCTTTCATCTATTTTTTATATATGTTTTTGAAAACTTTTTTTTTTTTTTTTTTACCGTACGCGTAATTTTTTTTTTTTTTTTTAAAAAACACTAAAAATCAATTATCACATTACAAGGTCCTTGAGAGACTACAATTAAAAACTGAAAATGTGATTGTAGAGAAGTGGAAAAAAGGGACCATGATATTATTGACTTATCATACCCACTCAAAAAAAGATTTATTCATTTAAATTTTTTTTTAATTGCTTTAAAAATGGTTCTAGTTTTTGAAAATTTTCTATCTCAATCTGAAAAAAAAGAAAAAAGTATTAATATTTAATAAAACATTTTATAATACAGTACACATATTTACATATTTTTCAAAAAATATTTTTGCCTTTTTTTTGCTGTTTTCAGAATATATTGCATTTCACTATAAATTGTGAAAGCAATTGCATTCATCATTTAACAGCAGGCAAAAAAAAAAATTAACAATCTCAAAGATTGTTTTAAAAAAGCCCACAATCTCTTTTTGCATAAACATAACTTTATAGAAATGCATAATATTCTTAAAAAATATCATCTAATATCAATACTTATTTCTTTAAAATACCGTCTGATATTTTTGTTTCAGAAGTATAATCACAATAATATATCTCAAATAACTCCACAATACATCTGGTTCCATTTCCTTTAGGCCAAATAGTAATTTTAAAATTCTTTTTTGGTTAAATTTCCAATGGTAATCCAATAAAAATCTAAAGTTTAAATTGTACAGATCTCACCGATTCTCTGTAACATTTTGGTTACCGAAAGATTTATTAATAATTAAATAAGTCCACAATAGAATTGTTTACCTTTCCGCATGGCCAAATAGTAATTTTAAAAATCTTTTTTGAAAAAATTTCCAATGGCAATCCAATAACATTCCAAAATTTAAATTGTGCAGATGTTACCGATTTTTTCTAAATTTTTGGTTTTCCAAAGTTTCCTTAAAAAATGGAAAAATTCCACATTACAATTGGTTACCTTTCCATTAGGCCAAATGATAATTTGTTAAATCTTTTTATTTGTAAATTCCAAATGGTAATCCAATAAAATGGTAAAATTGTTTTGTCCAGATGTTGCCAAATCTCTCTAAAATTTAGGTTTCAGGAAGATTAGATAGGAATTTGCTAAATCAAAAGGCAAACGTTGCTTAAAAATCAATTGGGAATCATTACACAGTGTCCAGCCTTTTTCACATTTAAGATAAACTGTGTAATGTCCAGAAGTTACAGTAGGTCCATCATGGAAAATTATTGCAACTGTTACAAAAGTTTTTCCTGAAATTGATAATTGCTGTCCTGTAAACTTCTTTATTAAAGTATCCAATTTTGAACCATCAGCTCTACATCGTTGCATCATTAAAATTACATACTGTCCGTATTCCTTTAAAATTAATGTTGAAAACATGTCAGATTTACACTCACCGCTTTGCATGCTATGATTAGCATCTTTAACTAATTTAGCAAAAGTGACTGTTTTACTCTCTGGCAATGTTAAATAAATAAACCTTTCAGAATCAACATTAGAGCCACATATATTATAACAGTTTTCACAACTATGTTCCCATTTATAAGAGAGACCAAATACATTTTCAATGGGAACCCCTTCTTCTTCCAGTACCTGAAGAAAATACATCAAGAATTCCTGTGCGTCTTGCTGTACATTTTGAGAAAACTGTGTTCGTCCTGAACATATATCTAAAACTTTTCTAATTTCAGTAGCACTTTCTATTTGAGTTTTATCATTACTCAGCTTTTCAAAAAGGAGACTCAGCACAGAACAGAATCTTTTTCCCTGATTTACTATTATCTGCTCTTGCAAACTTTCCAGATAAAATGCAACATTCAGCACTACATTAGCGTAGCAGTTGACACCAGAGCTATTTTCAAAATGACATCCTACAACCTGTTCTTCATTTTCCTTATTCTTTTTGCTTGCAATTACATCACTCCTCTTTTTTTTCCTCCTCTCTACATCTTCATTACAGATATTCTCATTTCTCCTTTTACGAGAAACTACACGTTTCTCCAACACAGGATACTGACCTAAATGAGGAGCATAGCTTCTTCTTAATCTATTATACTCCTTTACACAATTTGCATCAGCACTAACTTTTGAGTCATCAAAGTCTATCATGAATAAACCTGATAATGTTTTCACTCGTGACAAAGCAACATATGCCATACCTTCTTTGAACACAGTTGAACCAATGTTCACAAATGCACAATCTACAGTCAATCCTTGAGACTTGTGAATAGTTACAGCATATGCTAGAGAAAACGGAAACTGCTTCCTACGTACATATAAATCTTTCACAAGCATGAAACGAACTGAACAACGACAAATGTCTTTAACTTCTTCTATCTGATCAAATTTTATTTTTAAACATTCAATTCCATCTTTTTTCTGATAATTAATAAAACCCACAACTCTTCCCATAGCTCCATTAACTAAACCTTTTTCAACATCCAAATTTCTCCTTAAAAATACTCTACAGTTCATGCAAACATATAGATTTTTTTCTAATCCAGCTGTTTTGGAAATGTTCTTCTCTAGTGAATCCAATTTATTTTTCAGTGTGCCTGTTAATGTGACAGTAATTCTTCCATCCTCAATTTTGTCCACTGCTTCCAATTTCCTGATATCTTCCTTTTCCAATTTCAAAAGCTCCTCATTGAATATTGAGCTTGACTTGACTTCTTCGTGTCTTCATGTGTCACAGTATTAAACACTGGTTGTCCTTTAACTGGAGTAAGTTGCAAAAGATCTCCAAAAACTATGACATGTTTTCCTCCAAATAACACGTCATAGTCTGTCTTCAGAATTTGCTGCATTCTTAAATGCACAAAGGCAAGCATTAAGTTTGATACCATGCTCACCTCATCAATAATGAGAACTTGCATCTTCTTCAATACTCTTGAAACTTCCAAGCATGCTTCTCCAGTTAGCTTGTTGTATTGTATTTTGTTCTCATGCTCCACTGGTAACATTAGCAAACGATGTAAAGTGATTCCTTTTATGTTATATGCTGCTAACCCAGTTGGAGCAGTAACCACACAAGACAAAGTAGAATCCGTTTTTGCTGTAGGTAGCTTCTGATGACTTTTATTAGGAAACTTTTTCCAGTTCCAGCTTGTCCGCTTACATACATCCTGATTGGATGAAATGATGTGCATGAGCACTCTTTTTTTTCATGTAGAAATCCGTGATCAATTTTGTTTCTGATCTCTTCATAAATTTGGTGCTGCTCTTCGTTCAGTTGTCTTTCCAAATTTTGTAAGTCTATAAATTCTCCTTGAGCTTGATTCATATCCGTTTCCACTTCATTCATGGCTATTGATGCTTCATTTTCAACGATTGGTTGTCCTAGGGGATCTTGACTGAGTGTTCCTGAACTTTGGCTGTCCTGAGAACTGTCTCTAGCTATTTCTGCTGCAATTGTAGTTTCCTGTTCAATTTCTTCATTTAACATTCTTGTGACAGTATGTCTCACAGATGACATAAAACTGTTTACTCTTCCATTTGAGAGAACAGGTCTAGAAAATCCAAATCGAGATTTAGTGTAGTATTTATCTTTGCTCTTGTATTTCCGTTAACAGTATTTTCCACACCGATGACTTTGGAAACGTAAAACTTGCTCCTTTAACTTTTTCTCTTCTGTGCTTTTTGGTATAGCACATGTTGCATATTCTTCAATGTAAGATAACACTGCTTCATCAGTATCTGTTCCAAACTTTGGGGCATCCTTGATCCACAACAGCATATGAATATGAGGAGCACCTCTTGCCTGGTACTCTTTTCTCCAAAAGAAATCCACTACTTCTCCTAGAGGTGGATTTTTTTTATTGCAGATGAAGGACATCATAGCCTCAAATCTATGATTGAAATATCTGCAAACATTAACCGGATCCAATGAGCACAGTTCTCCTGCTGTCTTGTATTCAATGTTTTTAATGTTTGAATTTGCCTCTCGTAGAAAATCCAGTAAATCATCCCAAGCGTACTCCGCACAGCTTAGGGTAACGAACCATGTTGGTGTTCCTAAATTCCGTAACATGCATTTTAATTCACCATGGCGTCGGTACCAATATTCATTTGTCCCACGCTGACAAGCCATCAGATTGATCAGTTGTGTTTCCAAATGATCATCTCGGTGCTGCACTTTCTCCATAAAATCCTTAGCAGACACATTTTGCAAATGTACTCCACTTTTTAAAATGTGATTTACTGCATAAGACAATGCAGACAAGTCGCTTTCAAATAAAAGATGGAACAAATAAGGAATACTTTGTCGAAATCTGGGATCTTCAGCATATAGTCTTGTAGTCCGATACTCAGAAGCTGGAATCTGTTCCGGACGTTCATCGTTTCGTCCTCCTTTTCCTTTAGGAAACAGCTCGTGAAAACATCGAGCTTCCAAGCTCTCCTCCCATACACTCACGGGAGTTCCTTTTGCTTTCTTCATCTGAAATAGATCAATATTGTCTCCCATAACTTCTTTTGAATGAAGAGGATGTATGCTAAAATGTTCATAAATTTCTTCTTCCTTTGACTTGTCCACTTTTTCAATTTGTCCAGTTGGTGTTTCTGTGTCTTCTTGTAAATCTTCTTCTTCTTCTTCTTCTATATAAATTGATTCATACCATTTGTTATTCCTTTTCAAATACAAATTTGCTCTTTGTACTTTCCGTACATCTACCAGCTCCTGCCAAATCTTCTTATTCTTTGTAGGTACACCATTAACCAGAATAATTAATGGTTCAGTTTCCAAAGTATCCGCATCAATAGTTTCCATATTTTTTTTCAAATCCAAGGGCAAATACACCACTCTACCTTTTAAACCTCTCAATAAATCTGAAGGAGGTAATTTACCAGTTTTGGGCTCCATACGTACTATGGTCTGGAACGGATGAACACATTGAATGAGTATAGACTCATATGTATTTAATTCAGAAAGTTCAGCAGGAATAGCATCCAATTCTAAATTATTATGTACAGCTCTGGTCGGCATTCTATTTTCCTCTAACTTGTTGTAACAGTATTTACAAATACGCTGATCTTCACCCAATTCAAAACAATTTTCAAGAAATATATATGTGGCAAAATCCTTCCACTTATAATTATCTTCATTTTCACTCTTTCTGTAGAGATCAACATTCCTAGTTTGTTTTCTATAATGAGTTCTGCGGCAACAAATACAAGTAATATTTGGTCTTTCATTAGAGATTATTGCAAATTTTGTTATGTGATCATTAAATGTCTTACTTACAGAGGGTTCTACATTCTCTTCCACTTCTTCCTCATT
This sequence comes from Triturus cristatus, assembly GCF_964204655.1. NCBI lineage: Eukaryota > Metazoa > Chordata > Amphibia > Caudata > Salamandridae > Triturus > Triturus cristatus. Next base: position 1,130,077,275 of record NC_140588.1, on the reverse strand, counting down.
TACTGTGTCCTTCTCTGCACTGTTTTGTTCAGGACCAAAGTAACAAAACTGAATTTCATCAACAACCTTCTCTACATCTGATACCGTTCCACGGAACAGAGCCCTATGCAATTCATCTAACTTTATTGCTGGACTTTTAGCAAAATACAACCGTCTCACAAACTTTCTCATTTCAGTATGATGAACAGCCAGCATCCTAAAATGATGGAAAACACTATTACACACTTTTCTAGATAGACAAGCCAGAGAATGACCCTGCAAACCAGTATTCTCTCTCACTCTGCATGGATCCAAACTGTGAAGCACCTTAATCTTCTGTTTTACACTTTTTTTACTATATTCTCTTAGAAACTCACGAAATTTATCAATAGATTCCTGACGCACAGTGCAAATACTACTACAATTCCAAGTGTACACTGGGGCTTTAGGACGTCTCCCCATAGCCTCATCCGCCATCACTTGTACCTCATCTCTTGGAACCATTATCTCCTTCTCCATTATGCAACCATTTTTCACTTCATAAGCACGACCTCTGGTGTCAACTGCATGCAGCAAACTATTACTTTGAAAATAACTCTCTTCATTAAAAAAAGGTTCACTACTTGAACTATGCATCCATTTCCCCAAAAACACTTTAGAAAAGTTTGTTCTGTTCACTACTCTTTTCCTTTTGCTATGTGATTTCAGTACATTAACCATTTTGTCTAATGTACGCATCCTATTCAAAATTAAAATGAATAGTTTCCTTTTTAATTCTAATGCCTTTGCTGCAATGGCTTCAATTTCTTTTTTTTTCTTATAAAACTTAGCCTTTTGCTTATATTTCTTCACATCCTTTATCAAATTGGACATAACTCTTCTCTGAAACATTTTTCTACGTATCTCTTTAAACGCTGTTTTTCTGTTTAAGTTAATCTTTTTAGTTGCAGAAGGTATATTTGCATTAACTAAATTCTCAATTTTTTCCTGTCCTTTTCGATTGAAATCATTCTTTCCAGTACAGACATTTTGTACATTTTTCCTTTTTTTGAATATGTTCTTTAGAAAAATTTTTGTCTGCTTACCAGAAGATGTTTTCTTTTTCCCAACATGAGCATCTTCAACTAACTTAGGTCCTCCAGTTGTCTTCAAATATAGGTTTTTTTGTGGTCTTTTTTTACTCTGGATTTTGTAGGCTTCTTAAATTTTGTTCACTGCTCTTCAGCAATACCTGAAAAAAACTAAAAAAAATTCCTTTATTTTATTTAAGTATATTACTACATTTGTTTTCACATTAGTCACAAAACGAAATTTCTTTGCCAATTTGAAAGCACACTTACTACTCTTTTTTTTGGCAAGTGATAAACACTTTTACAGACTGACACATTATGAATCCACTTTTCAGATTTTTTAAAAAGCACATGTCCAATCTGCTTTTTCAGACCAGCACCATTTGTAACCTGGGTGACTGCCTACACTCCAGCAAGGGCAACCAGCCTTAGTGATGCTGAATGTATTTGCATTACTGACTGAAACCTCAAACCCCACTCGCTTGTGAATACTGTGCATGATTCCACATGGTAAGCAGCTGGGTGTGTGCTAAGAGTCTGCTTTTGCACCAAAAAATGGCTCCCCCTTTTTCCTACTAATGCAACTGTGAAATCACCAGAGCAAAACGCAATAAATCTCTGCCTGTAATTCCTGTTTGCACACAGAGTCATGTTTTCACATTAGTCACAAAACGAAATTTCTTTGCCAATTTGAAAGCACACTTACTGCTCTTTTTTTTGGCAAGTGATAAACACTTTTACAGACTGACACATTATGAATCCACTTTTCAGATTTTTTAAAAAGCACATGTCGAAACTGCTTTTTCAGACCAGCACCATTTGTAACCTGGGTGACTGCCTACACTCCAGCAAGGGCAACCAGCCTTAGTGATGCTGAATGTATTTGCATTACTGACTGAAACCTCAAACCCCACTCGCTTGTGAATACTGTGCATGATTCCACATGGTAAGCAGCTGGGTGTGTGCTAAGAGTCTGCTTCTGCACCAAAAAATGGCTCCCCCTTTCCATCTAATGCAACTGTGAAATCACCAGAGCAATACGCAATAAATCTCTGCCTGTAATTCCTATTTGCACACAGAGTCATGTTTTCACATTAGTCACAAAACGAAATTTCTTTGCCAATTTAAAAGCACACTTACTGCTCTTTTTTTTGGCAAGTGATAAACACTTTTACAGACTGACACATTATGAATCCACTTTTCAGATTTTTTAAAAAGCACATGTCCAAACTGCTTTTTCAGACCAGCACCATTTGTAACCTGGGTGACTGCCTACACTCCAGCAAGGGCAACCAGCCTTAGTGATGCTGAATGTATTTGCATTACTGACTGAAACCTCAAACCCCACTCGCTTGTGAATACTGTGCATGATTCCACATGGTAAGCAGCTGGGTGTGTGCTAAGAGTCTGCTTCTGCACCAAAAAATGGCTCCCCCTTTCCATCTAATGCAACTGTGAAATCACCAGAGCAATACGCAATAAATCTCTGCCTGTAATTCCTATTTGCACACAGAGTCATGTTTTCACATTAGTCACAAAACGAAATTTCTTTGCCAATTTGAAAGCACACTTACTGCTCTTTTTTTTGGCAAGTGATAATCACTTTTACAGACTGACACATTATGAATCCACTTTTCAGATTTTTTAAAAAGCACATGTCCAAACTGCTTTTTCAGACCAGCACCATTTGTAACCTGGGTGACTGCCTACACTCCAGCAAGGGCAACCAGCCTTAGTGATGCTGAATGTATTTGCATTACTGACTGAAACCTCAAACCCCACTCGCTTGTGAATACTGTGCATGATTCCACATGGTAACCTGCTGGGTGTGTGCTAAGAGTCTGCTTCTGCACCAAAAAATGGCTCCCCCTTTCCATCTAATGCAACTGTGAAATCACCAGAGCAATACGCAATAACTCTCTGCCTGTAATTCCTATTTGCACACAGAGTCATGTTTTCACATTAGGCCCTTAAACGAAATTTCTTTGCCAATTTGAAAGCACACTTACTGCTCTTTTTTTTGGCAAGTGATAAACACTTTTACAGACTGACACATTATGAATCCACTTTTCAGATTTTTTAAAAAGCACATGTCCAAACTGCTTTTTCAGACCAGCACCATTTGTAACCTGGGTGACTGCCTACACTCCAGCAAGGGCAACCAGCCTTAGTGATGCTGAATGTATTTGCATTACTGACTGAAACCTCAAACCCCACTCGCTTGTGAATACTGTGCATGATTCCACATGGTAAGCAGCTTGGTGTGTGCTAAGAGTCTGCTTCTGCACCAAAAAATGGCTCCCCCTTTCCATCTAATGCAACTGTGAAATCACCAGAGCAATACGCAATAAATCTCTGCCTGTAATTCCTATTTGCACACAGAGTCATGTTTTCACATTAGTCACAAAACGAAATTTCTTTGCCAATTTGAAAGCATACTTACTGCTCTTTTTTTTGGCAAGTGATAAACATTTTTACAGACTGACACATTATGAATCCACTTTTCAGATTTTTTAAAAAGCACATGTCCAAACTGCTTTTTCAGACCAGCACCATTTGTAACCTGGGTGACTGCCTACACTCCAGCAAGGGCAACCAGCCTTAGTGATGCTGAATGTATTTGCATTACTGAGTCCAACCTCAAACCCTTAAACTATTCTTTTTTTATACCAGTACACCTTAATTTATTGTGAAAACATAGTCCATATTATTTTACTTGTTCCTCACATTTAAATTTCTCCCAAAACAGAAAATAATAAACACAACTTCAACAAAAAGAATTGCATTTCTATTATTCATTTCTTAATTTACCATATACATCCCCTCTCAAACTCTAAACTCACCTTTAAAATTAGTTAGTTGTGAAAGAAATGTGGCACTCAAACAGCAGATTATCAGAGCCAGGATCTCTGTTCTTTACACCTCTCTCCTCTCAGCAGAACCAGATAATGGCAAACTTTCCCTCTCTTTTTCCACATATATACATGTTAATTTCAAATCTCAGTGCTTCCCCCTTTTTTTCAAATGTAATCACACATTTCTATTGGTTGAAAACCAACCCTTTTCCAAAAGTACCCTTCCCCCAACTTGACTTCTGCCTAGTACCCTTCCCCCAACTTGACTTCTGCCTGCTACCATAGCAACAGCTCATGGAACACTGCTGTGTGGAGTCAGGTCAGAAGTTCGCCAAACAATGTTTCAATTCCACAGAGCAAGAGTGCTTGACTTTTCAAACCTAACAGCAGATCCATAGTACTGTTCTTTGGTAACACATTTTTCTGTACCAATACAAAACATGCTTCTATTAATTTACACATACAGCCTAGTTTTTATTCTAGAATGGTATGAAACAGCCAATCAGTTCTTTTTTTTATGAAAACAAATATGTATGCCTCCATTTCCAAACTGTCTTTCATTTCTTTTTACCATTCTACTGAATTACACCTCCTGAGTGCATCCAGTTCTCCTTTGAAGATGTTCACAGTGTGGATTGTAGGGCACAGCTATGTCTTCTGGAGTGAAAAGTTTGCAGAGAAAACAGGTATGGTGAGAGACCTTGCTTTGCCAAATGTAGACATTAAATGGATTGGTCAGAGAGGGTTAAAGTGGCACCAATTGATGCCATTGGTGAAATCCTTCATGCAAAACCAACACCCTGACCTCATAATAGTGCACTGTGGTGGCAATGACCTAGGCACTTTGACTGGGGTAGGTCTGGAAATGCTTATGAAGGACACCTTTGCACAACTGTTTTCACTTTTCCCTAAAACTGCCTTTGTGTTTTCTAACATATGCCAAAGGCAAAAATGGAACTGGTCCAATCATTTCTGTCCGCAGATTGACAAAGCAAGAAAGCACGTCAACAAATCTGTTTCTGCTTTCCTCCGTGACTATGGTATGGGTTCCATTTACCACAACAACTTGCGTTACGACATGCAAGACATTTATAGAGGAGATGGTGTGCACTTCAATGATGAAGGGAACAGAGTCTTCCTCTTGAACCTTAGACTCTGCATCGGTACTTACTTGTAGGTACCACTTAAAAATCACTTCATAAACACAACGGCTCTTTTTAGAGCCCCCTAATATCTAAACACTTAAATCTGCATTTCATTTCTTTTTTTTTTTTTTTTTTACCGTACGCTTACCGTACGCATACCCCGCGATTTATTTTAAAATCAATAAATGTTTTCTTTGTACTTTTCTGTCCTTCTTTGACCCCCTTACAAATGTTAGGGGGTCTGTAACTCTCCTCCTTGCCCCCTTTTCTTGTTATCACTCTTTTTTTTCTGAGTGAAACAAACAAAATGGCAGCCGCCGCTTCCTGGTTTCGGCCGATTCGAATGTTTACTAAGATCTAAGAGCCAATCAGAATCGTGCTCGCGCACGCCACCGTACGCGTACGGTAAGCGTACCGTAAGCGCACCGTAAGCTGGCTCAGATATATATATTGATTTAAAGGCTATTTTCTCAGAATCTACTGAACAGATTTACACCAAACCTACAAAAGGCACTTCCTTGACCTGAGGACTACCTCTCTGCCAAATTTCTAGTAATTCTGTTCAGCCGTTCGGGCTGTAGCCCTGTCTAAAGGTCCTATGGAAAAATGCATGGGAAAAACGCGTTTTGGGACCCCCCTTTTATCTCAGCCCCCACTTGACGAGTCCCCCCGAGACTTTCAGGGAAGGAGCGGAGCGTAGCGCCCCACCTATTTTGAAACATTCGCGAGGATTTGTCGACCGGCGCCAAAGTTATTCAAAATAGAATGTTGCGGATTTCCTATGGAAACGTGGTCCTAACTATAACTACCTACTGGCGACCGCCAGTAGGTAATATATACATGTGCCCAGGCAGCCAAAGGGGGTAAGGGGAGTTGGAAAGAAAAGAGATGCGCCACGTCTTCTTCTACTGGACAGGTATGCTTCTATTCTGGTACGCTCTTCCTGCAAGACAAATCTACATTAACATTTTTATGTTGTATTACATTTCTAATCTTATATGTTATTCCTAAATTGTGATTACCTGTCTTAGCTAAGTGGCTGTCTATTCTCTTGTAGATTGCTTCCTACTTGTCTCTGTTACTCAGTGGGTCTGTAGATAGAGAATAGAAACATATGAATCCATTAGCGTGCACCAATTTAAACCCATCTATATGCCCATAAACTATCTCACGCACATGTGTGGCATCTTTTAGGCAATTAGCATCACCTTTTCACTGACAGTAACGGTAGAGGCTTTTTAGATGGATTAACACCTGTGTAGCCCGCAACTTATCTTGAACAGATAATGTATTGTATTTTATTTATTTTTACTATTCTTTTGTGAATGTTTTGGGAATTTCCGATAAATTTTGTAATATCTGAATGTGGTATAGATGTATTTTACATCTTACATTGTTTAATTCTTGCAATAAGTGGCAAGTGTGGTCTGTTTTTCTTGGGTATTGTGGGTCAGAATAAGCACTGTTTACGAAAACTTTTCTATGTCTCTCACTAATTCTGTGGTTGCCATGGCAACCCCTTTTTTCACGAGTGTTAGAAACTTTAAAAGAACTTACTTGAGTGATGCCGGACACAGTGAGCGAGGCGGACTTGTCCGCCGCAACGCGTCTGGGCTTCAGCATATGGAATAAAGAATCTCTTTGATGGTATCTCACGGAGTCAGTGCCTGCTTTGTATCGACAAAACCAGGATTGGATAAAATATATATATATATATATACATGTACCCAGGCAGCCAAAGGGGGGAAAGGGGAGTTGGAAAGAAAAGAGATGCGCCACGTCTTCTTCTACTGGACAGGTATGCTTCTATTCTGGTAGGCTCTTCCTGCAAGACAAATCTACATTAACATTTTTATGTTGTGTTACATTTCTAATCTTATATGTTATCCCTAAATTGTGATTACCTGTCTTAGCTAAGTGGCTGTCTATTCTCTTGTAGATTGCTTCCTACTTGTCTCTGTTACTCAGTGGGTCTGTAGATAGAGAATACTAAATTAATCCAAATCCTAAATTAAGGTGAGTCTCTGAACTCTCTCCACTTTTCTATGGGTATATAGCTGTATTTACCTGCTAACCCTAAATGTAGTTGTTAATTCTTTCTCTTTCTTATTTCTTAGTTGAAGATCTCTTCTATTGGCGATTTGTGCAGATGCGTTTTCAAATGGAGGAAGAGTACTTCATTAAGTTGGTAAGTATCTTTATACATATATACATATATGGAGCAAGCCTATCAGCCTATCAGAAGGCAGAAAGTGGTATTAAGGTGTGGCAAGAAACGCTGTGAACTTGGTAAACCAGCCTATGAAGAAGGAATACTATCCGAAACGCGTCGGCTACATCCCACTGTGTGTTGAGGCCTGAGGAGATTTATTGCATCTAGAGTGTGCTTCGCTGAATGGGCAACTTGGAGCAGAATATTTTCACGGTAGCCCAACCGTGGACAGCGCAACACCGCACATGCAAGCGGGCCGTGGGGCTTGAAATCACGTCTGGCTCCTTGGGGGAAGCGAGATTCATCGCATCCAGAGTGCGCGTCGCTTGTGGGCAACTCGGAGCATCATGTTTTCACGGCAGCCTAGCCGTGGAATGCGCACCACCGCATCATAACAGCGGTTTGAGGGGCTTGGAATCACGTCAGGCACCCTGGGAGAAGCAATACCCAGCAATAGAGACCCAGCACACGATGGGGCCCATTTGAGGGTTTGATTTGGGGACCCTATGCACACAGCACTCATTTGGGTAGAATGAACTGCACTACAACTCCCATAAGTCCTTGGAGAAAGCTCATTGGAGCAAGCCTATCAGCCTATCAGAAGGCAGAAAGTGGTATTAAGGTGTGGCAAGAAACGCTGTGAACTTGGTAAACCAGCCTATGAAGAAGGAATACTATCCGAAACGCGTCGGCTACATCCCACTGTGTGTTGAGGCCTGAGGAGATTTATTGCATCTAGAGTGCGCTTCGCTGAATGGGCAACTTGGAACAGAATATTTTCACGGTAGCCCAACCGTGGACAGCGCAACACCGCACATGCAAGCGGGCCGTGGGGCTTGAAATCACGTCTGGCTCCTTGGGGGAAGCGAGATTCATCGCATCCAGAGTGCGCGTCGCTTGTGGGCAACTCGGAGCATCATGTTTTCACGGCAGCCCAGCCGTGGAATGCGCACCACCGCATCATAACAGCGGTTTGAGGGGCTTGGAATCACGTCAGGCACCCTGGGAGAAGCAATACCCAGCAATAGAGACCCAGCACACGATGGGGCCCATTTGAGGGTTTGATTTGGGGACCCTATGCACACAGCACCCATTTGGGTAGAATGAACTGCACTACAACTCCCATAAGTCCTTGGAGAAAGCTCATTGGAGCAAGCCTATCAGCCTATCAGAAGGCAGAAGGTGGTATTAAGGTGTAGCAAAAAACGCTGTGAACTTGGTAAACCAGCCTATGAAGAAGGAATACTATCCGAAACGTGTCGGCTACATCCCACTGTGTGTTGAGGCCTGAGGAGATTTATTGCATCTAGAGTGCGCTTCGCTGAATGGGCAACTTGGAGCAGAATATTTTCACGGTAGCCCAACCGTGGACAGCGCAACACCGCACATGCAAGCGGGCCGTGGGGCTTGAAATCACGTCTGGCTCCTTGGGGGAAGCGAGATTCATCGCATCCAGAGTGCGCGTCGCTTGTGGGCAACTCGGAGCATCATGTTTTCACGGCAGCCCAGCCGTGGAATGCGCACCACCGCATCATAACAGCGGTTTGAGGGGCTTGGAATCACGTCAGGCACCCTGGGAGAAGCAATACCCAGCAATAGAGACCCAGCACACGATGGGGCCCATTTGAGGGTTTGATTTGGGGACCCTATGCACACAGCACCCATTTGGGTAGAATGAACTGCACTACAACTCCCATAAGTCCTTGGAGAAAGCTCATTGGAGCAAGCCTATCAGCCTATCAGAAGGCAGAAAGTGGTATTAAGGTGTGGCAAGAAACGCTGTGAACTTGGTAAACCAGCCTATGAAGAAGGAATACTATCCGAAACGCGTCGGCTACATCCCACTGTGTGTTGAGGCCTGAGGAGATTTATTGCATCTAGAGTGCGCTTCGCTGAATGGGCAACTTGGAGCAGAATATTTTCACGGTAGCCCAACCGTGGACAGCGCAACACCGCACGTGCAAGCGGGCCGTGGGGCTTGAAATCACGTCTGGCTCCTTGGGGGAAGCGAGATTCATCGCATCCAGAGTGCTCGTCGCTTGTGGGCAACTCGGAGCATCATGTTTTCACGGCAGCCCAGCCGTGGAATGCGCACCACCGCATCATAACAGCGGTTTGGGGAGCTTGGAATCACGTCAGGCACCCTGGGAGAAGCAATACCCAGCAATAGAGACCCAGCACACGATGGGGCCCATTTGAGGGTTTGATTTGGGGACCCTATGCACACAGCACCCATTTGGATAGAATGAACTGCACTACAACTCCCATAAGTCTTTGGAGAAAGCTCATTGGAGCAAGCCTATCAGCCTATCAGAAGGCAGAAGGTGGTATTAAGGTGTGGCAAGAAACGCTGTGAACTTGGTAAACCAGCCTATGAAGAAGGAATACTATCCAAAACGCGTCGGCTACATCCCACTGTGTGTTGAGGCCTGAGGAGATTTATTGCATCTAGAGTGCGCTTCGCTGAATGGGCAACTTGGAGCAGAATATATATATATATATATATATATATATATATATACATAACTACACCTACTTGAAGATTCATGGTGAATAACTCTTCTTACTTATTAACTTTCTTTTTCTCTTAGGTAAAGTTCTCAACCACACATTGGCAGAAATGTGCAGCTTTCTAGGTTTCTTCCAAGGAACACGAATCTGGAAGACTAGTCCAAGCAATTTTCTCAACCAGCCTACTGAGCGTGGCAAAGTATGTAGACTGAAAATGGAGAACCAGATACCCTTCTTTGACTAGTTGCTTCTCACTTGTGGAAATTGCTTTAGTCAGGAACCAAACACTGTTGCAACTATTCCCTCAGAATTGACTGTAATCCAATATTAGCTCAGAGTAAATAGCCTTACCTTCCGCAGCCGCGGAAGCTGTATCGCTGGGAATAATTCTATACTCACAAACTCTGAATTTGCCAAGGTGGAAAGACGCGCTAGATAGACGCGACCGTCTTTCCTCAAAAAGCGGTTGAAGTGCCCAGTTTGCCACGATTGCAGTCGCGAGCACAGCTGCGCAGGGGAGGAGGAAAAAACACTAGACCGGCAACCTCAAAATTATCATCGGCGGCCATCTTGGAATTACGCTATGTGTGAATCTGTCGCTTTGCAAAGGAACGGGGAAGCCATTAGTGGTGCAAGTTCCTGCTTAATCTAAAACGGTGAGGCTTATGTATTTTACAAAAAACAGGAAGAGTTTTTGGGTGAAGCAATGCCTTATGCTGACTGAACCTGACACTCTCCCCCTCTCTGTGCGTCTCTCTCTCTCTCTCCCTCTCTGTCTGTATATCTCTCTTTCCCCCACTCGGTCCATCTATCTCTCTCTCCCCCTCTCTGTCTGTCTATATCTCTCTCCCCCACTCTGTACTTCTATCTCTCTCTCCCCCTCTCTGCCAATCTATCTCTCTCTCCCCCTCTCTGTCCGTCTATCTCTCTCTCCCCCACTCTGTCCGTCTATCTCTCTCTCCCCCTCTCTGTCCATCTATCTCTCTCCCCCTCTCTGTCTGTCTATCTCTCTCTCCCTTTCTCTCTCTCTCTGTTCCTTGATGTGTGCAGGACACACCTTCTCATCATGATTTTTGTCTTGCAGGTTGTGACCTACGGAGTGTCCCGTGGGGTGCTGCCATGTGTCTTCATTTCTGTTCTGTGTTTGTTTTAATACATTTTTATTTGTTGCATCGAAGGTGAATGTTGATGCTCATTTTTGTGTCGACACAGACAGGTAAACAGATGTGATTGTGCGACATCAGGGGGAATGTTTGGTCCATAATTCTGTGTAGTCGATGTGGCATGTCTTTGTCTGGTGGGGGGCCGGGGAGGGGGGTCCTGGGGGTGGTGGGTGTTGTGGCCCTCTTGGGTCCGGGCTGCATGATCAGTGGCTCCATGGCATCTGTTGTTCTTCAGGTGTGGCTCTGGGCTGGGCTGGGCTGGGCTCCCATTTGTAGTGCAGGCTGTGGTCTGACTTTACACCAGGTCAGAGCAGGTGTTAGTTTCCTGCTGCTAACGTGCCTTATCGCATGTTTTGTGATATTATCGCCGATCTGGTGGGTTGTTGAGAATGTTGCATCTCAATAGCGATAGTTGTGGGGGTCATATGTGGCGATGTTTTTTGCGGCTGCTATTGCATATAAACTGGTGCTATGGGCTTTTAGCACCAGCTTGTGAATGGGGGGATACATTTATCGCGACTTTGGCAGCGTTAAAGTGCCGTTAACTCGGCGTTAGCTCCTTGAGAACATGCCCCACAGTGTAGTGTCCAGATGTTGTAGAAGCTCCATCATGGAAAATAATTGCTACTGCTACAAAAGCTCTTCTTGAAATCGACAGTTGAGTTGCCACAAAACCTTTAATATTAGTTTCCAGTTTTCTTCCATCTGGTCTGCAACATTGTATCATTAAAGTGACATATTATCCAAATCTTTCTATAAATAATGTTGATAACATTTCAGGTTTGCACTGACTAAATTCCATTTTTTGATTTGCTGATTTTACAATTTTTTTTTAAAGACACTGTTTTACAATGTGGTATTGTCAAATATATCAATCTTTCAGTGTCTATTTCAGTGGTAGATGTAAATGTACAGTCTTCACATTCATGTTTCCATCTGTAACGAGGTCCAAACAGATTTTCAATTTGTATTCCTTCATCTTCCAATACTGCAAGCATAAACACGAGAAAATCCTGAGCATCTTGTTGAACATTCTGTGTAAATTGTGAACATATGTCCAGAAGATGCCGAATGCCAGCAAAACTTTGGATTTTAGTTTTATCAGTGCTCCATTTTTCAAAAATAGAATGCAACAAGGAACAAAAGCTTTTTTCTCGATTGTCCATTATTTGCTGTTGGAGATTTTCGAGAAAAAATAAGACGTTCACCACTACATTAGCATAGCAGTTGATACCTGAACTATTTTCCAACTGATAGCCTACAATCTTTTCAACAGTGTCCTTTTTCTTTTTGTTTGGAATCTCAACATTGTCTTGATTTTGTTTCTTCTTTCCAACTTCACTACAGAGATTCTCATATCTTCATTTTCAACCTACTACACTCTTTTCATATACAGGATATTCACCTAAATTGGGAGCATACAGTCTTCTTAACCGATTAAACTCTCTTACACAATTTGCATCTGCACTAATCTTTCTCTCATCAAAACCAATCAAATGCAATCCAGATAAAGTTCTGACTCGCGACAATGCAACATATGCCATTCCCTCTTTAAACACATTACTTCCAATGTTTACCAAAGCTGCACATAAACCTTGAGAATGGTCACCGCACATGCTAAAGAAAGAGGAAACTGTTTTCTACAAACATACAAATCTTTAACAAGCAAAAAACTAACAGAACAACGTCCAATCTGTTTTACTTCTTCAATCTGATAAAATTTCATCTTTAAAAATTCAATTCCATCTCTATTTTGATAGTTAACAAAATCAACAACTTTTCCTATTGCTCCGTTTACTAAACCTTTTTCCACATCCAAATCACGCCAAAAATTACTGGACAGTTTTCACACACATAGAAATTCTTTTCTAAACCTGCAGTTTTAGATATAGCTTTTTCCAAAGAATCTAATTTTGTTTTTATTTTTTCTGACAAAGTAATAGTAATTCCTTTGTGCTCTATTTCATCAATGGCTTCCATTTTTATTATTTGTTGTTTTTACAGCTTTAAAAGTTCTTCATTGAATGTAGAACACTCTTGCAGTGTTGGCATTAGGCAAATTATAGATTTCTTTTCTCCAATTTTTTTGTATATTCTTTCCGGAGCAACATTTTCATTTGGAAACAAGTTTGTAAGTAGCCGACTTCGCAAAGCGTCTTTTCCATGTTCTGTCAATACACCAATTCTTATATCTTGGAGAATGCTTCCATAATCTTCATCACTTGCCTGTCACATATTTTTAATAAATTCTTTATATTCAAAATATGACCAAATGTTGACATTTCCAATATTTCCCAAAGATTTTCTGGTTTCTTCATGCACAAGTGTTTTCAAAACTGGTTGCACTTTTACAGGAGTAAGTTGCAGTAGATCACCCAAAACTATCACATGTTTTCTTCCAAATAATACATCATAATCTGTTTTAAAAACTGTGCTGCATTCTTAAATGCACAAAGACAAGCATTAAGTTTGAGACCATGCTCACCTCATCAATAATAAAAAGTAGTATTTTCTTTAGTACTCTTGAAACTTCCAAACAAGCTTCTCCCGAAAGCTTGTGATATTCCAACTTGTTTTTATGTTCAACAGGTAACATTAGTAAACAATGTAAGGTAATCCCTTCAATGTTGTGTGCGGCTAGCCCAATTGGAGCGGTTTCAACACAAGATAAATGTAATTCAGTGGTTTTCTGTAAATAACTGGTGAAAACTTTAATTAAGAAACTTTTTCCTGCACCAGCTTGACCACTGATATACATTTGAATAGCTTTAAAAGATGTGTAGTTGCATTTTTTTTTCATGGAGTAAACCATGGTCAATCTGTTGTGTCACTTGTTGATATATTTCTTTCTGTTCAATATTTAGTTTCTCTTCCAAATTTCCTAAGTCCATAATATTATGTTGTGCTTGATGCATTGCTGTTTCCACTTCACTCATGGCGATTGCTGCTTCATTTTCAAGAATTGGTTCTCCTATTGGACCTTGACTCAGTGGAGCAGAACTTTGACTATCTTGAGAACTCTCCCTAGCAATCTCAGTTGCAATACTAGCTTCCTGTTCAATTTCTTCATTCACATTTGGAGATGATTTGGAAAAACTGTTCATTCAATGCTATCTTTACATGCATTAAAAGAATCTTCATGGCACTGAAAATCTTTAAGCAATTCCAGTTCCGTACGGCAAGGTTTGAAGAGTTGCAGAAGTGCTAAATAGTAAAATTCCCTTTTATCAGGAGTATCACAACTCAGTCTCCTATGATTAATCAGATTTTCTTTACTATGTTTCACCAAACATCCTTCTGAACAAATCACTGCATATTTTTCTTCGTTTATTTTCTATGTAATATATCTCTTAAAACTGTAATATTGAGGCACTTCATACAGACATATCTTTTCAAGATGAGGACTTCTATTTAGATAGTACGTATCCAACATGTTTGTTTTAACAATAGCTGTGCTTTCCGGTTCATTTAATGCTAAATGTTCGATTTCTTGTATAGATTTAAGTACTCAATTTCGTGTTGCAGCAAGACCTAGACTAACCCAAATGATTCCTCTTGACTTTGAATATAAAATTGCAGAGGACAACTGATCCGAACATTCGTAGGATCCAATCTCTCGATGGGACAGCATCTTCAAACTAAAGCTGTACAATTTCTTACTAAGACTCTTCTCGTGGGAAATTTCTTCCCACATTCCTTTCAACTTTGTCTTTTCTGATTTAGTTATGTATGACGTTACATACCGAGCAACAGAAATGGAATTATCCACAACATACTGGATATCCGTATTAGCATTCCAAATCGACAAAATAACTGGATTCTAATCATTAATATACCTTGATTGTTAACTTCTTTTTAAATTGTAAGTATTTTTGGGAGATTTTCTAGTGATGGTATGTCTCACTGCTGACATGAAACTGTTGACTCTTCCTTTGGATATTACTGCACGTGGAAATTCAAAACGACATTTGGGATAAAACTTTTCCTTCAACTTGTATTGTATTGCCACATCTATGAGGTTGAAACAGTAAAAAGAGTTGCCTTAAGGCGTTTTCTTCTCTTGTTTTTGGAATAGCACATGTACCATAGTCTTCAATAAAGGATAAAACAGTCTCAATTGAATCAGTTCCAAATTTTGGGTGCATCCTTGATCCATAAAAGCATATGTATATGAGGAGAAAGCATATGTATATGAGGAGCACCTCTAGCTTGATACTCCTTTCTCCAAAAGAAATCAATAACTTCTCCAAGAGGAGGATTGTTTTTATTGCAGATAAAATACATCATAGCTTGGAACCTATGTTTAAAATATCTGCACATATTTGCAGGATCCAAGGAAGACAGTTCTCCAGTTGTTTTGAATTCAATGTTTTTATTATTTGAATTTACTTCTCGAAGAAATTCAAGTAAATCGTCCCATGCGTATTCAGCACAGCTTAGAGTAACAAACCACGTAGGAGTTCCTAAGTTCCTAAACATACATTTAAGTTCTCCATGACAACGATACCAATACTCATTTGACACGCCATCAAATAAATCAATTGATATTCTAAATGATCATCTCTCTGATGTACTTTGTCCAAGGGTTCCTTTGCAGAAACATTTTGAAGATGAACTCCTGTCTTTAATAAAAAAGATTAAATATATATGGGATACATTGTCAAAATCTTGGGTATTCTGAATACAATCTTGTTGTCCGATATTCTGATGCAGGAATCTCTATTGGTCATTCGTCATATCGTCCACCTTTGCCAGTGGGGAAGAGCTGTGGAAAACAACGAGCTTCAAAAAAAAATTTCCCAAACGTTCATGGGAGTCCCCTTTGCTTTCTTAATTTGGAATAATACAATAGTATTTCCCGTCACTTCTTTGGAATGTAAAGGATGTACACTATAATGTTCATAAATTTCTTCAGTTTTGGACTTCTCCACTTTTTCAATTTGGCCACTTGAAATTTCGCTATCATCTCCTAAAAGTAATTCTTCTTCTTCCACATACACATTTTTGTAGTAATCACTGTTTTTTATGAGATATAACGTAGCCTTTTGCACTTTGCTCACATCTACTGATTCTTGCCATATTTTCTGACTCTTCGTAGGAACACCATTAACTAGAATAACTACAGGGTCAGTTTCCTCTTTCTCTACACCAATAGTTTCAATATGTTTCTTTAAATCTAAAGGTAAATATACAACTCTTCCTTTTAATCCTCTTTGTAAATCTGTGGGAGGCAACTTACCTGTTTTAGGCTCCATACGAACAATAGCCTGAAACGGGTGCACAGATTCAATCATAATGGACTCATAAGTATTTAAATCTACCAGCTCTAGAGGAATAGCTACCAACTCTAGGTTATTATTGTGAGAAGTTGGACTGGCATAAGCTGTCCACTATTCTAGTGGGCAACTTGCACCAGTCCAAACGACCCTTATTGATGGTAGGTTAAAGGCAACCTTGATAGAAAGCTATCCTAGTGGCAGCTGTGGAGCGCAGCCTTCAGGCTAAGTCTTGGAGGAATGTAAAGCAGCTTGTTTTACCAGTATATAATCTCGTGAATGATCAAACGAAAGGAGAACCATACCAGGTATATATATATAAAATATATGTATTTATTCTAAACACCGCGACTGACGCTGGAATCTGGGGATCATGGTTCGATCCCCGGTGGCAGATTAGCCCAGCACCATATGACTCTGGGCAATAGCTTGCTTAATCTTCCTGACGGCCCCCAGCACCTGGAGACCCTTACGGGTGATTGTTCGCGCTTTACAAATGTGGATTATTATTATTATTATTATTATTATTATTATTATTATTATTATTATTATTATTATTATTATTATTATCCCTCTAGTCCCTTTATGGGGCTAGAGGCAAAAGTACATTCAGTAAACTTAATATCACACAGCAAATTAGCACAATATACGTTGAGCCCTAGGGGCATTTCAAACCATGTATTAAGAAAGTGGTATAAGAACCATGACTTGCATAGACACAAGGCCTAGGGCCTTTTGAACCGCGGGGCCACCAGGAACCAACCAAGGTAGTGACACAGGGAACGCGTAACCACAATACCCAGAATGGTTCTGGGATAAGGGAACCAGAGGCACGGGGTGCTGGGAGTCGGCGGCCTCCAACATCAAATGTTCATCACACTAGAGCCGCTCCCAGTATCCTGTTGTTAGTGCTAGTGTTTATCAGTTCGTCAGTGCTGGCATCTCACAGAAAGTGAAGGACTAATCTCACACACCATCTGGTGTCATGCTTCATTATTAACCAGTCCTCGCACTCTAAAAACTTGGTTTGATAGAGGGTGGGCATACACCTGACGACAGGGATGCACTTCTAAACTAAGTGGGGGCCTGTTTTGAAAAATAGTGAGTTAAAATGCCATTAAAGAAGTCAAAATAAATTTTAATGATGCAGGCATCTATATGGTGATTAAAATCAGGTGACCAGTGTGCTGGGCATATTTATTGTCCCCCACCTATGTCAGTGTGGTCGACATGTTTCTGCCATATGGCCCATGTGGGTCGGTCTCATTCATCAGGACCTAAAGGTGAAAAATGCAGGCTCCACTCTTACCAGACTATGGTGAGAGGGTTTCCACTGAGTGGGGTGATGTAGATCACTCTCCACTATGGTAGGGCCTGTATCTAGAGCCCAGATTTGGGGATACTGTGCCCCATAGGAGGGCGAGGGCAGGAGACCCCTTTGGTTGAAATTGTGTGACACAACATGGTCTCCACCTCTATGCCTATCCAAGTGCTCCTCAATGATACAGGGGACCCACGGGGGACGCGTGCAGTGTGTGAACACAGCCGCGAATCACCCTTAACTTCTATGGGGAAAGTCACGGTTGGAATTTTAAAGATAAAGGACACTTAGGAGAGGACTTGGAGCAAACCCCTTTACAACTAGGGGGTTCTGGAGCCAACAGCTACGGGAGCACCAGAGTACTCGAGTTACCTCACCCTGGGAAGCCGGGTACATAGGTGTCTTTTAATGTTGGGTTTCGATCTGCTGCAAAGTGCTACTGACGTCCAAGTGGAAAGTGTCCGGTGTGATCCAAGCCTGGATCGAAGATGAGAAGAACCTGAAAGCAGAGGGGACAGAGTCTGGGTCACTTACCAGTGACCAAGGGCACGATAGTCAAATGCTCACAGATGTCGGATGATTTCAGGTGAAGAAGGTGAAGCTTGACTCTTCAGCCCTGAGGACCAGGAGGCGTCGACGACAACCAGGTTCTGGATTCAAGCTTTCCCACAAAGGATGTCGAGTGCTGTAGTGTCTGTTTCCGGATTGGACCCAACAAGCCTTGGCAACCCACGCAGGAATCAAAGAAATGCTTTGGTGCAGACCAGCAAGGTCTGAGGGACTCAGCACGTGGTGGAGAGTCAGGGCACATTTGGAGCAACCAGGGAAGCCCAAGTTGACGGACCAGGGATTGCAAAGGAGCCTCGAGCGGAAATACAAGAAGTGGGCTCACGGAACACTTGTGGAGTGTGTGAGAAAGTGCCATCTTTCTTGCATGGTATGCCCCCCCTCTAGCTGAGTGCCCTATGCAAATGGTGTGGGCACAGGAGCAGGAGTCCTGTGCCCCTACAATACCCAGGTCCATTCCTGGGCACTGTAAGTGCGGTGCTGCCATTTAAGAGTACGTGGTGCTGAGAGCTCGTCAAACACGAACTCCACAGCACCATAATGGCAACACTGAAGACTGAGAAGTTTGGTATCAAACTTCTCAGCACATTAAACCCACACTGATGCCAGTGTGGGATTTAATGTACCAAGCACCCCAGAGGGCATCTTAGAGATGCCCCCTACAACCTAACCTACAATCCACGTCTGTTCTGAGGCTTCCTAGGCTGCCACACAGCAGACATGTTGCTGGACCCCTGGGTAGGAGAGCCCCTGCTCTCCTGGGCATGCTGCATCTGTGAGCTTTCCCAGGCCACTGCAGCCCACCACTCTGGCGGGAAGCTTGGCCGGAAACCCCAAATAAGGACAGGGGATGTGCCAGCCTGTCAATCCCACCCCTCAGGTGGGGGAGGCGAGGTGGAGCACATCTCCGGGCTCTTGCCATCTTGAAGATGGGAAGCCCTGCCCAATCAGGACTAGGCTACTGCCCCCTCCTACAGGAGAGAGGTAGGATAGGGGGTGTACCCACCCCAGGACAGGGACCCATTAGTCCCTGCCCTTCACCTACCTGTAACGCCCCTAAATCTAGTATTTAGGGGCACCCTGAACCTTCCTTCCCCAGATTCCAGATTCCAAAATCCGAAGAAGATCTAGAGGAAAGAAGACCTGCCCTGCAGCTGCTAAGAAGAGGAAGACACCAACTGCTTTGGCCCCAGCCCTACCGGCCTGTCGACCCTCAAACCTGCTCCTGCTCCAGCCCGGCATCTCTTGTGTCCAGCAACCTCACAAGCCCCGGAGGAAAAGACTACCTTTTGACTCTAAACCCCTGGGACTCCCATGAGTAGAGGCTCTACTCAAAATCTCCTTCTAATCCCTGGCAGCAGCCCGGAACCGCAAACCCTTTACACTCTGCACCCGCCAAGCCTGGCCTGTGCCGGAGTGAACAAAGACCATGAGGACGACCCCACAGCGACTGTGACCCCGAGTCCGACACCCAAGGACCTCCCTCGACACTCCTGAAGAAGCCTGCAGCCTCAGAACCAGGTGCCCCCCAAACTGCGATCAACAGAGGGTAAGATTTCCCGACACCAAAAGGCACCCCTGCACCCGGCGCCCCGCGGCTCCCTGTGCCCAAACCTGGGGTACCTACCTATCCTCCAACTACCCAACTTACATCTCGAAGTGGTGGTGGCACCTGAAGAATCTTCGTCCCCGAGCTTGCAGTCTTTTTCTGAAACGGAGATTTCCCATTGAAATCAATTGAGCGCCCGAAGGTTCAAAAGCACCCTGCATCCAGCCGCCCGAGTGGCCCTGGCAGTGCAACCTCTACACCTATCTACTTCCCCACTTGCCCTGAGTAAGTGACCAGGAGCCCAGCTCCCACAGCCGCGTGGCCTGCTAGTCAGCAGCCACCAACCAAGGCCCCCCTACCTCTCATAGGATAACATTGGGCCTAACTCTCTCTGCACCCGGCTGCCCTTTTGCCGCTGAGGGTGAACCAGCTGTACCTACCTGACCCTGGGAGACCCCTGAGTCTATGCCCAGAACCTTAACTCTGCCAGTCGAGTACTTACCTTTAAACCGATGACTCAATTTTCTCCATAGGGTAACATTGACTCTTTTTTTAGGTCTCGCTGTGCCCAGCGCATGCGCTGCCTCGTAGAGACATTTTGTATGTGCGCTTTTTTAAGTGTTGCTTGCTGGCCTAGCGCTTGCGTACATGTGAGCGTGCACGCGCGCAGCCGCCATGCGCTAGGCCAGCCAGCAGCACTCAGGAGAGCGTCATCGCGATCACTTTCGCTTTCACAGCGATTGTGATCGCGATGACGTTATAATCACTGCACCCGCGCTTTACTTTTAACATTAAAAGCAAAGCGCGGGTGCCGCGATTAAACCAAAAGTAAAGTAATAGAAAAAACATATATTTCTTTACTTTTGGTATAATCGCGGCACCCGCGCTTTACTTTTAACGTTAAAAGTAAAGCGCGGGTGCCGCAACTATACCAAAAGTAAAGAAATAGATGTTTTTTCTATTACTTTACTTTTGGTATAATCGCGGCACCCGCGCTTTACTTTTAATGTTAAAAGTAAAGCGCGGATGCCGTGGCTGCCTGGCGACCGCTTGTTTAAAGAGGTCTCACGGGTTAGTTTGTCTCTCGGAGCCAGTCTCCTTGACCCTATTCAGGTTTCAGTGACTTGAAAGCTTGATGTGTGACCTTGTTGGTGTTTTGTGGTCTTCGAAGCTCTCTCCTTGACCCTGTTGATGCCTCCCTGTGAGATATTTCACCGGTGAACTCGCTTCCACGAGTCTTCAGCAGACCGCCTCCCCTCCATGCTGCCTCGAGCACCAGCTATCTACCAAGAGCCTTCTGCGTCATGGCCGCTCCCCTCCTGCCATATCTCTCATGTGCTCTCTGCCACGCCCCCTCCATCAGTCCCACCCTGCCCTTTCAGATCATGCCACCTCAACCTTACAGGGTCTGTAACACCCTCCTCCCTGCCACTCTTGACATGCTCCCGCTCTCCACACCCGACCATGCTTCTTCCGTGTTATGCTGCCTCTTTTCTGCCAGGTGACCCCCCACCCCCATTAATAGCCTCTTCCCCCTCCCTCCATAAAATGTTCATTCTCCTTCACTCCCTTTACCTTGGACCTCTGTGTGTGCTTCACCCCTCTCCAGCTTCCTGCCAAGCCCCGGCTCCATTCCCAATCCTGCTTGGTCGTGTTTCTTCTATACCAAGGACAATATTCCACCCTCCTTCACGTCCTCCCTGTTCATTCCCCTCATTCTCCTCTGCCTTGTCTCCACTCAGTCCTCTCTCTACCATACTTTCTCCTTCATTCATTTCCTTGCTGTCACCATTTCTCTCCCTATCACCCCATTGCCCCTCTCAACCCCTCTTCCTCACATGCCCCCCTCACGCCACTTAGCTGCCAATGCCTGTCACGCTCTCCGTCCCTCACCTCACACCTTGTTCCACCCATCGCTATCTCCCAATTTCCATCCCTTCCCTGTTACTCCCTCACACAAGGAAGGAGTGTGTCCTGCCTTCCCATCACGGTTCTCTGTCACTCGCTACCTGTCACGCTGTTCCATTCCACACTCCACGAAGTATCACAGACTTCACCCTCCACCCCTTCACCTCTCTCTCCCACCATACCCTCGCAACCATACTCCCGCCCTGCCTCGTGTGCGCCCGTGACCCTTCTCCTATCGCTCTCCCTCGCGCCCTCCTGGCCTGTGTCAATGGTGCACCAGGTGCAGTCGCACCAGGGGCCGTAGTTGTGTGGGCCCGTTGGTCCCACAGCTATGGGTGTGCTTTTTTTCACTCTCCGCACGTAAATATGGGACTCGCCTTATGGCCCATGGCACTCTTGGCCACCAGTGGCATAGCCAGCGCAGACATGCCAACCCTCCCGATTCAGGCGGGAGACTACCGATTTCAAGGCTAGTCTCCCGCCTCCCGATTCACGCATCTAGAAACCCGATTCCTCGTGGTTTCAGCTGACAGGGCTTGATATTGTATAACGTGCTAATTCTTCCAGCAAAAGTGAGAGTGGCGATGCAGGGGCTCTAGGAGGGGTGAAAAACCAACAAAGCCTCATTAACAAGCGAATGGTCTTTTAAAGACCTGTGAAGTACTCGGGCGGTTGTGTGGGTGCTCGGGAAGTTGTTTCAGCCCGGGGTGCCACACACAAGGGGGGGTGGTGTATGCACTGCCAGAAACCTGCTAGGCCTGTGCACAACACTTGCATCACCCTCACTCTGCCTGCCATTGCGCTCCATGCTTCTGAAAGGTAAGACAAAAGCGTGCATTTGCGTTTCAAATGTCCGATCCTGCAAGCAGCACACTTCCAAAGCCCATACATGACAGTAACCCGATTCACGGCCCCCTTCTCCCGATTTTTTTCTAAAAAATCTCCCACTTTGCTCTTCTGAAATGTTGGCATGTAGGCCAGCGTGTCATGTGCCATAGTGCAAATAAGGGAATTGGCTCCTATGTACGCCGGTTTAACTGTGGAATACAGCAATTATCTGGAATCTGTCGGGCCTTCAGGCCTCTGTATCCCGGTGCCACTGCACCTGCTGCACCGGTGGAAACTGCGGCCATGCAGCCTGCTATGCAACTGGGCAGGGCTCTTTAGACTCTCCTGTCTGCCCCCACCCCCTCTCTCTTGCCCTCGCCCTCTGCCGCCCCCTCGGTTGTTCAGCTGTTGGGCTGTATGTCGGTGGACGGGGAACGGCGGCTCTGCCTCGGTAATGGAGGGCCTCGTGCTCAGAGGGCTCCTCGAGGCCTTCCAAGCAGAGCCCTTAATTGACATGTCTCAGAGTAATTTATGTCTTGCTTTGGAAAACGTCACAAGGGTTTCGAGTATAGATGAGAAATCAGGTTCGGTGTGTGCGTATTGCGGGGCGAGGAGGGGGCGGGAGTGGGATACACGTGAATCATTCATGCATGGATGTCTGAGAGGATGGCTGACCCTTCTTGGAAGGACACCACGCCCCCACCGGCAAGCCCCACTCAGTCACGTCATTCTTGATTGCGCACGTGGTGTCATCTGGTGGTCATTCACGTGATGGCATTGCGTTGTGAATCTTATCACACACTGTCAGCTGTGAAGTATTCATATGATGCGTTTTATGTAATATCATTTTTTTTAATTACGCTTTGCCATTTTTGGCATAAGACTCAGCACAAGCGGTCCTTTGTGAGATGTGTCTTCGTATCAAGTGTGAAGTCCTAATATCGCATTCTACTATTTGTGATGCAATTGTTCATGTTATATATTTGTGATGCAACTTTTGAAATTATGTGTAGGGGCGTAGCTTCCATTGGTGCAGCTGGTGCAGTGGCACCGGGTCCCAGGATTCTGAGGGACGGTGAACCCTGAATATTTATGTGTTTTGCTATTCAAACAGCAGCTAGCGGGAACATCTCCTACCTTGCACAAGGGCCAATGTCACACTGGCTGCCCTAAGTACGTGTTGTAATATCTGGCATCCGTCTTATTTTCAGAGGATCTAATGAGTGATCTCATTCTTGTTCTTTTTTATGTTAGTCTTGAAATTACACAGTGACGTCAATCCTCGTGGTGTGGCTTGCAATATCGTCCTTTATATAACATGCGGTTTCATTTTTAGGTCTCGCCTACCCAGCGCGTATGCCCTGCTTGAGAGGGGACCTCTTGTAATCGATCAGTTTTTCTCCCCAAAAACGTGCACACTTTGAATTCCGTTCTATTGCAAGGCGTGCACGTTTGGCGATTCTCTTGCGGGAGCAAGCGGCGCCATCTGTTAGCAATTATCATGCTCGCTCCCGCAAGATAAACACTGCTGCATCCCTGCTCTTGGCCGCACTCCCCCTCCCCCTTGTTTTCACAGCACAGGACAACCGTAATGGCGCCCTCGTGTCTTCTGCTTAATATGTGAGGCTTGCAATGGCGCCCGCACGTCTTCTTTTTAAAATTAACGGCTCGCTCACTTGCACCACTCATTAAACATGTTAATTTCCCCCCCCCCAACAAAATATATATATTTTCTTTGCTGCATGGCACGCTTTTAGAATAGCGTCCGCGTGCCTTCATTTTAACCGGCGTAAGCAACCTTGCTTTTTGTTCGAGTGCTTGTTTTGAAACGTGTGGGGTTTTTTCACAACACGGGACAACTGTAATGGCGCCCTTGTGTTTTCTGCTCAAAATGCGAGGCTCGCAATGGCACCCGCGCGCCTTCTTTTTAAAGTGCACGGCTCGCTAACTTATATTTAGTTTTGCGGCACGCTTTTAGAATAGCGTCTGTGTGCCTTCATTTTGTCCGGTGTAAGTAAGGGGGTCCGACCGGTCCCTCGCCACAGTTTGAGGAGGTGTCCTTAAAACACAAAAAAGGACCGCAATCTCCTCCAGGGCATCCAACGCTCCCTCACAACCCCCCTCCGTGCCGATTCCAAAACAACAATGCGGTGCAAGGCACAGGATGGAGCCCACGTGCGCGCAGCCTCAAACAAGCCCTCCCCCTCAAATGCAAATCACTTGTTGTTGGAGGCATGTGGGGACAATGGAGCGCTTTCGAAAGGGATGCCAATCCCACAGTAACTTAGTTTTTGTAATTAATGTATAGATGTCACTTAATCTCTTCCGGTTGAGCTGTAGGCTCTTCCCCAACCAGCATATCTTTATGCCCCGGGGCACCAGTAGGGACGACTGCTCTGTTTAAATTATGTGGTGTTCGAGCCCTATATGTGGCAATGCCAGAGCTTCCCACTCTCCACCACCGCTCCCACCCGACTACTTGCCTCCAGTCCCTCGTTCATGTAGCGTTCAATTTTACGGAGTTAGGTGGTAGTCTAGAGCTTCCTATGCATTACAGCTTACGGCTAATAGATTCTCTCAAAATGTTTATTTTTAAAATAAATAATAGTGGGTTTGAAAGAGATAGGGCCATGTCCTTCCGTGAGCTGTGCAATTAGTGCATTGATGGGTTATTTCATGTGACGTTTTACACGTTTTTAAACTGTTTTTCATTTCATGCTGGTTGAAAAGGTGGACAGGGGCCAGTAGATAATTGGAAATGTCTGTTTGTGAATTCACGAATAATGTTCTTCAACATCACTTTGAGGGGTGGGGGGTGATTCACAGCTATACACTGCCATGCAGGTAACTTCCGGCCGCAGCTAAAACAGTCCATAAGCTCTACTTTAGCCGTCCCCTTCAGTTAGTTGGGCATGTAGTGCTTTGAATCATCAGAAGCAAGGCTGTAACACTTTCTAAATTGAAGGGCATCAATGTCATGAGTGTGCCAATGAGGGGCGTGCAAATCAGTGGCTCTCCCCCTGCACCACAGATCGTGTTCTCTTAATTCAAGCCTTTACTGATCTACATGCTGTACTGCCACCAAGTAGTAAAACATCAGCAGAGCTCATGCAATGCCCCTCTATACCCGCCTTCCTTGTGTGAAGCACCCATCCAGTCCTCATAATTCGCCTCTGTCCCAGCCTACAGTCTGTACAGCCATCAAAGTACCGAAACGTTAACAGAGCTCAAGCGATGCACCTCTTTGCTCACTTTCCTCCTGCAAGTGCCCATGGAGTCCTTCTAATGCACCTCTGTCCTAACCTGCAGTATTCACTATTTTTCCAGTCCTGAGTCACCCGCAGATATACTGAGACATTTGTAGTACTCTGACAATCCACTTTCTCCACTGTGCACAACTATAACCTCTCAAAGTGCACCTCTACTCAACTAGCATTGGCATAGCCATAGCCAATAGGTCTCGCTTTTGGGACCTTATAAGTATTTAGTTATGCAGCACAATAGCCTTACACTAAACACTTATAAGGTCTCAAAGGCGAGACCTATTGTCTATGCCAATGCTTGTCCTGAAATTTCTTCTAAGTGTGGACTTTTCAAAACTTAAAATATTCACCAAAAATCAGGCGAGTAACAAAAACGAAAATACTCACCTGCTATTAGGTGAGCCCCCAGTGCTGGATCTTGGTGCCCAGCACTGACTCTGAAAAATACTTACAACTGTACTTACCAGTAACCCAATGTTATCCCATAGGAAATCATTGACTGTTTTTCTGTGAAATTTCTTCTGTCAATTTCTGCAAACTTTAAATATTCTTTAAAAATCGTATAATTTCTGAAAACGTAATTACTTACCTGTTTTGGATAAAGGTCCCAGTACTGAGTCTAGGCACGCAGTACTGTAATACAAAAGTAACAAGAACATACTATACCTGCAACTTGAATTTTCTGCCATAGGGAATCATTGACTGTTTTCTATTAAATATTTTCTAAGTATCAACTTTTAAAATAGCAAAATATTGTCTAAAAATCATCACAGTAATTAAGTCGACTTTTATCACTTGATTCCAAGTACTGACCCAGGACTGAATCGGATCACTGACTAAATATCGAAGGTCACAATATCTACCTACACAAATATCGGAACAAAAATATCGATGACAAGAATATCGACATCCTATCTACAACATGGTAAGTACAAAAATATCGATAATTAAATATCGATGTCAAAAATATTGTTAGTAATACATATAGTTTTTTTTTAGTTTAATAATATATGTAAAATAAATATAATAATACTTATAAATAAAATAAACATAATTAAATATATCTCATAATGTTAAAAATTAATAATTAATAAATATAATTTAATAAAAAAAATAATTAAACATATACATATAATATATAATATATATACTTATATATACTTACTTAATAATGTTTTAATAATTATTTTAATACATTATAAATTATATAAAAATATTAAAAATTTCAAAAACATTACACACATAAAACAATAACATAAATAAAAATTAAATAATTTACTTTAATTTAAATATTGTTAAAATTAATTACATTACATTAGCTAAAATAATAAAAAATATATTAAATAGCGGATAGAATAAAACTACTACTCCATCTCCAAAAAAAACAACAGAAAGGAAAATGTTTGATAGCGGATATCAAAAAATTACTATATCCACTCCTGATAGTGTAACAGTAGAGAAAGTGTTGGATAACGTAGAGATATAAATTACTATTCCGACTCCAGGGACTGCAAAAGTAAGGAAAGTGTTGGATAGCGTAGGGGTAAAATTAACTATTCCAACTCAATACAGAGCAACAGTAGGGAAAGTGTTGGATAGCGTAGGGGTAAAATTAACTATTCCAACTCAAAACAGTGCAACAGTAGGGAAAGTGTTGGATAGCGTGGGGGTAAAAATTACTATTCCCATGCCAGAGAGTGCAACAATATGGAAAGTGTTGGATAGCGTCAGGGTAAAAATTACTACTCCCACTCCAGAGAGTGCAACAGTAGAGAAAATGTTGGATAGCGTAGAGTTAAAAATTACTATTTTAACTCCAGAGAGTGCAACAGTAGGGAAAGTGTTGGATAGCGTAGAGGTAAAAATTAGTATTCCCACTCCAGACAGTGCAACCGTAGGGAAAATGTTGGATGGCGTAGGGGTAAACATAACAATTCCCACTCCATACAGTGCAACAGTAGGGAAAGTGTTGGATAACGTAAGGGTAAAAATTACTATTCCAACTCCAGGGAGTGCAACAGTAGGGAAAGTGTTGGATAGCGTAGGGGTAAAAATTACTATTCCAACTCCAGAGAGTGCAACAGTAGGGAAAGTGTTGGATAGCGTAGGGGTAAAAATTACTATTCCAACTCCAGAGACTGCAACAGTAGGGAAATTGTTGGATAGCGTAGGGGTAAAAATTACTATTCCAACTCCAGAGAGTGCAAAAGTAGGGAAAGTGTTGGATAGCGTAAGGGTAAACATTACTATTCCAACTCCAGAGAGTGCAACAGTAGGGAAAGTGTTGAATAGAGTAGGGGTAAAAATTACTATTCCAACTCCAGAGAGTGCAACAGTAGGTTAAGTGTTGGATAACGTAGGGGTAAAAATTACTATTCCAACTCCAGAGAGTGCAACAGTAGGGAAAGTGTTGGATAGCGTAGGGGCAAAAATTACTATTCTAACTCCAGAGAGTGCAACAGTAGGGAAAGTGTTGGATAGCTTAGAAGTTAAAAATAACATACTTATAAAT
Source organism: Triturus cristatus (assembly GCF_964204655.1). NCBI lineage: Eukaryota > Metazoa > Chordata > Amphibia > Caudata > Salamandridae > Triturus > Triturus cristatus. The sequence goes on along the minus strand of NC_140588.1, from coordinate 1,130,049,116 downwards.
AAAATAATTATTTAAAATAATTAATAATTTAATTATTAAATAACTCAAAATTACTTACAAATACCAATATTTATTAAACACATAACTACCAATAAATAATTAATTAGCAATAAATTATTAATAAATACCAATAAATAATAATTAGGGATTATTAGTTACCAATTAAAAATTATTTAACAATTACATATTTTATACAAAAAAATATTTAGCAAACATTAATTACCAATTAAAAAAAATAAACAATTACATATTTTTTATAACAAAAACATAATTATTATACATGAATTACCAATTAATAATTACGTATTACTATATTAATTAGAAATATCAATAAATAATATGTATACATATTTAATTACCAATTGATTATTAATCAACAATAAATTATTTTTCAGAACCAAAATATTATAATTTAAAATATTTACCAATTAATAATAATTCTCCAATTAATTAATTATCAATATCCAACAACAAATTTAATAATTACTTAATTAGATTTCAATTACTTCCAACACTATTCCCCTATAAACGCACAAAACACTCAAATAATAAAATAATACAGTTAACATAATTATCAATTAATCAATAATAAAAACTAATTACCAATTAATAAAAAGCAATTACCAATTAATAAAAATTAATTACCGATTAATACTTAATTAACAATAATATAATTATCAATACCAATAAATAAATAAAAATATCACTTAATTACAATTAAATTACTTCCCACCCTATTCCCCTATAAACCCACAACCCGCTACAGAATTTAAACGCAAAATTTATTTAAAATATTTTTATAATTCCTAAAAATGTATAATTAATTTCATATAATTAAATTACTTCCCACCCTAATCCCCTATAAACCCACAACCCGCTACAGAATTTAAACGCAAGAATTATTTAAAATTAGTTTATAATTCCTAAAATTTTATAATTAATTTTTATAATTAAATTACTTCCCACCCTGTTCCCGTATAAACCCACAACCCGCTACAGAATTTAAACGCAAAAATTATTTAAAAATAATTTATAATTCCCAAAAATGTATAATAAAATTCATATATTTAAATTACTTCCCACCCTATTCCCCTATAAACCCACAACCCGCTACGGTACTAAAACACAAAATTAACTTAAAAAAAACATTATTAACATATAAAAATTGTATACATATATTTTAAAACCAATAGAACACTTAACAAAAAATAATTAACACATACATATTAAATACATAATAAAATACATAGCAATATTATAAATATCGATATTAGTGACATCGATATTAGTAACATCGATATATTTGATATCGATATTACTAACTTCGATATTACTAACATCGATATAAAAAAATCGATATTACTTACCTTAGAGTCGATATTCTGTCCATCGATATTCTTGACATCGATATTGTGTCCCTTCGATATTTAAAACTCGATATTAGTGTATCTCGATATTTCATTTTCAATATTTTGGCTGCTCACCGACTGAATCTAGGATCCAGTCCTGGATATCCAAAAGTAATCCTAAAAGTAATCTGTTGCAAATAACTTGAAACTTCCATTGAGCTCAATGCAGTATTGTGTTTAAAATTGTGTTGCCTATTGCAACCACTTGTAAATTTCTACAAAAGTCAATTGCATATTGCAAAAGCATTTATATAAAGCATCTCCTTCTGAGAAAGTATATTTTAATACCTATTGTTGGTTCTAAAATAAAACAAGCATATATTTTTTATATATAAACCATTGGCCTAGAGTTCAATTATTGAGTGTGTGAGACCATTTTCTGACTGAGTGTGTGCAACAAATGCTTTACACTGACCTCTGATGCTGCCTTACTGCTCGACCAAGCTACCACTTTAGAGAGTAAGGTTATATCTAACTTTAGCCTCTGCCAAACCTCTGTGGACTGTGGTCTCTGTACACCCTGTACCTACTTGGGAACAGTATATACAGAGCCACTTTTTCTCACAGTGTGTAGGCCCACAATCTTTGGTGCAGATGATACTCGGGATTTGGGCTACAAGTAACCCAATGCGCAACTTCAGGAAAGCTTGGGAAGTCAATGCACTTAGCAAATGTGCACGGTGTCCAGGGGTTCCGGTTGCACATCACTCATGAGGGCTGCGGGTTTCAGCTTTGCTGGGGACCCGCGTAGGCCCCTGAGAAGTCTGGAAAACCTCTTCCTGTGTCGCACATACTTCGGAGTCTGTCGGGAGCTTCGGAAATGCAGACCGGAAAGATACTTCGTTGGTGCCTGCTTGAACAGGGGAGTCACTCCTTGACTCCAAGGGACATTCTTCTGTCCTCTAGTCTTTAGTAGAGCATCAAAGTTCCAGGATTCAGTTTCAGAGTTTCGTCGAGGTGTAATCTAATGTCCTGTTGCCAGGGGTCCCTTACTTATACTAAGAAAAGGGGTTGGACATACTCAGGGGACCCACCTATGGGAGGGTCTGGAAAAAGGGGTGGTTACACCCATTTCCTTTGTCCAGTTTCACACCAGAGCAGGGGCTGGTAGCCCCTGCAACTGGTTTCCAAACTGGGTTATGCACAGGGACACCAAGGTGCCGATCACGATCCGGCAAAAAATTCCCCCGTGCGACTCGTATCGGGTCTTTTTACCGTACGAATCGTACAAGTGCCGTACGAACTGGCAATCACGATTCGCATGGTAAAAAGTCCATACGAACCGCACTGGGAATCATTCCCCACACGTCCCCGGGTTGGAAAATGTGTCCGACACGTCCTCGGACGATTTACCTTACAAACGTGAAAAACCAAGTCCGACCTAGGAATCACGATCCATCCCGTGCGTCCGAGGTTACAACCGTATGGAAAAAACACCGTCCGCACCGAACTCCTACAGCAACCATGGGGACATGTGCCCGCATACGCGCCCAACACTCCCCCCAGCCCCCGTACGTCCGACACGTACCCCCCGTATATGTATACCCCCACCCGTCTAGGTACACCCCAGTACGTTCCAGTCGAACCCCCACCCCAGGACGTGTCATAGCCCCGTCTACCCACACCCCAGTACGTTCCAGTCGTACCCCCACCCCAGTACGTGTCGTACCACCGTCAATGTACACCCCCCCACCCCAGTACGTGTCGTACCACCGTCCATGTACACCCCCCCACCCCTGTACGTGTCGTACCCCCCGTGTACCTACACCCCAGTACGTGCGAGCCACACCCCCACCCCAGGACGTGTCATAGCCCCGTCTACCCACACCCCAGTACGTTCCAGTCGTACCCCCACCCCAGTACGTGTCGTACCCCCCGTGTACCTACACCCCAGTACGTGCGAGCCACACCCCCACCCCAGGACATGTCATAGCCCCGTCTACCCACACCCCAGTACGTTCCAGTCGTACCCCCACCCCAGTACGTGTCATACCCCCCGTGTACCTACACCCCAGTACGTGCGAGCCACACCCCCACCCCAGGACGTGTCATAGCCCCGTCTACCCACACCCCAGTACGTTCCAGTCGTACCCCCACCCCAGTACGTGTCGTACCACCGTCAATGTACACCCCCCCACCCCAGTACGTGTCGTACCACCGTCCATGTACACCCCCCCACCCCTGTACGTGTCGTACCCCCCGTGTACCTACACCCCTGTACGTGTCGTACCCCCCGTGTACCTACACCCCAGTACGTGCGAGCCACACCCCCACCCCAGGACGTGTCATAGCCCCGTCTACCCACACCCCAGTACGTTCCAGTCGTACCCCCACCCCAGTACGTGTCGTACCCCCCGTGTACCTACACCCCAGTACGTGCGAGCCACACCCCCACCCCAGGACGTGTCATAGCCCCGTCTACCCACACCCCAGTACGTTCCAGTCGTACCCCCACCCCAGTACGTGTCGTACCCCCCGTGTACCTACACCCCAGTACGTGCGAGCCACACCCCCACCCCAGGACGTGTCATAGCCCCGTCTACCCACACCCCAGTACGTTCCAGTCGTACCCCCACCCCAGTACGTGTCGTACCACAGTCAATGTACACCCCCCCACCCCAGTACGTGTCGTACCACCGTCCATGTACACCCCCCCACCCCTGTACGTGTCGTACCCCCCGTGTACCTACACCCCAGTACGTGTCGTACCCCCCGTGTACCTACACCCCAGTACGTGCGAGCCACACCCCCACCCCAGGACGTGTCATAGCCCCGTCCACCCACACCCCAGTACGTTCCAGTCGTACCCCCACCCCAGTACGTGTCGTACCACCGTCAATGTACACCCCCCCACCCCAGTACGTGTCGTAACACCGTCCATGTACACCCCCCCACCCCTGTACGTGTCGTACCCCCCGTGTACCTACACCCCAGTACGTGCGAGCCACACCCCCACCCCAGGACGTGTCATAGCCCCGTCTACCCACACCCCAGTACGTTCCAGTCGTACCCCCACCCCAGTACGTGTCGTACCCCCCGTGTACCTACACCCCAGTACGTGCGAGCCACATCCTCACCCCAGGACGTGTCATAGCCCCGTCTACCCACACCCCAGTACGTTCCAGTCGTACCCCCACCCCAGTACGTGTCGTACCACCGTCAATGTACACCCCCCCACCCCAGTACGTGTCGTACCACCGTCCATGTACACCCCCCACCCCTGTACGTGTCGTACCCCCCGTGTACCTACACCCCAGTACGTGTCGTACCCCCCGTGTACCTACACCCCAGTACGTGCGAGCCACACCCCCACCCCAGGACGTGTCATAGCCCCGTCCACCCACACCCCAGTACGTTCCAGTCGTACCCCCACCCCAGTACGTGTCGTACCACCGTCAATGTACACCCCCCCACCCCAGTACGTGTCGTACCATCGTCCATGGACACCCCCCCACCCCTGTACGTGTCGTACCCCCCGTGTACCTACACCCCAGTACGTGCGAGCCACACCCCCACCCCAGGACGTGTCATAGCCCCGTCTACCCACACCCCAGTACGTTCCAGTCGTACCCACACCCCAGTACGTTCCAGTCGTACCCCCACCCCAGTACGTGTCGTACCACCGTCAATGTACACCCCCCCACCCCAGTACGTGTCGTACCACCGTCCATGTACACCCCCCCACCCCTGTACGTGTCGTACCCCCCGTGTACCTACACCCCAGTATGTGTCGTACCCCCCGTGTACCCACACCCCAGTACGTGCGAGCCACACCCCCACCCCAGGACGTGTCATAGCCCCGTCCACCCACACCCCAGTACGTTCCAGTCGTACCCCCACCCCAGTACGTGTCGTACCACCGTCAATGTACACCCCCCCACCCCAGTACGTGTCGTACCATCGTCCATGGACACCCCCCCACCCCTGTACGTGTCGTACCCCCCGTGTACCTACACCCCAGTACGTGCGAGCCACACCCCCACCCCAGGACGTGTCATAGCCCCGTCTACCCACACCCCAGTACGTTCCAGTCGTACCCACACCCCAGTATGTTCCAGTCGTACCCCCACCCCAGTACGTTCCTGGCGCACCCCCAACACAACCTCCTAAGTACGGAGCGCACCCCATGCCCCAACATCACAACCGCATGTACAAGTCGTACAAAGCCACACACAAGGACAAAATCGTACAACCAAATGGCCCATGTACACACCGTACACACGCTCAAAACGCACGTACACAACAAGGACAAAACAAAACAACTCAACAATACACCATTCGAAAGGCACACAGCCACTAAACATGGCCAACAACCACTAAAATAACACAATCACTGACCTGCAACTGTCAAAAACAAACAGAGGCCCAATACACCACCACTCCTTATAACACACCCACCCAAAATTCAAACACTGCCACACCCACCCATGGACCAATGAAAAGGGCCCACACACACAAACCATGAGCCTTTGCAACAGACCCACTGCTGCCAGACACCACAGAACCAGACTACAAGCGACACCACATCTTACACTTGCACACCTTCACACGACCACCCTCACAAACACCCTCTCATCACATTCACACACACACACAACCATCCACACCCCCCCCAACATCCACACACCCCCCACACCCACACCATCCCCACCCACACCCCTCACCATGCCCACTACCAAGAATCCAAAGTTCAGTCACCGAGAGTTGGAGGTCCTTGTTGATCAAATCCTCAGAGTCGAGCCACAGATCTTAGGAACATTGGTCAGAAGCACCAGCCAGGCAGCCAAAACAGCCATGTGGCAGACCATCGTCGATGCTGTGAATGCTGTTGCGGACACCAGGAGGACCAAGCAGGATTGCCAGAACAGGTGGTACGATCTGCGGAGGAGGGTCAGAGCCAAGAGACAGGAGGAACACGACCAGGCCAACGCCACCGGAGGAGGGCCCTCCCGCAGAGCCGTACAGTACCATCCCTGGGAGGAGAGGGTGATGGCCATACTGCCGGTGGAGGCAGTTGAAGGAGTAGAAGGACTCCGAGACCCGGGTGAGTACACAAACAACGCACCTCACATGGGGGGAACTGCAACCACAACCAAAATTAATAACAGGCACGCAACCACCACAAGCCATCGCATTACTCAACCACACTCCATGAGCAGGCACATGCCACTGCTGCCACCATGCCCCATGCACCCAGCTGGACAATGTCAAGTCACAGGCCACAGAAGACAACAACACATGACACGGTAACCCGGATGGCGGGAGGCTGGGCACCAAGAATCACATAGTGCGACTCCAAAGCAGACAACAATGCCCTCTGCCCATATGGCCTAGGTCACAGCCAGACAAACACTGTGTCCCAACACAGGAATGACTTGCCAGCAAATGGCGGACGCCTTGCATCAACACATGGGGGTGAAGGCACTGTTTTGCACATGCCAGCAGCTAATGAACAGCCAACAGTGTGAAAGAGTGGCAGCACACACCACCACAGCAGCAGCGCACAGACACACAGCAGACAAAATGGGTGCCTGGAGATCAGAAACAAACTCACATCAACAGGCCAAGGGCCACTCAAAGATCTGCTAACAGTGTGTGCCCAGGAAGCTGGGCCAAGGTGACAGAGGGTGACACACGGAGGGAGGGAGAGGGGGACACAGAGGGAGGGAGAGGGGGACAGAGAGGGAGGGAGACACAGGAAGATGGACACAGGGAGGAGGCTGACACACAGAGGGAGGGAGAGGGGGACAGAGAGGGAGGGAGAGGGGGACAGAGAAGGAGGGAGACACAGGGAGAGCAAATCAGTCCTTTGGTGTGTGGGAATGTCTGCTCGTCAGCAGGTGGACTGCGTGCATGTAGACAAGGGTGGCCAGTGCCAGAACCCCCCCTCTTCATCATGGCAAAACGCAGGGCCATGTCACAACCTGTACACGAGCACAAGGACAGCCACCTGCATCATATAAGTGTGTGGATCCACTCCATGTGCACATGTACAGTGCTACAAGGAAGGCGCAAATGCATAGCTCGGCACACATGCACACTCCACTGCTGACTGCAGTCACACTTGACGCAGCAAGTAAGACTGTGCCACACATAGTTAAAGGGGCCAAATTGGTGCCCATGGGACACACACATGCACAAGTGCACTGTGAGTGGAATGCAAGACAGATCCTAATTCCAAGAGGAAATGTGCCAACTTTGTAACGGATGAAACATGGATGTTGCATGGATCCAAATTAACATTTTCTCTCTCACACACAGGTCAACGTCGTGCTGCACCCCCCAACACTGGGGGGGAACACTCACAGGACCCGGATCTGCAGGAGACCGATCCCACCGGCAGCGACCACTCTCACCACTCTGCGGACGACCCCGACCGACCTGGCCCCTCTGGTGTCCAACCACCTGCAGCACCTGCGTCAGGTACAACCGTGCCAACCACCACCCCCACTCCTGCCACATCCCAGGAGACACCCAGGATCCCTGCCCCAACACCACAATGCAGCCAGGCTCGCCAGGAGGGACACGGTGTCCCGGGCACCCAGGAGGAGGCAGGCGACAACGCCAATGCCACCCCTCAGGGGTCCCGGAGACCCGATGTGCCCACAAGTGCAGGCCAGACGCAAGTGGGCAGGGGTGGTGGGAGTGGAGGACGGCGGAGGCGCGAGCCTGACCAGTTGGCTGGGGATCCAGTATTTTCCCATGTCCGTAACATCCTGGACTCATACCGGCAGGACACCACGGGCATGGCCCAGGTTGTGTCCGTCCTCGAGGGGATCAAGGTCCAGCAGGCCCAGCAACATGCGGAGCTAATAGCCTGTCTACAGGTACACCAACGGAGGATGGAGGACAGACAGGCTGAGCAAGTGACGGCGTCCCAGGGGATTCACGCTGAACTCCGTCGGATGGCCGACACCATGGCCGACCCTCCCTCTGCCAGAAGGCGGAGAACATCACCACCCACAGGGAGGGATCATGAGGAGGAGGAGGAAACATCCGACGGAGCATCCCAGACGTCGTCACGGCCTGCTGCTGAGGTTCCCCGCAGGAAGCCGGGTCGTCCACGGAAAGGACCGTGAGGGTGGCTGCTACATCACCATCTCCCAGGACACCTGGCCTGGCACCTGGCCCACTGGAGCAACAGCATCACAGCATCAAGAGACATTCTCTGCCACATGGCCCTGCTGGTCACTGGCTGACCAATGTTGACAAAGACTGTGGCATGGACTCTGAGGATTTCCAATGGCAAGGACACCAACTCCCCTACTGAACTTTGGATTCCCTAATCCCGGAAAGCCCCTCACTTTGTCCCCCCCCCCCCAATAATAAATCACACTATTAAGAGTAGATGCCTGCTGGTAGCATTATTACCTAACATGTGTCTTGTACAGTCTAAACATGCCTGAGTCATCTGTTCACTTCAACCATCCACACCCTGGGGCCTGAGTCTGGCACAGGACACATGGGTCACAGTTTTTTAGGCAAGACAGACATGGAGCACCATACACACCCGTGATGGTCAGAACCAGCTGAGGGGGTGGCCGAACAACCGTGCTGACAGACACATTGAGTACAGCAACAGTCATGCGCAGAGGTCAGGGATCCTGGCCCGTGTCCTGGGGGGCACCCAGGTACGTGTAGACAGGTGGCAGAACCATGTCCTGCAAGCTTGAGTCCGGTGGATGCAGAGAATGGGGTCATGGACAACGTTGGATGCATGGGGATGGCACATGTCACAATACCCACACAGTCATGGACATCATGCCCAATACACAGTCTCAGCACACACACACAGCTTGCATCTTGCCACTCGACACATTGACACATAGCCACAATCAGGGAATACCATGCCAGACATGCAGGATGCACCGTGCCAACACACCAGCATTGACTGAGAAGAGGCACCTTGGAGGCATAGGGACACCTTTAATAGTCATGTGTTTGGGATTGCAGAGGCAACTTGAAGTACACATGAACACATCATGTGGAGTAACATGTGGCTCCAACACTGGCACCCCCCTTCTGCAGCACAAATGCGTGATAGCCATGGAACTGGCACACAAGTGTCGGCTAACAGCTAAATACCCACAGCTGCTCACGGAGAGACTGCCATACACCATACATCCGCTGATGTGGAAGTCCCACGCCATGTCAAGACAATGTTAACCGTATGTGTCCGAGGGCAGTGTCACACACATTGATGCCTTCATCACAATCCATTATCCCATCACTGATGACTGACAACCAGGCAGCCCATCTATTCAGGTGTACCCAGCTGCATGTCGTGTCCCATGGGGATGCCACATGTCTGCAGAGGAACCAAACCCCGACCGGGGCAGTGTGCACACATCGTGAACAACTGCCACACCCAATACACCCCAGATGCATCCCTTACCCCATGGAGACTTCCAAACGTGTCCGTGCCTGTAACGCTGAGTCAGCCCACGATGCCATGTCCATGAGGAATAGCAGTGCCACAACAATGCAACCAGAAGACGGCATGCGCAGGTACCTGGGGAAGAGAGACACACAAGAAGTCAGCCACAAAAAGCACAGCCACTTGCATGTGCATTGACTCGACACATGTATGGATGACAACATGCTAGGTCACAATTATGAGTGGGGAAATACTACCATCACTGCCACCATCACTCCAGTGACACACCCACACACACCTCTGACTCACGTGCCATACATGCAGGTGGAGACACGCATCACAACACATGCCACACGGGGACCAAGGCGTGCACACTCAGACACTGGTACTCACCACTAAGCAAAGAAGTCGCGTATGAGCCGAGTCCGGATGTCCTCTTGCGGCTCCACATCCTCCACATCACTAGCCCCATTGCCAAGCCCTTCGTCCTCCACGGGTGGATGGTCCTCGTCATGTTGATTCAGGATGAGTGGCACAGCTCTTTCAACTGCCATGTTGTGCAGCATGCAGCAGACCATGAAGATCTTGCAAACCTTTGCCGGGGCATATGGGAGTGCGCCGCCGGTCTTGTGGAGGCACCGGAATCGGCTCTTCAGCATGCCAAACGTCCTCTCTATCACTCGCCTTGTCCGGCCATGGGCGGTGTTGTAGCGGAGCTGGGCCGGCGTGATGGGGTTGCGGAGAGGTGTCAGCAGCCAAGGCATGTTGGGATAGCCAGCGTCCCCTAAATGGAAAGCACATGGATATCGTTAGAACTGGTGAAGCGGTAGTGCTGCTCGGCCAAACAGAATACAGGACAGACAGACTGTACCCACCAACAACACATGCCCGTTCGTTGCGCAGCTGCATCATCATATCAGGCATCCCGCTACGCCTCATGATGTAGGCATCGTGTGCTGATCCTGGGAAACGAGCACAGACATGTGAAATCACCATGTTGGACAGACACACCACAAGGGCATTGATGGAGTGGTAGTGCTTCCGATTGCGGTACGCCACCTCCCGTGCGTGTGGTGGTACCAAACCTACATGTGTCCCATCTATGGACCCAATGACATGGGGCATCCCTCCCAGGGCATAGAAACCACGCTTGACCTCAGTCATCTGTTCAGGGGTTGGGAACTTGATGAAGTCATCCAGGTGAATCAACATGGCCTCCAAGAAATCATGCAGCACACCGCTTAACATGCTCTGGGACATGCCACCAACATGAGCTATGGTATTTTGGAAGGTACCCGTGGCAAGGAAATGTAGGGCAGCCATTACCTTCAGCTGGGGTGTCAGTGCCGTAGGATACCTGTGCTGCGGTTGCAGGTGTGGTGCCAGTCTCGCCGTCAGCTCCAGAATCAACGGTTGGGTGAAGCGGTAGAGCCGGATCCTGTCATTCTCCTGCATGGTGGCCAAGTCTGGAATTCTTCGGGCAACAGGAGGCGCTCTGCAGTAATTTGGAAGTGACAAGGAAGAGTGAGTGCACTACGAGAACAACTCATGTCTACTGAGCACATGTAAATCTGGCAATACACACATGCCACATAGGGAGTCAGGCATGTGCTACATGCCCAGGACACGTATGGATGCAAGGTGACACTCCTTCCAAGACCCAGCTACACACGGTGATTGAGAACCTCCCCATGCCACGCCATGGAAATAGCTGTGTCCCAGTGCAAGTGCACTGCCCGACGCAAGACAGGAGTGACATACACCCACACATCAGCAGAAGTGTGATGCCGATTGCAGAGACTGGCAGCGGAACACTTGAGCCACAGGTCACATGACATTACACTAGTCCAGCCCACACACCTTGCCATGAAGGTGCACATGTCATGACTCACCACACATTCCTTGTGAGTTTGCTGACATGGCCTTGTCACGCTACTCCGTGTCCCTTGCATACATGTGCACCTCACATCCGATAACACATGTGGCATGGTGTTGGGAACAGTGTGCAATGACAATCTACACACAGCCACATGTTGGTTGCTGCAACGGCTGCAGCTTTTGAGGGTGCTACAACATCAACCTGATGTAAATCCCGGACACATATATGGCATAGTCACATTGTGCACTGTGGGTAGTGATAAGTCATGTGTCATGACCCCTGTACCGGGCATCATGGGACACTTCCGTGTGTTGGTGTCCGTGCCATGCCAGTGACGCTCACCCCAAGTGCGCAGTCCCACATGCACACATGTCAAAGGAGTCAAGGGCATGCCTGGCACACATTGCACCCTCACACAGTACACATGTACACATCTCATCATACATCTGGTGCCTTCTCCACTCAGGAGGCATGTTCCACATCACAGCCTGTGACGCCTGTGCCCCACACATGTGGTAATGCACAGACGATGCCTTGATGTCCATTCCTGGACAAGTATGTCCATCCATGGACAAGTATGTCCGCCCTATTCCTACATGTGTGTCGCCTATCACCACAGTGATGTGTAAAATCCGCCGTACTGCTGCTGAGAGGGCCTGTGCATGTTCCCAAATCACTGTGGGAGTGCTGCCGTATGTGTACCCATCGTGATGGCGAGCGTAGATGCGAGTGTACGGTCCGTGTCACTACGGGTACGCATACGCGTGCAGACCCATAGTGATGGAGAGCGTAGATGTGAGTGTACGGTCCGTACCACTACGAGTACGCATACGCGTGCAGACCCATAGTGATGGAGAGCGTAGATGTGAGTGTACGGTCCGTACCACTACGAGTACGCATACGCGTGCAGACCCATAGTGATGGAGAGCGTAGATGTGAGTGTACGGTCCGTACCACTACGAGTACGCATACGCGTGCAGACCCATAGTGATAGAGAGCGTAGATGCGAGTGTACGGCCCTATCACTATGGGTCTGCACGCGTATGCGTACCCGTAGTGGTACGGACCGTACACTCACATCTACGCTCTCTATCACTATGGGTCTGCACGCGAATGCGTACTCGTAGTGGTACGGACCGTACACTCACATCTACACTCACTATCACTATGGGTCTGCACGCGTATGCGTACCCGTAGTGGTACGGACCGTACACTCGCATCTACGCTCACTATCACTATGGGTCTGCACGCGTATGCGTACCCGTAGTGGTACGGACCGTACACTCGCATCTACGCTCACTATCACTATGGGTCTGCACGCGTATGCGTACCCGTAGTGGTACGGACCGTACACTCACATCTACGCTCACTATCACTATGGGTCTGCACGCGTATGCGTACCCGTAGTGGTACGGACCGTACACTCGCATCTACGCTCACTATCACTATGGGTCTGCACGCGTATGCGTACCCGTAGTGGTACGGACCGTACACTCGCATCTACGCTCACTATCACTATGGGTCTGCACGCGTATGCGTACCCGTAGTGGTACGGACCGTACACTCACATCTACGCTCACTATCACTACGAGTACGCATACGCGTGCAGACCCATAGTGATGGAGAGCGTAGATGCGAGTGTACGGTCCGTACCACTACGGGTACGCATACGCGTGCAGACCCATAGTGATGGAGAGCGTAGGCATGCATGTACGGGCCGTTGCCATGCATTTGGGGTGCCCTAGGGCCCCCACACGCACCGTACCTGTGTGTGATGCTCCAAATTACATAGGGGACAAGTATTAAGGCCTACATGCATGCTGGTTGTCATGGAGACCAAGTTCAAAATTCGAAATTGTTCTGGAAGGTGCACAGCAGAAGTCAGTTGGAATTTGTCTACTTTGTTGCAATGTGTTTGTGGGGCTGACATCATGCAGGAGAATGAAACCGATAGAGAACCCACAGACTGCTAGGTTTGAAGGGATTGGTGGAAACATAGGATGCAAATGTGAGTGACCAATCTCTCTGTACTCCTGTGCATGAGACTGGGCAGAAGGGCACATATAAGGCAGCCAGGTCCCATGAGGGAGCACTTGCCTGCACATCTTTGCATTCGTCGACCCAGCTGCTGCTACTGATTCCCTGGAACCATGTCAAGGGCTGTGGAGAGGACACAGCCATTCACCCTGGAGGAGAACATGGCTCTGCTGGATGTGATCCTCCCACAGTACTCCATGCTGTATGGGCGACCAGGGTATCAGGTGAGTGCATAGGCCACTGCCACAGACTGTCCCTATGTGGTGACTGTGACTTCTGCCATTGCGTCCAGGTGTAACACACATGCCATGTACTGTCGGGGGGGTCCCAGGGGGGGGTGCCTGATGTCTCCCAGCAGTGCCCTGAGACAGGAGGGGTGGGGGACTATCACTCACAGCAGTGCCCTGAGACAGGAGGGGTGGGGGACTATCACTCACAGCAGTGCCCTGAGACAGGAGGGGTGGGGGCCTATCACTCACAGCAGTGCCCTGAGACAGGAGGGGTGGGGGCCTATAACTCACAGCAGTGCCCTGAGCCAGGAGGGGTGTGTGCAGAGTCCTCCCAGCAGTGCCCTGAGACAGGAGGGGTGGGGGCCTATCACTCACAGCAGTGCCCTGAGACAGGAGGGGTGGGGGCCTATCACTCACAGCAGTGCCCTGAGACAGGAGGGGTGGGGGCCTATCACTCACAGCAGTGCCCTGAGACAGGAGGGGTGGGTGTGATGCACAGTGTGAGCCTTGATCATTGATTGTGACATTGCCATCATTCCACCTGTGTACCCACTGTGGCACGTAGTGCTTTTTCCCTCACCAGGGGATGATGTCCCTATGACAAAGGTGCAATGCGTTGGCTGCATGACATGCCTTGTTGTAACCAGCTAATTTGTACCCATATGTCTCTCTGTGACATGTGGCTGGTGTATTGATGTGGTGTCACTTGTTCCTCCTCACAGGTAGGCGCCACTGCCAAGGAGCAGATCTGGCTGACCGCCGTCAGTGCCGTGAGGGGTGTGGATGGTCGGAGGCGGAGCCTGCCCCAGGTGAGGAAACGCTGGCAGGATATCCGGTGCTGGACGCGGAGGATTGCACGGCTCCTGCTGGGGGACTCGCCTGAGAGCCACAAGAACCGCGGCCGCCGCCGTCTGAGCCACCTCCACAGGCGTGTGCTGCCGGTGGTCTTTCCAGACCTGGAGAGGCGCTTACAGGCGATGCAGCAGCCGGAAGGGGGTAGGTACATGTGTGTTTGTTGTGTGTCACCGGCATTTGTAAGGGCACAGTAGCATGAATTCACTGGCAGGGTTTAAAGGTGCTGTGCAGATCCTGTTTGCCCCAGTATAGCGCTGTGCCCCTGCCACCCTTCCCCTCCTTGCAATGTGTTCCCTGGTCTGTGTGTAGTCACTCCTTCACAGGGTAATGTAGGCTGGCGCTTTGTCCACGGGAACAATGACTGTAGCATCATGTGTGGGGGTGGTGTGTAACAGGTTGTGGGACCTTGCCTGTGCACTGTCAAGTTCACTGCATGTGGGTTCCATGTCAGTTGGCACTGATGCTGACTCCAGACATGGGAGTTGGTCTCTCATGTGTCATGCCTTACAGCGCGCATGTCCCATGTAGTGGCCTGTGACATGATGTGCATGAGTGTGCGATACACATAGTGCAGGGATGGTGACGTGTGTTGCAGTCATTACCATTCAGTAGCATGTAGTTGCGTGCCCACTACTGTCCCCTGGGGCACCTTTTCCTCAGTGGTGTATCTGTCATCATAAACGTGGCCACTGTCAGTGTCTACAGCGTAAGTTGTGCTCTGTGCCATTGTCCCCTGTCACCATGTATATAGACGTGCTATTTTGTACAGGTGTCCACTGTGCAGCCTGACCTGATTGTCCTTCTTCATACTCACAGTTGCCAGTGCCTGTGTGTCTTGTTATACTCATCTGAGGATGGGCACTGGTACCTCATTATTTGTACAGGTGCACCTTGGCTGTTTGGCGTCCAATCTTGCTTTTTGCCTGCCCCTGTGTGTATCACCCAGACTATGAGATGTTGGTGCCACCTGTGTCTCAACAATTTGCCTCGTGTAGGGTCTTGTTGGGGCGGGCAATGCCTATGTGTTAAATCCTGATTACCACTTGCTGGGTCTGGGCAGTGTGTGATGTGTCTGGACACACACGCAATGTGCAGTGACCGAGTCATGTTGTGCATGTTTTCAGCATTACCTATGCAGCATGTGTCTCAAGTTCATGGATATGGTCCCTGGTCATCGGTATTTTCGCCAACGCTGTGTGGTGCAGATGCAGTGCTGGATTGTCCCCAGGGCCTGGGTGCTATGTCAGACTCCTTTTCCTGTGTTTAGCTATTGTCTCATGCTCTCCATGGTATTTCAGTGGCATGGTGGCTCAACCAACTGTGTGTTTCATGCCCTACATCGGTACCCTGTTCAGTAGATGTTAGGGATCTTCCTTTTCAGGCCATGCAATGTTACCTATGTAGATTGGACTCATGTGACAGATGTGTACAGGTGTCTGATTAATTTCTGTCTCTCCACCCTGCCCACAGCATCGTCGGGGGACACAGAGGGAGACATGGACACAGACCAGGCGGAGGGACCGAGCACCAGTGCCAGCCGTGACATCGGGTCTGGCACATCGAGTGGAACAGAGGCGGAGGAGAGTGTGGCCGAGGACCTGTCAACTGGCACATCAGACTACGAAGCTGACAGGTCCGGGGACGATGTCTCCGAGTGGGCGGAGGCTGCACCAGCAGCTGACAGCGGAACAACACCTCGCACCGCCCCCTCAGTTTCCACCAGCCGCCTCCCACTTGCTCGTGTCCCTTCCCAGCGTGCCCGGTCACAGCATGTCTCCTTCCTGCCAGGCACCGCACCCCCTGCCCCTGTCTCCACTGCTGCCGCCAATGCAGAGTCTGTGGACATCCAGCGGCAACTGCAGGTTGGTCAGGCTGCGATCCTTAATGTCCTCCATGCCCACGGCAAAACCCTCACCAACATCGAGGCTTTCTTGGAGGGCATTCATTCATCGCAGGCTGACCAACGCAACTTGCTGAGGTCCATCGACTCCACACTGACTGCAGCAGTGGGTCTCCTGCAGCGCGACCTCCCCCCACCTACCCCTGCCCCATCCACACTTCCCACTCCCATGCCTGTCACACGTACACCCAGACGTCGGCATGCACCCACATCAACGGACACGGGCACCACACCAGCAGGGAAGGTCCACCGCACTCCTCCTGACACGCACACACAGGGTGAGGTAGGCACACCCACTGGGTCGGGGGGCAAACGTGTGACACGCAGCCATAGTGGGAGTCCGCATTCCACCCAGTCCACTCCCTCCAAATCCCCTCCCCTCAGCTCTCCTGGCCACATCTCCCCCAAGGACTCCTTCATGGCCGCTCTGTCCCTGAGCCCCACAGTTACACCACCACGCAAGCGGTCAAGGAGGTCCCCGGTCAGGGTGGTTGAGTCTCCCCCCCTGTCTCCACCCTCCCCCGGTGGCGCTGCGACCCATCCCTCTGACCCCCCCCCCTCCTTGGGGCCTGAGGTCCCTTCGGGTGCAGGGGACTCCCTGGAGGACCTTGCAAAGGTGTGTAGTGCCATCCTGGCCTCCGCCTTTGGCACTGACCCACCCCCTGTGGTGGAGTCCTCCATCCCTGCACCCACAACGCCGCCCCTTTGCCCTGATGTCCCTGCGGTGCCTGTTGCTTCCCCCCCCCCCTGATGCCATCACCAGTGTGGAAGACGATGCCATTTGACTGTGCAGGCAAGGTAGGGGACACGCATCCCACTGTGTCCCCCATCCAGCTGAGAATCATTGACTGCCCTATGGGCTTTGTGAAGATTGAACTGCCTGCGATCCACGGACATTGTGCTCATGCTGAATAAAGCTTAATTTTGTTTTCATTATCACACTACTGCTATGCTGGTATTGGTGTTGGTGGGGCTGCTACATGGTTTTGGGTGGTGTGTAAGGGTTTGGGTGTGTGGGATATGTAGTAGTGTACTGCTCATTGGTGGGACCCTGTGATCTGTGTGCCATCACAAGGTGTTGGCTAACTTTCTTTGTTCATGTAAGCAGTTACTGCATGGTGCACTTGTCCCAGGGTGTATTCCTTCCTCTGTGTACCCAGCTTTCTTCCCTGCAGGGTGTTCCCAATGTTTAGCGCAGAGCTGTGTCTACATGAGCTGTGTGTGTGACGGAGCCCTTCTACTTTGGCCATGCATGCAGGGCCATGTCTCCACCTGCGACAATCGTGGCATCCTTGGTGATCACTGTACTTGTGTGTGGAGTCTGTTGACATGAGTTCATGGGGACATGTTCCCTTGTAGCCAGTATGCATGTGGATAATTCTGGCCTCACACACATGTGTTACACCCCTCCTGTCTCAGGGCACTGCTGGGAGTGATGGGCACCCACCCCTCCTGTCTCAGGGCACTGCTGGGAGGACTCTGCACACACCCCTCCTGTCTCAGGGCACTGCTGGGAGTGATAGGCACCCACCCCTCCTGTCTCAGGGCACTGCTGGGTGGACTCTGCACACACACCTCCGATTTCAGGATATGTGCGCTTGGCACATACACGGTGGGGGTACGCTCAATGCATTCGAGGTGAGGGTACGAGTCTACTGACACTGGTGTGGTGGGGGTACGCTCCGTACGTCCGCGGGTGTGGGTACGGGTCGTACTTACACTGTTGGCATGGGGGGTACGCTCCTTGCATTCGCGGGTGGGGGTACGGGTCGTACTTACACTGTTGGGCTGGGGGGTACGCTCCTTGCATTCGCGGGTGGGGGTACGGGTCGTACTTACACTGTTGGGCTGGGGGGTACGCTCCTTGCATTCGTGGGTGGGGGTTCGAGTCGTTCTTACACTGTTGGCATGGGGGGTACGCTCCTTGCAAACGCGGGTGGGGGTACGGGTCGTACTTACACTGTTGGGCTGGGGGGTACACTCCTTGCATTCGCGGGTGGGGGTACGGGTCGTACTTACACTGTTGGGCTGGGGGGTACGCTCCTTGCATTCGCGGGTGGGGGTACGGGTCGTACTTACACTGTTGGGCTGGGGGGTACGCTCCTTGCATTTGCGGGTGGGGGTACGGGTCGTACTTACACTGTTGGGCTGGGGGGTACGCTCCTTGCATTCGCGGGTGGGGGTACGGGTCGTACTTACACTGTTGGGCTGGGGGGTACGCTCCTTGCATTCGTGGGTGGGGGTTCGAGTCGTACTTACACTGTTGGCATGGGGGGTATGCTCCATGCATACGCGGGTGAGGGTACGGGTCGAACTTACACTGTTGGGGTGGGGGTACGCTCCGTACGTCCGCGGGTGGGGGTACGGGTCGTACTGACACTGTTGGCATGGGGGGTACGCTCCTTGCATTCGTGGGTGGGGGTTCGAGTCGTTCTTACACTGTTGGCATGGGGGGTACGCTCCTTGCATACGCGGGTGGGGGTACGGGTCGTACTTACACTGTTGGGCTGGGGGGTACGCTCCTTGCATTCGCGGGTGGGGGTACGGGTCGTACTTACACTGTTGGGCTGGGGGGTACGCTCCTTGCATTCGCGGGTGGGGGTACGGGTCGTACTTACACTGTTGGGCTGGGGGGTACGCTCCTTGCATTTGCGGGTGGGGGTACGGGTCGTACTTACACTGTTGGGCTGGGGGGTACGCTCCTTGCATTTGCGGGTGGGGGTACGGGTCGTACTTACACTGTTGGGCTGGGGGGTACGCTCCTTGCATTCGTGGGTGGGGGTTCGAGTCGTACTTACACTGTTGGCATGGGGGGTATGCTGCATGCATACGCGGGTGAGGGTACGGGTCGAACTTACACTGTTGGGGTGGGGGTACGCTCTATGCATACGCGGGTGGGGGTACGGGTCATACTTGCACTGTTGGGCTGGGGGGTACGCTCCTTGCATACGGGGTGGGGGTAGGGTCCGTACATATCCGTCCCCACGCTATGTGATGTTTGTGCGGCCCGTCCCCAGGCCTTTGCCACGTGGGTGCGATCCGTCCCGCCATTGTTGGGGTGACGTGTGTGGGCGTGGTCCGACTCGTACCCACGCTCTTCAGGCGTGGGTACGGGATGTACCTGTCTGGTTGTGTTGCCGGTTCGCGTGGTGACGGACTTCCGTTGTGGCGGTCGCTGGCTTATCAGGACACGCCCCCACCCCCTCGTGGTGACCAGGGCATGGGAGTCAGGTATGTCCAGGCCATGTGTGGTGTGTGACTTATGTGGTTGTTTTGTGGCCTGCCCTGGTCGTGCCACCCCCACCCCACCCCACTTTCCCCCCTCCCTTAGTTATTCTGACCTTCTGCGGCGTCTGCGTCGTAACCTGTAGAGGAGGTGTACTGCTATGAGGGCAGGGATGACTCGTAGGTTCGGGTCCATGTCTGTCCGTCGCGTACTGGTCCTCCTTGTTCGCGGCGTCGTCTGTCCGTTGCGTACTGGTGGTCCTTGTTCGCGTCGTCCTGATTTCCCGGCAGTTTTTGGCTGCCGCAAAATATTCACCGTGCGGGGTGACGTAGGTGCGAATCGTGATTCCTGGGTCGTGAATGGCTGGCTGCGAGCGTCCCGACGTCAGGTCGGCGCTTTCCCGGATCGCATTGGTAGGTGTTTTTTGTTCGGTCGGGCTTTTTTACGAATCGTACGGTAATGGTGTACCCGTGCGAATCGTAATTCCTTGTTTGTAAAAATTGACGACCGGGTACGCGTCGGGCGGAGATTATGCTCCGTCCGACGGTTCGTACCCGGTTTTTGCCGGATCGTGATAGGCACCCAAGTGTGCCCCCAGTGCAAACTTTCAAAGCATTCATGGAGTGCACCCACTCAGCCTAATACACTAAAGCCTGTCTGGGAAGTGGTTACACCTCCCTGTGACAGGAAAGCTATTGTCCAGGCCTCCCCTGATAGAGTTTCCTCCAGCAGAAGGTCAGACTCGTGTCTGTGGCTGCAGCATCCATTTTGTGATGCCAGGGCTCTTTTAAACTATTACCGGTTAGACCAGTGTGTACATGTCTCTCCCTTTAGAAGGGTGGAATTCTACCCCTGCTGCCAGGAATGGCGGGGCGGGGGGTAGGATTCCAAAGCGTTTGACACCAAACACGACATGTTTCGATGCAGCCATTCCAAAGTTAGCATTTACTTTGAGGTTATAATGCGCTTAATATTATATGGTCTGCCTGCATCACAGAACAGCCTCGGAGAATAGGCTCGGAAAGCTGCAGAGGGGCCCAGCTCATGCATGGGCACCCTCTCACACAAAACCAAGCACTCTGCCTTCAGGATTGATAAGGCCTGCCTTAGGAGTGACTGATAGGCTTATATGTGTCAGTGATTAAAGGTAGATATAGGTAACCTATATCTTAGTAAGGGGTGCATGCACCACCTTACCCAGGCTGCAGCAGCAGTCCTGTTGTGCCATTTTGGATGGCTTCCCAGGGGTGGCATAATATATGCTTCAGTCCCTGGTAGGCCTCTGGGATACCTATGCCCTTAGTACCTAGTGTACCATATACTAGGGACTCACAAGGGTACCCCAGTAACCAAACTGAAGTGTACCTAAAGTACATGCAATCATTTTAGAGAGGAAGCAGCTGGGCTGGGGTCCTGGATAGCAGGGCCCCAGCCAGACTAAAGTCGAAAAACAGTGAAACACCAGCAAAAAGTGGGGGTAACCATAGTAAGCAGATCCTACTCTCCCACAATTATATACAGCTTTAGCTGGCATTTTGTTATCCTCTAATTTGGTATAACAATCTTTACAAATACGTTGATCAATACCCAAATCAAAGCAATCTTCTACCAATAAATAAGTTGCAAATTCCTTCCACTTATCATTGTTTTCTTTTTCACTTTTTAACAGATCAACATTCCTAGTTTGATTTTTATAGTGGGTTCGTCGACAACAAATGCAAACATAATATGATCTTTCACAACAAATTACCTTAAACTTTATAATTTCTTCTTGAAACTTCAACACCTACTTCTATCAATGTCTCACTTTCTCTACACTCTTGTTCAGGACCAAAGTAACCTAATTCATCACAAACTTTACATCTGATACTGACCCATGCACAGGTGCACTGTTTAAGTCAAATAAAAAAAAATTGGTCAGTCAGAGTATGCTTTATTCGAATTTCATTCATAAAAGCAAAAACAAAATACAATAAAACAAATACAAATACATACATTTTAAAACAAGATTAAACTTCAATCATTGGCATCAAATGCAAAGCACACTTCAAGAAAAAGAGAATTTTTAACTAAGATTATTAATCCTATATGCATGTACTGTTCTACTTGTATTAATAAGAGAAAGATTATTAAAAAGCATAAGTTAAGATAGTTATAAAATGGCTAATAAAAACACGAAGATAAAACATAACAGAGAATAGTCAAGTAGCTAGCAGTCTCTGCAATAGTTAGGAGAGTAGTTAAGTACCTAGCAATCTCCTTCTAATTGACCACGCCCAACCTAAGTACTTTGCGGTGGCTACTGAGACCCATGTCGTAGTGCTGGTGCATATAATACGCAGGGCCACAGTACTGCTATCTGTCCCAAAATTTTTGCACATTGGGGACAACCAAATGCGCCTTGGTACCGCATAGGATTTACAAGAGAATAAAAAATGACCGATGGTTTCTTTAGTAATACCACAAACAGGGCAGGTGTCAAAAGATCCACCATTCCACTTAGC
Organism: Triturus cristatus; assembly: GCF_964204655.1. Lineage (NCBI taxonomy): Eukaryota > Metazoa > Chordata > Amphibia > Caudata > Salamandridae > Triturus > Triturus cristatus. Next base: position 1,130,026,699 of record NC_140588.1, on the reverse strand, counting down.
AGTCAGAAATTTAAGGGGGAGTGCACCTGCTCGAAGTTGGAAGAGGAGCTTCCTATCTCCAGGCCTGGTAATAGTGTCCCAGTACGATTCTAAACAGGGATACATTTTTGCCTCCAAAAATTCACCAGACATTGAACCAGCACTAGAGTTTCTCCAATGTCGGGAGGCAACCATCTCCCAGTAAGCACTCTTTAAGATACTTTTGGAAGGGAAGATTGCTCTCGTAGGATCTTCCCAAAGTGGGCACATACCAAGCTCGATAAGGGATGTCTTTAATGATTTCAGCCATCCAATTTTGTGGTATACATCAAAACTCATAATGTCTAAAAAACCCTCGGCATAATGTTTAAGTGCAGGGGTAGTCCACAACCTATGCCAATAAATAATCGGACGTAACTTAACTAAATCTGTGACTGCTCTTCTACCCAAATCATATTTTAGGGGCAATAGTGGGAAGCATTTAGGAACACCGGTTATAGCCCTGAGAAATGTATTCTCCGAGGATTGAAGTGCAGCCACCTTTTCAAAACCCCAAAGCTCGGCGCCGTATAGCGCAGAGCCTATAGCCTTTGCTTCATAAATCTGCAGGGCGGGTTTAACAGGTTTAGTTAAGGATTTTCTGTGCTCTGCGCAGATAGCACCAGACAATTGCCTATGCCTAAGTGTTGCAAGATCAATATGGTGCCGCCAGGTTTTCTCTTTAGATATATGTATACCTAGGTATGTAAAAGTTTTCACTACCTCTAGCGGACGATTGTTCAAAGTAATTTTAGATTTAAAACTTCGATGGGGGTTAAAAATCATAAGCTTAGTTTTGGCAGTGTTAACCTCCAAGCCATACTCCCCACTGAATTGATCAAAAATAGACAAGGCATGCTGTAGACCGCTAGGAGTTTTCGATAGGATGAGCGTGTCATCTGCAAACATTAAAATAGGGATTTTGGTCCCTGCTAAAGAAGGGGCGTCCACTTGGGCTGAGAGCATACGGCCCACAACGTCATTAATATATAATGTAAAAAGCACAGGAGCCATCGAACAACCCTGACGAACTCCCCTTTCAACTGGAAAGTCCGCAATTACCGAACCCATCCCCCCCCATTGGATTCTAGCATAATTGGATTCGTGAAGTCTCATTATGAGGGATAATAATTCATTTGGGAGTCCCTGTTTCTTAAGTACCGACCATAACGTAGAATGAGGGACAAGGTCGAAAGCGGCCCTTAGATCAACAAAAGCCGCGTACAGACTTCCCTCGCCCAACAATACGGTTTTCCACTGTAACAGTGTGAATCGGAAAACCTGGTCGACTGTACTGGTGGAGCGACGGAAACCTGCCTGAAAGGGTGAAAGAGCATTAAACTCCTCCGCCCAATCCAGGAGCCTATTGACGATAACTCCTTGTATAGTGTCTATAAGGCTTATTGGCCTATAGTTACCTGGCTTGGACCTGTCGCCTTTTTTAAAAATAGGAATGATTACTGCACCTTGCCAGGAAGTAGGTACCGATGCGCCCAGAGCAAAGGCATTCAAGAGTAGGTGGATGTACTTACTCCAGCCTTCTTTATCATTAATAAATAAATCCGCTGGCACTCCATCAAGACCAGGGGCACGCCCACTTGCCACTGAACCAAGGGCCATCATAATTTCAGAGACACTGAAAAAAGTTTCCTGGAATTGTTCTACTCTAGTTCTGGCCCCAAGCTAAGACTATTTGGGTTGGCATACTGTGCTCTAAAGAATGTCACCCATTCTTCCTCAGGCACATTATTGTATGGGGTTTCTGGAAAACCAGATTTTCCCCATCTGACAATGTGCCAGAACAACCGGGAGTCCCGTTTGTTACTGGCTACCAGTAACTCAGACCAATGGTGTTCGTCCCATGCTTTCTTAGCCTTTGATATGCTAATTTTATAATCCCTTCTAGCTGATTGAATTACTAGGGGTTGACCACCTTTAATAGCATTACCCAAGGCTAGACGTGCTTCTCTACGTTGTTTGTTATACCACTTGACGGGTTTGAAGATTCTAGCTCCGCTATTTTTTACAGGTTTGAGAAAATAATCTTTAATTGTGGAGAAGAGGGTGTTGTGTATTCCTTCTACCTTATCTAAGCCGGTGTCAAGTGAGTTAGAGAGCTCAATTGCCAGCATTGCTTGATCGACCTGGTCAGATATATCAGCAATAATTTGACAATTAGTTGCTATCTTTTCCCACTTTAATCTACGTAGATCATTGGTTGGAACAATCAGGGGAGGAACCAGCTCAGAAAAACCAGCAAGCCGGTTGGTAGGGGACCACCATTTATGTGTGGTGCACAAAGGATTATGGTCACTCTCAATTCTCCCAACAACCTCCATGTCGCATATTGAGGACCACAAACTAAGGCTACATAAAACGTAGTCAATTCAACTACTGTAACGCCCATTGTCAAATGTGTTGGCTCCATTCCTGTCACTGTTAGACCTTCCATTCAGAGCTCTTAAGCCCTTCTCATAGCAAATGGAATTTAGGGCTATAACATCATTGGTCCAACGCACAACCGGTTTGAGTTCTAGTTTAGGGACTCCCCATTGACAATCCTCTTCCTCCCCAAAGAGATTGTCTTCATTGATCAATGGGTCAAATGTTCTGTTAAAATCGCCCGCAATGACAATGTTATTGTTAGAAGAGTGGGTGTCAAGAAGGCTGCTCAAGACTGCTAGAGTCTCTAAGCTCCCCCCCCTATGACTCCGAACATAAATATTATAAATATCCAACATACCTAAATTTTCTAGGTTCACTTTAATTAGTTGGATATCTCGATTATTGGTTTCTACAACTTTAATAGTTAATTTTAGAATCTGGCGAACCCATATAGTTAATTCCCCCATTGGTCTTCCCCTGGGTCCTTTTAGTGCAGGCACCGAATAATTCAGGTATCCCTGCACAAAAAGAGGTTCACAAAGCCAAGTCTCCTGGAATATGCACAAGTCATAACGATTAACAAAAACTATCCAATCCTCAGAATCCATTTTAGAGGATAAACCAGCAATGTTCCAAGAGAATAGGTTCCCCGTGATAGTCTTGATACCATCCAAACTATCAACAGGTGGTAAAATATCTGGGGCAGGGGGATAGCCATTAAAAGTATCTGAGCTTGCTTGTAATACTGGCTTACTTGGGTCACTAGAAGCTAGAAGTGTATCAGAGGATGGCTGTTCAAGGGCCAAAGGGGGAGCTTTAGGGCTATCGAGTCAGTCCACATCTTCGAGACTTGCTAGTGCCTCATAACGATTTCTGAGCGGGATAGAAGGGTTGAATTGGTTAAGAAGTGGAGCCTCAAAGTTAATATTGGGAACTATCTCACTTCTTGGATAGAAAAAAGTCAGTTCCCAAGTAGTAATAGAAGATCTCGTGTAATTAATATGCCAATTAAGAATATGACTGACAGCTCTAGGGTCCCTGAAGTTAATTAGAATAATATCTCCATCTATCTTTTTTTGTGTATTTCCCAGCCAGGGTAAGCGCCGTACATAAAGAATTTCCCCATTAATATATGATGGAAGAGGGTGGTTCTGGGCAAGCCAGTGAATCACCTTATTCTTTAACTGAGAATACCCCTCTGTTGTGCCATTTTTTAGGGTAGGAACACCCGCAAGAACTACCACAAGGGGGACAGCTTCTGGTGGCAGGTTAATAAAGGAAGCTCGATGTGGTTTGATAATAGGAGCTAGCTTATAACCTTTCCTGTCAATCGTTGGGCCATTTTGTGGCAGAGCATTATCTCCCAAGTGATCACTGATATTATTTGAAGTAGTGGGTTGCATTATATTACCATCTGCATTTGTACAGGTTATCTTGCTGGTACTCGACTGGGTTTGGAAAGTGTTCTCCGGAAGTGGAGCAATATAAGGTATTTCAACAGAACCTGACCCAACAGAAGGTACTGTATGCGATGTACAAGAACCCACAATTGATTCCATTTCACTATTCATTTAGAATTCCACTTTCTCCAGCCTCTTTTCAATTGCTTTTAAGCTATCAACGACGGGTAACAACAGGGATTTCAATAACTGGTCTATATTACCCATTAACTCTTCAACATTTATGTTATTTGAGGGACTGGTTGTAAGCTTACCAGGAGAAGATAAATTAACTGCACAATGAGTAAGATCTTTGTCAATGAGTGCCATACCAGAATTGCGGCTACGTTTTGTCTTTCTATTCTTTGACAAATCAAGATCTATCTTTCTCCGTTTGTTAGGCAGAGGACCCATTGATTTAGATTGCCTAGATGGATTAACCTTGTGGGATGGGGTCTTGCTGGCTTGTGATGATGACCCATTAAAAACTACTGGCTCGGCAATTTGGCTAGGGGATGTGTGTACAACAGTTGGGGATAAATCAATCAATGTCTCAACAACACATACATTTTGGGGTAGTACGATGGAATCATTTTTACCACAAGGGAGTGGAGTATCTTTAGTAGAATACCCACTCACAACTGGAGTAGTTACCACATGCTGTGGGCTCGTGATTGAAGGCGTGCTTTTGATCAATTCAATAGAATTACGACGCCTCACTCTTAGTTCAGCAAGTGTTGCTTCACGATCTGAGCCCGTGGGAACTTTCAATAAATAACCATCAAGCGTACCCCTGTTAGCGCAATCAGCCATGTCGATGTAACTTATTAAAAAACACCACTATGTGGACATGTGCAGCGACAAAAAAGAGGATAAATCACAGTCCAACACTATCATACAAGACGAAATGGTTTGTGAACAGTACCAGCAAATATTAAGGGGGTGGCCCCGGCCCGGCCTCCCTCGGCTCCTGAGGGCTACAGAGGGCCCGCCCTTTGCCCGGGCTTGGCCCGGCGCCGCCTGCGCGCGTCCCGCGACGCGGAGGAAGCCGCGTTCTTTAAAGCGCCTCCGGGCGCGTTGGCGGCGTCAGCGGCCGCAGGGGTGCTTGGGGGCTGTAGTCTCCCCCCGCTCTCGGCCGCAAGGTGTGGTGGTGGCGGCGGCGGGGGAGACAAACAGCAAGAGGAGCCCAAAAACAGCGACAGCAGCGCTGGCGCGATGAGGCACGAGTGGTTCCCTCTGCAAGCGGCAGACAACCAGGTCCGTAGATTCCCCCGCTCCTCCGTGGAAGCCGCGTTCTTTAAAGCGCCTCCGGGCGCGTTGGCGGCGTCAGCGGCCGCAGGGGTGCTTGGGGGCTGTAGTCTCCCCCCGCTCTCGGCCGCAAGGTGTGGTGGTTGCTAAATTATTTGCGTAATACAATCTTCTGACTAACTTCTGCATTTGAGAGTGATGTACTGCTGACATTCTGAAATGATGAAAAACACTTTTCCACAAAGATAAGCCAGAGAATGAACTTGCCAACCAGTATTTTTTCTCACTTTGCAAGGATCTAGTCCTTGCAGCATCTTAATCTTTTTTTAACACTTTTTTTACTATACGCTTATAAGAAATTTCGTCAAATATCAATAGACTCCTGTCCTATACTACAAATACTACTAAAATACCAAGTATACACTGGGGCTTTACTACGTCTCCCTAGAACTTTATCAGCTATTTCTTCTTCTAAATTTTTAGATTCCATCTTTTCTTTTTCAATTGGACAACCGTTCTTCACTTCATTAGCACGACCACTGGTATCAACTGTGTGCATTAATTTATTGGTTTGAAAATAGCTCTCTTCATTAAAAAAAGACTCTGAACTTGAACTGTGTTTTGATTCACCCCAAAAAATATCACAAAAGTTAGTTCTGTTAATTAGTCTCTTCTTTTTACTTTTGGCCTCATAAAATGTATTGACTTATCTAATGAAGAAATTCTGTTTAAAACTAAAATGAATACTTTCCTTTTTAATTCAAAATCCTTTTCAACAATAGTTTCAATCTGTTTCTTCTTTTTATATTTCTTGCCATCTTTTAATAAATTAAGTACTACTCTAATGTGAAACATTCTTTTCCTTATTTCACCACATTGATTCTTTCTTCTTTTACCATAGATTGTTTTTTGAAAAACGTAATTTCCCATTAATTTCTCCTCTTTTCTTTTTATTCTTCTTTGTTGTTGAGGTATTCTTTCTACTTTCTACATTGTGCAAACTGTTTCTAGTCTTTGAAAGTCTTTTAATAAATTCTTTGTTTAGTCACGGTAAGCCTTTTTTAATGATAATGAAGAATATCTGTAAAAAAATAGAGAAAAAAGTAATATTATTAATATAAATCTATAAAATATACCATTCTATTACTAAACAAACATGTTCTACATAAAAAACATTTAAACGCTTTGTTTTGAAATCACAATGCATTTGCTGCAGTACACAGGTAATACCTGGATAATTGTAGGAGTGAATGAGTAGTATTTAGGTGTTTAGAGGACTGAGTGGGCAGTGGCTAGAGGATTTTAATAGTGCATGTATTAGTACCTGGGCCATTGCACTAGTACATGGGCAGTGACTGGATGATTAGAGTACTGCAAGGAGAATGCATGGTGAATATATAAGTGCTTGGGTTTTGGTGCAGTGATTGGATAAGGACATGGAACTGGCATGGTGATTGGAGGAATGCATAGGTAGTAACAGGGAAGTTACTGATAATGTATAGATAGTGCTCAAAGAATTGCAGAAGTGCATGAGTCACTGCCTGGGTCATTGCATGGGTAGTGACTGGATGATTAGAGTACTGTAATGAGAGTGCATGGTGAATTTATAAGTGCTTGGGTTTTGGTGCAGTGATTAGATAAGGACATGAGACTGGCTGGGTGATTGGAGGAGTGCATAGGTAGTAACAGGGAGATTACTGAACTGTATAGGTAGTGGTATAGGTAGTGCTCAAGGGACGGTAGAAGTACATGAGTTCGTGCCTGGGTCATTGCATGAGTACATGGGTAGTGACTGGATGATTAGAGTACTGCGAGGAGAGTCCATAGTGAATTTATAAGTGCTTGGGTTTTGGCAGAATGATTCGATAAAGACAAGGGACTGTCTGGTTAATTGGAGGAGTGCATAACTAGTAACATGGAAATTACTAAACTGTATAGGTAGTGCTCAAGGGATTGTAGAAGTCCATGAGTTACTGACTGGGTCATAGCATGGGTAGTACTGGATGATTAGACTACTGCAAGGAGAGTGCATGGTGAATTTATAGGTGCTTGGGTTTTGGCGCAATGATTAGATAAAGACATGGGACTGCTGGGTGATTGGAGGAGTGCATAGGTAGTAACAGGGAAATTACTAAACTGTATAGGTAGCTCTCAAGGAATTGTAGAAGTGCACAAGTTAGTGCCTGGGTAATTGCATGAGTACATGGGTACTGACTGAATTATTAGAGTACTGCAAGGAGAGTGCATGGTGAATTTATATGTGTTTGGGTATTGGTGGAATGATTGTATTAGTACATGGTACTGGCTGGGTGATTGGAGGAGTGCATGGGGAGTGACAGTGTGATTGCTGGACTGCATGGGTACTACCTGGGTAATTGGAGTGATTCAGTAGTCTGTAGGTGATTAGAGGACTGCATGGCTAGTGCACATGCGATTGCAGCACTGCATGTGTTAGTGCCTGGGTCATTGCATGAGTACATGGGGAGTGACTGGATGATTAGAGTACTGCAAGGGGAGTGGATGGTAAATTTGTAAGTGCTTGGTTTTTTGTGCAACGATTTGATAAGGACATGAGACTGGCTGGGTGATTGGAGGATTGCATAGGTAGTAACAGGAAGATTACTGAACTGTATTGGAAGTGCACAGGTGATTATATATTGTAGCAGTTCATGTGTTAGTGCTTGGGATGTTGCATGAGTACATGGATAGTGACTAGATGATTAGAGTACTGCAAGGAGAGTGGATGGTGAATTTATAAGTGCTTGGGTGTTGACAGAATTATAAATAAGGACATGGGACCGCTGGGTGATTGGAGGAGTGCATAGGTAGTAACTGGGAAAATACTAAACTGTATAAGTAGTGCAGAAGGGATTGTAAAAGTGTATGAGTTACTGACTGGGTCATGCCATGGGTATTAACTGGATGTTTAGAGTACTGAAAGGTGAGTGCATGGTGAATTTATAAGTCATTTAGTAGACGGTACTGGCTGGGTGATTGGAGGAGTGCACAGGGAGTGACAGTGTGATTTCTGGACTGCATGGGTACTACCTGGGTAATTGATGGATAGTGCACATGTGATTGTAGCACTGCATGTGTTAGTGCCTGGGTCATTGCATGAGTACATGTGTAGTGACTGGATGATTAGAGTACTGTAAGGAAAGTGAATGGTGATTTTATAAGTGCTTGGGTTTTGGCGGACTGATTGGATAAGTACAAGGTGCTGTATAGGTGATTGGAGGACTGCATACGTAAATAAAATCTTTTTGAAATCGACAGTCCAAGCTTTTTTTTTTTTTCCTCAGCAGGGGTTATGACCCCAACATGTCTTCTGCCATTTTTTAAATACAAAATTATATATTTTTCTCCCTGGGGGGTCCTTGTGGGACCCCCTAAGCAGCCCTAGGGGGTCAGGGTGTTTCTGCCTTGCCCCCTTTTCTTCATTTTACACTTTGTTTTACTGTTTTTTGTGACTCGAGTCTACAGAGTCACAAGATGGCTGCCAACAGTTCCTGGTTTAGAGTGTTGGCAGCCAATTAGAATAGAGCTCGTGGTCGGGAGGGTTTGTGAACCCACCGCTGCCCTAGATTTCGATATGTTTTCTTTTTCAAATTTCTCAGGAACTACTGAATAGATTTACACGATTTAATAAACAGGACTCTTTCTGAACCAAGGGCTACCCTTTTTGCCAAATTTGGTGTAATTCCGTTCAGCAGTTCAGGCTGTGGCTTTGTCTAAAGTTTGCTATGGAAAATTAAAGGGGGAAAACGTGTTTTGAGGCCCCCTTTTTTGGCACCCGCTTGAGGAATCACCCCGACCCTTTTAAGACAAGAGACGAATGGAGCGGGCTACTAGTTTTGAACATTTTGTGAAGATTCGTCAACTGACACCAACGTTATTGAGAAAACAAAAAATGCTTTTCCTATGAAAGCTAGGTACTAACTATAACTACCTACTGGCGACTAATCTATATATATGCATTTTATGTGTTGATTTTCTGTGGGTAAAGGGAATGTAGAAAATGAATTATAATAATTTATTAATAATGTGAATGTATAATAATTATTGAAATGAGAAATAATTATGTAAATTATGCAATTGTAATATACTGGGTGTGAGTTGTGGCATTTGTAGGATTAAAGAAAGTGAAGTGAATTAAATATAAGTACTTTTTTATAGTTAATTCTTACTAATAATTGCTTGATTGACAATTAATTATGAAAATTATGCAAACTTTTTGCTTTAAATATTAGATGTGGGTTGTATGGATAGTATGTATAAAGAATGGGGAGGTATTTTAGTAAACAGTAATTAATAATATAATAAATATTTATTTATGTAACATGTGTAAATAGCATCATTTAAAGGTTTTAATTTTAGATATGTGTTGTGTACTTTGTAGAAATATAGGTTAGAAAGTTATTTAAGTAATAATAAATGTAAAAATGTTTAATGTTTTATAAATATGCTATTCATTATTGTATATGTTAATTGTGTAGTGATTTTTAAATATGAATAAACTTGTATTTATTGGTTAATATTAATTTGAGAATATAACTTTATATTTTAATTATAATAACATTTGTACTTCTTAATTCATTGTATTATACATTGCAATAACTATTAAATGTATTTAATTTTCACAAAAATTATTATTTTTTATTTTTACATATATATATATATTCACTGAAAAAAAACATAGGTTTCAGGGATGTTATAGTTAGAAATTATGCATTTAAAAAAACCTTAGAAATTCACTGAAAAAAACAGGTTTCAGGGACGTTATAGTTAGTTGGACATTTCACTTATGCAAAACAATAGAAATTCCACAGTTGTAGTTAGTTGAGCTAACTATAACTCGCGTCCCCCGCAATGCACTGCTGATGATGTCACATATAACATCATTCATGATATGGTCAGTGACATCACTGATGACATCTCAAATGACATCACTGATGACATCATCCAGTGACTGTGTGTTTCTATAAAATGTAAATATGTTTTATATATACATGCCAAGGTGTATTGAAGAATGAATGGGTGTATAAGAGTCAGGATGAATGATTTCGTAGGTGTGTGACTGACTGTATAAGTGAGTAATTAACTGTGTCTTACTGAATGCAAGTGTTAGCGACTGATACAGACACTCACACAATTTAGGTTGTCAGTCGGTGTGTAAGCAGTTGCATGAGTTGGTTAGCAGCCAAAGAACGATCTATATGGGCTATTGATTGGTTGTCTGAGTATCTGTATGGGTGCCTGAGTTTCTGTGTAGGTGGGTAGGGGGTGTGACTCTGTGCATAGATGTGTGAGTGGATAATTCACTGGATATATGTGTTAAAGACTATGGTGCCGATCACGATCCTGTAAAAACCGGGTACGAACCGTCAGACGGAGCATATTCTCCGTCCGACGCGTACCCGGTCGTAACAATATACAAACATGGAAGTACGATTCGCACGGAAATACCATTTCCGTACGAATCGTACAAAACCCCGACCGACGAAAATAAACATACAAATGTGATCCGGGAAAGCGCCGACGTGACGTCGGGACGCACGCAGTCTGCCATTCACGAACCAGGAAGTACGATTCGCACCGACATCATCCCGCATGGACAATATTTTCCGGCAGCCAAAAACTGCCGGGAAATCAGGACGACGCGAACAAGGAGTACCTGCACGCGACGGACAGACATGGACCCGAACCTACGTGTCATCCCGGCCCTCATAGCAGTCGACCTCCTCTACAGGTTACGCCGCAGACGCCGCAGAAGGTCAGAACAACAAAGGGAGGGGGGAAAGGGGGAGGCAGGAGCAGGGGCAGGCCACAAAACCCCCACCAAAGTCACACAGCACACATGCCCTGGACATACCTGACCCCCAGGCCCTGGTCACTACGAGGGGGTGGGGGCGTGTCCAGCAAAGCCAGCGTCCGCCACAACGGAAGTGCTTGATGATGCGAACCGGCAACACAACAATACAGGTACGTCCCGTACCCACGCCTTAAGAGCGTGGGTACGAGTCGTACCACGCCCACACCTACGTCACCCCAACAATGGCGGGACGGCTGTACCCACGTGGCAAAGGCCTGGGTACGGCCCGCACAAGCATTCCATAGCGTGGGTACGGATATGTACGGACTGTACCCCCACCCCGTATGCATGGAGCGTACCCCCCACCCCAACAGTGTACGTACGACCCGTACCCTCACCCGCGTACGTATGGAGCGTACCCCCCACCCCAACAGTGTAAGTACGACCCGTACCCTCACCCGTGTACGTATGGAGCGTACCCCCCACCCCAACATTGTAAGTACGACCCGTACCCTCACCCTATGGAGCGTACCCCCCACCCCAACAGTGTAAGTACGACCCGTACCCTCACCCGCGTATGCATGGAGGGTACCCCCACCCCAACAGTGTAAGTACGACCCGTACCCTCACCCACGTATGCATGGAGGGTACCCCCACCCCAACCGTGTATGTACGACCCGTACCCTCACCCGCGTACGTATGGAGCGTACCCCACACCCCAACAGTGTAAGTACGACCCGTACCCTCACCCACGTACGTATGGAGCGTACCCCCCACCCCAACAGTGTAAGTACGACCCGTACCCTCACCCGCGTACGTATGGAGCGTACCCCCACCCCAACAGTGTAAGTATGACCCGTACCCTCACCCGCGTATGCATGGAGCGTACCCCCCACCCCAATAGTGTAAGTACGACCCGTACCCTCACCCACGTAGGTATGGAGCGTACCCCCCACCCCAACAGTGTAAGTACGACCCGTACCCTCACCCGCGTATGCATGGAGCGTAGCCCCACCCCAACCGTGTATGTACGACCCGTACACTCACCCGCGTACGTATGGAGCGTACCCCCCACCCCAACAGTGTAAGTACGACCCGTACCCTCACCCGCGTATGCATGGAGCGTACCCCCACCCCAACCGTGTATGTACGACCCGTACCCTCACCCGCGTACGTATGGAGCGTACCCCCCACCCCAACAGTGTAAGTACGACCCATACCCTCACCCGCGTACGTATGGAGCGTACCCCCCACCCCAACAGTGTAAGTACGACCCGTACCCTCACCCGCATATGCATGGAGCGTACCCCCACCCCAACCGTGTATGTACGACCCGTACCCTCACCCGCGTACGTATGGAGCGTACCCCCCATGCCAACAGTGTACGTACGACCCGTACCCCCACCTCGTATGCATGGAGCGAACCCACACCCGTGTATGTTCTAAGCGTACATATCCTGAAATAGGAGGGTTGGGTGCAGAGTCCTCCCAGCAGTGCCCAGACACAGGAGGGGTGGGTGCAGAGTCCTCCCAGCAGTGCCCAGTCACAGGAGGGGTGGGTGCAAAATCCTCCCAGCAGTGCCCAGACACAGGAGGGGTGTGTGCAGAGTCCTCCCAGCAGTGCCCAGTCACAAGAGGGGTGGGTGCAGAGGCCTCCCAGCAGTGCCCAGACACAGGAGGGGTGGGTGCAGAGTCCTCCCAGCAGTGCCCAGTCACAAGAGGGGTGTGTGCAGAGTCCTCCCAGCAGTGCCCAGACACAGGAGGGGTGTGTGCATAGTCCTCCCAGCAGTGCCCAGACACAGGAGGGGTGGGTGCAGAGTCTTCCCAGCAGTGCCCAGTCACAGGAGGGGTGGGTGCAGAGTCCTCCCAGCAGTGCCCAGACACAGGAGGGGTGTGTGCATAGTCCTCCCAGCAGTGCACAGTCACAAGAGGGGTGGGTGCAGAGGCCTCCCAGCAGTGCCCAGACACAGGAGGGGTGGGTGCAGAGTCCTCCCAGCAGTGCCCAGTCACAAGAGCGGTGTGTGCAGAGTCCTCCCAGCAGTGCCCAGTCACAAGAGGGGTGTGTGCAGAGTCCTCCCGGCAGTGCCCAGACACAGGAGGGGTGGGTGCCTAACACTCCCAGCAGTGCCCAGACACAGGAGGGGTGGGTGTGAGTGTAGTGGTAGTTTACTCACAGTATCTCCTTTTGAGAGTACTTGGGTATCGAGGTGGTTATGCCTCTGGGGGCTTACCAAGCGGACCCGATCGACGTCTTAGGTACTCCGGACCTAACTTTCCCTGACAAACGGTCAAGAGGGGAATTTACATGTCGATCGGATACCAGAGGCATAACCACCTCGATACCCAAGTACTCTCAAACGGAGATACTGTGAGTAAACTACCACTACACTCACAGCACACTTTAGGGTGTGTGCTGATATTCACACTTCACCTGGCCTTGTTCATGTTTTTGCGGCCAGTCACCAGTTTTTCGGTCCTGACGAAAGCCTCCAGATCCATTCAGTAGGCTGAAACTAGTAGACCTTATGTACAAGGGATACCAAGGAAAATAATATTCCTATTTAGAGATCCCGAACAATTTTTTACACTTGTCCTGGGACCCTTCTAATAAAACTTTTTTCAAAGGGCATTCCTCAGAGACATTTTTAACCTATAACTACACCTCACATAGCACGTCACTTTCTGCTCAACTTCAAAAATCCTGCTCCGCTGTAGTTCAGGCATCGTAGCACAGCTGGATTGTACTAGGCAATCCAGTTGGGCCCCAATGATGAAGCATGCCACCTACTAGGTAGGTGGGTGAGGGGTTTTCTACAACAGTTGTGCACTCTCCTTTCAAGTTTTCCATAAGGTGACAGCGAAAAACGTTTGCTCTAATTCACCAAAAACTTGTCCTTTTTGTTTTTCTACATGAGTCCAATCTACATAGGTTACAGTGCATAGCCTGAAAAGAAAGATCAGTTACATCTACAAAACAAGGTACAGATGTAGGGCATGCAACACACAGTTGGTTGACTCACCATGCCACTGAAAAACTATGGAGAGCATGACACAATAGCAAATGACATGAAATGGAGTTTGACAGAGGAGCCAGGCCCTGGGGCAATCCAGCACTGCATCTGCACCACACAGCGTTGCCGAAAATAGGGATGAGCAGGGACCATATCCATGAACTTGAGGCACATGCTGCATAGGTAATACTGAAAACATGCCCACCATGACTGGCTCACTGCACCTTGAGTGTATGTGCAGACAAACATCACACACTGGCCAGACCTAGCAAGGAGATATCAGGTTTTGACATGTAGGCTTTGCCCGCACCAACCACCCCCTACATGAGACAATTTGTTGAGACACAGGAAGCACTTACATCTCTTAGTCTGGGTGAAATACACATGGGCTGGATAAATGCAAGATTGGACACAAAATACCCAAGGTGCGCCTGTCCAAATAATCATGTACAAATGGTCATCATCAGATGATTGTAACAGGACACACAGGCACTGGCCACCGTGAGTATGAACAAGGAAAATCAGGTCAGGCTGTACAGTGGACACTTGTACTACATTTTACGTCAATATACATGGTGCCAGGGGACAATGGCACAGAGCACAGCCTATGCTGTAGACACTGAGAGTGTCCACATTTTGTGATGACACACATGACACCTAGGACAATATGCCCCAGGGGACAGTAGTGGCCACACAACTCAATGGTCCTGAATGGGAATGACTGCAACACACGCCACCATCCCTGCACTATGCGTATCGCACACTCATGCACATCATGTCATAGGCCACAACATAGGACATGCGTGCTGTAAGGCATGACACTTGAGAGACTAACTCCCATGTCTGGACTCAGCATCAGTGCCAACTGACATGGAACCCACAAGTACTGAACTGGACAGGGCACAGGCAAGGTCCCAAAACCTGTTACACACCACCCCCACACATGATGCTACAGGCATAGTTCACGTGGAGAAAGTGCCAGCCTACATAACCTTGTGAAGGAGTGACTACACACAGACCAGGGAACACATTGCAAGGAGGGAAAGGGAGGCAGGAGAGCACCGCTATACTGTGGGTAACAGGATCTGCACAGCACCTTTAAACCCTGGCAGTGTATCCATGCAACGGTGCACTTACAAATGCTGGTGACACACAACAAACACACATGTACCTACCCCCTTCCTGCTGCTGCTTCTCCTGTAAGCGCCTGTCCAAGTCTGGAAATACCACCGCCAGCACACGCTTGTGGACGTGGGTCAGACGGCGGCGCCCGCGGTTCTTATGGGTCTCAGGTGAGTCCCCCAGCAGGACCCGTGCGATCCTCCGCGTCCAGCACCGGATATCCTGCCAGTGTTTCCTCACCAGGGCCAGGCGCCGCTCGCGACCCTCCGTCCTCCTCACGGCACTGACGGCGTTCATCCAGATCTGCTTCTTGGCAGAGGCGCCTACCTGTGAGGATGAACAAGTAGCACTACATCAATATACCTGGCACATGTCGCAGAGACACATGTTAGAACTAATTTGCTGTTTACAACAAGGCATAGTATGCATCCAACGCATTGCACCTTTGTCATAGAGACATGATCCTCTGGGGAAGGGCAAAAGCAGTACCTGCCATTGAAAGTACACAGGTGGAATGAGGGCAATGACTGAATCAATGATCCAGGCTCACACGGTGCATCACAAGCTACACCAGGATAATGTGCAGCACCTCTAAGCAGTCACATGCCACAGGCCACTGACGCTACCTCAGCAGAGTACACAGACACACACAGGCACAGGACATTCACCTGCCATTGCCAAATGCAGCGACAAACCTCACTCTGCACTTGTGCCACTAGACAGGGGGGGGCTCACAGGTGTGGGGCTGGCTCTGCACGTCAGACACACAGCACTGCTCCCTGCTCACATCACATGGGCAGGGTATATCCATCCCTCATGCAGCCTGGGTGCCACAGTCCACATATGCACCCACCCACATGACAGGGGACTTACACACACACCGATGTCCAGGGTACGAACACATCATGTGGACACTCTCAGCACAGGTATACAGAACTAACACACATCTGTGGGTACAGTCACCTGTCACACTGGGCTGACCACATAATCAAATGAGGACTGTAGAGTCTACATTCCCAGGAGGACAAGACAGGCAGAATGTGGCATGCACCATGCAGTGATTGTCACAGTAAACACAATGCAAGTGAGGACGGCAGACATGCACCATAGCATGCTCTGGCTGGGAGACATCAGGCATTCCCCCCCTGGGACCCCCCCTACAGTACATAGCATGTGTGTCACACCTGGACACAATGCCAGAAGTCACAGTCACAAACAAGGGACACAGTCTGTGCTAGTAGACTCTGCACTCACCTGATACCCTGGTCGCCCATACAGCAGGGGGTACTGTGGGAGGATCACATCCAGCAATGCCAGGTTCTCCTCCAGGGTGAAAGGCTGTGCCCTCTCCACAGACCTTGACATGGTTCCAGGGAATCAGTAGCAGCAGCTGGGTCGTAGAATCCAAAGATGTGCAGGCAAGTGCTCCCTCATGGGACCTGGCTGCCTTATATCTGCCTTGCTGGCCTGTTTCATGCACAGGAGTACAGAGTGATTGGTCACTCACATTTACATCCTATGTTTCCTCCAATCCATTCAAACCTAGCACAGTCAGTGGGTTCTTATTGTGTTTTTTTCTTGAGCATGATGTCAACTCCAGAACCACATTGCAACAAAGTAGATTCATTCAAACTGACTACTGCTGTGCACCTGCTGAAAAAAATTCAAACTTTAAACTTGGTCTCCATGACAACCAGCATGAATGTAGGCCTTATACTTATCCCTCATGTGTCCCCTATGTAATTTGGAGTTTCACACACAGGTACGGTGCGTACCGGGGCCCTAGGGCACCCCAAATGCATAGCAATGGCCCGTACAGGCGTGTGTACGTTCCGTATCACTACGGGTGTTCTCGCGTATGCGTACCCATAGTAGTACGGACCGTACACACGCCTGTACACTCACTATCACTATGGGTGTGCTCGCGTATGCATACCCATAGTGATAGTGAGCGTACAGGCGTGTGTACGGTCCGTACCACTATGGGTGTTCTCGCGTATGCGTACCCATAGTGGTACGGACCGTACACGCGTGCGTACGCTCACTATCACTATGGGTACACATACGGCAGCACTCCCATAGTGATAGGGAATGTACACAGGCCCTCTGAGCGAATGTACGGTGCCTTTCACACATCACAGTGGTGACCGGCAGCACACAGGAAGGAATAGAGCTGACATACTTGTCCATGGATGGACATCAAGGCATTGTCTGGGCAGTACTACATGTGTGGGGCACAGGTGTGAAAGGCTGTGATGTGGCACATTACTCCTGAGTCGAGAAGGCACCAGATGTATGATGAGATGTGTACAGATGTTATGTGTGACGGTGCAATGTGTACCAGGCATGCCCTTAACTCCTTTGACATGTGTGTATGTCGTACTGCACACTTGGGATGAGCATCACTGGCATGGCACAGTCAACAACACACGCAAGTGTCCCCTGATGCCCGCTACAGGGGTTACTACACCAGACATGTGACTACCCACGGTGCACGATGTGTCTATGTCATGTATGTGTGGGGTGTTCCCATTAGCTTGATGTTGGTGTTCCCTCAAGAGCATCAGCTGTTGCAGCAACCAACATGTGTCTGTGTGTAGATGGACATGGCACACTGTTACGCACACCAGGCCACATGTGGTATCGGATGTGAGGTGCGTATGTATGCATGGGACACGGAGTAGCGTAACAAGGACATGTCTGCATCCTCTCAATGAATGTGTGGTGAGTCATTACATGTACACCTTATTGGCAAGGTGTGTGGGCTGTCCTAGTGTAATGTCATGTGACCTGTGGCTCTAGTGTTCCGCTACCTGTCTCTGAAATCGACATCCTACTTCTGCTGATGTGTTGATGTATGTCACTCCTGTGTTGCGTCTGGCTGTTCACTTACACTGGGACACAGCTAATCCCATGCCATGGCATGTGGAGGTTCACAATCTCTGTGTGTAGCTGGGTCTTGGTAGGAGTGTCACCTGGCAGCCATACGTGTCCAGGGCATGTGGCACATACCTGACTCCGTATGTAGCATATGTGTATTGACAGATTAACATGTGCTCAGTACAAATACATTGTTGTTGTAGTGCACTCACTCTTCATTGTCACTTCCAAATTACTGCAGAGCGCCGCCTCTTCCTCGACCAATTCCGGACTTGGCTGACATGCGGGAGAATGACTGTATCCGGTGCTACCACTTCCCCCAACCGTTGATTGAGGAGTTGACGGCAAGGCTGGCACCACACCTGCAACCGCTGCACAGGTATCCTACGGCACTGACACCCAAGCTGAAGGTAATGGCAGCCCTACATTTTCTTGCCACGGGTACCTTTCAATATACCATAGCTCATGTTGGTGGCATGTCCCAGAGCATGTTCAGCCGTGTGCTGCATGATTTCTTAGAGGCCATGTTGCTTCACCTGGATGAGTTCATCCATTTCCCTACTCCTGAACTGTTGACTGGGGTCAAGCGTGGATTCTATGCCCTGGGAGGGATGCCCCATGTCATTGGGTCCATAGATGGGACACATGTGGCTTTGGTACCACCACAGGCACAGGAGGTAGCGTACAGGAATCGCAAGCACTACCACTCCATCAATGCCCTTGTGGTGTGTCTGTCCAACATGGTGATTTCACATGTCTGTGCTCGTTTTCCAGGATCAGCACACGATGCCTACATCATGAGGCGTAGCAGGGTGCCTGAAATGATGACGCAGCTGCGCATCGAACGAGCATGTGTTGTTGGTCGGTACACTCTGTCTGTCCTGTATTTTGCGTAGACTTCCAGCACGACCGCTTCTCCTGTCCTACTTATGTCCATGTGGTTTCCATGTAGGGGACGCTGGCTATCCCAACATGCCATGGCTAATCACACCTCTCCGCAACCCCATCACGCCGGCCCAGCTCCGCTACAACACCGCCCATGGCCGGACAAGGCGAGTGATAGAGAGGACATTTGGCCTCCTGAAGAGCCGATTCAGATGCCTCCACAAGACCGGCGGCGCCCTCCCATATGCCCCGGCGAAGGTCTGCAAAATCTTCATGGTCTGCTGCATGCTGCACAACATGGCAGTTGAGAAAGCTGTGCCACTCATCCTGGATCAAGATGATCAGGACCATCTACCCGTGCGTGGAGGACGAAGGGCTTGGCAATTGGGCTAGTGATGTGGAGGATGTGGTTCCGCAAGGGGACATCCGGAGTCGGCTCATACGCGACTTCTTTGCTTAGTGGTGAGTACCAGTGTCTGTGTGTGCACGCATTGGTCCCCGTGTGGCATGTGTTGCGATGTGTGTGTCCATCTGCATGTATGCCACGTGAGTCAGAGGTGTGTGTGGATGTGTCACTGGAGTGATGGTGCCAGTGATGAGTGTATTACCCCAGTCATAATTGTGACCTAGCATGTTGTCATCCTTACATGTGTCGAGTACATGCACATGCAAGTGGCTGTGCTTTTTGTGGCTGACTTCTTGTGTGTCTCTCATCCCCAGGTACTTGCGCATGCCGTCTGCTGGTTGCATTGTTGTGGCACTGCTATTACTCATGGACACGTCATCGTGTGCTGACTCAGCGTTACACGCACGGACACGTTTGGAAGTCTCCTTAGGGTAAGGGATGCATCAGGGGTGTATTGGGTATGGCAGTTGTTTACGATGTGTGCACACTGCCCCTGTCAATGTTTGGTTCCTCTGCAGACATGTCGCATCACCATGGGACACATGACATGTAGCTGGGTACACCTGAATAGATGGTCAGACTTGTTGCCAGTCATCTGTGATGGGATAGTGGATTGTGATGATGACATCAATGTGTGTAACACTGCCCTCGGACACATACGGTTTGCATTTGCTTGACATGGTGTGGGACTTCCACATCAGAGGATCAATGGTTTATGGCAGCCTCTCCGTGAGCAGCAGGGGGTGTTTAGCTGTTAGCCGACACTTGTGTGCCAGTTCCATGGCTATCACGCATTTGTGCTGCAGAAGGGTGGTTCCAGTGTTGGACCCACATGTTACTCCACATGACCTGTTTATGTGTACTCCGAGTTGCCTCTGCATTCCCGAATACATGAATAATAAAGGTGTCCCTATGCCTCCAAGGTGCCTCTTCTCAGTCAATGCTGGTGTGTTGCTACGGTGCATACTGCATGTCTGGCATGGTTTTCCCTGATAGTGGCTATGTGTCTATGTGTCGAGTAGCAAGATGCGAGCTGTTTGTGTGGGATTAGACTGTGTATTGTGCATGATGTCCATGACTGTGTGGGTATTGTGACATGTGCCATCCCCATGCATCCAACGTTGGGCAGGCCACCATTCTCTGCATCCACCTGACTCAAGCTTGCAGGACATGGTTCTGCCACCTGTCCACACATACCTGGGTGCCCCCAGGACACTCCACATGATCCCTGACCTCTGCGCATGGCTGTCGCTGTACCTAATATGTCTGTCAGCACGGTTGTGCGGCCACCCCCTCAGCTGGTTGGGCCCATCACGGGTGTGTATGGTGCTCCATGTCTGTGTTGCCTAATACATTGTGACCCATGTGTGTCCTGTGCCAGACTAAGGCCCCAGGGTGTGGATGGTTGAAGTCAAATGAGAACTCAGGCATGGTTAGACTTTACAAGACACATGTAAGGTAATAATGCAAAATGGAGGCATCATCTCTTAATCGTGTAACTTTTTATTTTTGTTGGGGTACGTGGGGGGGTATGACATGAGGGGCTTTCCGGGTGTGTGGAATCCAAAGTTCACTAGGGGAGTTTGTGTCCTTGCCATTGGAAATCCTCAGAGTCCATGCCACAGTCTTTGTCAACATTGGTCAGACAGTGACCAGCAAGTCCATGTGGCAGAGAATGTCTTTTGCTGCTGTGCTGCTGTTGGTCCAGTGGGCCAGGTGCAGGGCCAGGTGTCCTGGGAGATGGTGCTGTTGCGCTGACCCTCACGGTCTTTTCCGTGGACGACCCGCCCTCCTGCGGGGACCCTCAGAAGCAGGCCGTGACGATGTTTGGGATGCTCCGTCGGATGTCTCCTCCTCCTCCTGTTCCCTCCCTGTGGGTGGTGATGTTCTACGCCTGGTGGCACAGGGAGGGTTGCCCATGTTGTCGGCTATCCGATGGAGTGAATGGTTAATTCCCGTGAGCATCGTCACAAGCTCAGCCTGTCTGTCCTCCATCCGCCCTTGGTGTCGCAGTAGACAGGCATGTTGCTCCGCATGTTGCTGGGCCTGCTGGGTCTTGATCTCCTCGAGGATGGACACAACCTGGGCCATGCCCGTGGTGTCCTGCCGGTATGTGTCCAGGATGTTTCTGACATGGGAAAATACCGGTTCCGCAGCAACTGGTCAGGCTCGCGCCTCTGCCGTCCTCCACTCCCACCACCCCTGCCCACTTGCACCTGGCCTGCCCTTGTGGGCACATCGGGTCTCCGGGACCCCTGAGGGGTAGCATTGGCGTTGTCGCCTGACTCCTCCTGGGTGCCCGGTACACCGTGTCCCTCCTGGTCAGCCTGGCTGCATTGTGGTGGTGGGGCAGGGATCCTGGGTGTCTCCTGGGATGTGGCTGGAGTGGAGGTGGTGGTTGGCCCAGTTGTACCTTACGCAGGTGCTGCAGGTGGTTGGACACCAGAGGGGCCAGGTTGGTCTGGGTCGGGTTCGTCCACAGAGTGGTGAGAGTCGTCGCTGCCGGTGGGTCCGTCATCCCACCGAGCCGGGTCCTGTGAGTCTTTCCCCCCAGTGTTGGGGGGTGATCCACGACGTTGACCTGTGTGTGAGAGAGACAATGTTAATTTTGTTCCATGCAACATCCATGTTTCATTCGTTTCTAAGTTGCCACCTTTCCTCAGGGAATTTGGATATGTCTTGCTTTCCACTCACAGTGCACTTGTGCATGGGTATGTCCCTTGGCCACAGCTTTTGCGACTTTACCTATGTGTGGCACAGTCTTAATTGCTGCGTCAATTGTGACTGCAGTCAGCAGTGGAGTGAGCAGGTGTGGCGAGCCATGCATTGGCGCCTTCCGTGTTGCACTGTACGTGGGCACATGGAGTTGTTCCACACACTTATATAATGCAGGTAGCTGGCGTTGTGCTCGTGCACAGGTTGAGACATGGCCCAGTGTTTTGCCATGGAGAAGAGAGGGGGATTCAGGCACTGGCCACCCTTGTCTACATGCACGCAGTCCACCTGCTGATGAGCAGACATTCCCACACCCCCCAAGGCTGAATTGGGCTCCCTGTGTGTCCCTTTCTCACTCCCTCTCTGTCCCCCTCTCCCTCCCTCTGTGTGTCACCCTCTGTCACCTCAGCCCAGCTTCCTAGGCACAGACTTTTTGCAGTTCTTTGAATGGCCCTTGGCTTGTTGATGTGAGTTTGTTTCTGATCTCCAGGCACCCATTGGGTGTAGTGTCTGTGTCTGCGCTGCTGCTGTGGTGGTGTGTGCTGCCACTCTTTCACAGTGTTGGCTGTTCATTATCTGCTGTCATGTGCAAAAACGTGCCGTCACCCCCATGTCTTAATGCAAGGCGTCCGCCATTTGCTGGCAAGTCTTTCCTGTGTGGGGACACACTGTTTGTCTGGCTGTGACCTAGGCCATATAAGCAGAGGGCATTGTTGTCTGCTTCTGAGTTGCACTATGTGATTTTTGGGGCCCACACTCCCGCCATCCGGCTTACCGTGTCTTGTGTTGGTGTTTTCTGTGGCCTGTGACTTTGCATTGTCCAGCTGGGTGCATGGGGCATGGTGGCATCAGTGGCATGTGCGTGTTCATGGAGTGTGGTCGAGTCATGCGATAGCTTGGGGTGGTTTCGTGCCTGATTGTGAGTTTGGTTGTGGATGACGTTCCCCCCATGTGAGATGAGTTGTTTGTGTACTCACCCGGGTCTCGGAGTCCTTCTAATCCGTCCACTGACACCACCGGCAGTATGGCCATCACCCTCTCCTCCCAGGGATGGTAGTGTACGGGTCTGCGGGGCGGCCCTCCTCCAGTGACGTTGGCCTGGTTGTGGTCGTCGGTAATTTTGGCTCGGACCCTCCTCCGCAGATCGTACCACCTGGCTTGGCATTCATGCCTGGTCCTTCTGGTGGCCGCAACAGCATTCACAGCATTGACAATCCTCTGACACATGGCTGTTTTTTCGGACATGCAGGTCTGTCTGACCAATGTTCCAAAGAGGTGTGGCTCGACTCTGAGAATTTCGTCGACAAGGACCTCCAACTCTCGGCTAGTGAACTTTGGATTCTTGTTAGTGGGCATGGTGAGGGGTGTGGGTGTGGATGGTTGTGGGGGGTGCGGGTGTGGATGGTTGTGGGTGTGTGGGTGTGGTTGTGCAGGTGTGTGTGTGAATGTGATGAGGGGGTGTTTGTGAAGGTGGGTGTGTGAAGGTGTGCAAGTGTAAGGTGTAGTAAACGTTCAAGTATGGTGCTGTAGGTTGTCTGTGGGGTCTGGCAGCAGTGAGTCTGTTGCAAAGGCTCATGGTTTGTGTCTGTGGGCCCTTTTTATTGGTCCATTGGTGGGTGTGGCTGTGTTTGAACTTTTGGTGGGTGTGTTATAAGAAGTGGTTGTGTTTTGGACCTCTGTTTGGGATTTTGGCAGTTGCAGGTCAGTGAATGTGTTGTTTTTGTGCTTGATGGACATGTTTTGTGGCTTTGTGCCATTCGAATGGTGTATTCTTGTGTTGTTTTGCTTTGTCCTGGTTGTGTATGTGCGTTTTTAGCGTGTGTACGGTGCGTACTTCGAGAATTTTGTTGTACAGTGCTGTCCTTGTGTCTGGCTTGGTACGACTCGTACATGCGCGATGTTGGGTGAAGGTGCTGGTGTTGGGGCCTGGGGTGCGCTCCGTCCTTAGAATGTTGTGGTGGGGGTACGCTTCATACGTACGCGGGTGAGGGTACGGGTCGAACATACACGGTTGGGGTGGGGCTACGGTCCGTACATACACTGTTGGGGTGGGGGTACGCTCCATGCATACACGGGTGAGGGTACGGGTCGTACATACACAGTTGGGGTGGGGGTATGCTCCATACATATGCGGGTGAGGGTACGTGTCGTACATACACGGTTGGGGTGGGGGTACGGTCCGTACATACACGGTTGGGGTGGTGGTACGCTCCATACATACGCGGGTGAGGGTACGTGTCGTACATACACGGTTGGGGTGGGGGTATGGTCCGTACATACACTGTTGGGGTGGGGGTACGCTCCATGCATACGCGGGTGAGGGTACGGGTCGTACATACACGGTTGGGGTGGGGGTATGCTCCATACATACGTGGGTGAGGGTACAGGTCGTACATACACGGTTGGGGTGGGGGTACGGTCCGTACATACACGGTTGGGGTGGGGGTACGCTCCATGCATACGCGGGTGAGGGTATGTGTCGTACATACACGGTTGGGGTGGGGGTACGGTCCGTACATACACGGTTGGGGTGGGGGTACACTCCATGCATACGCGGGTGAGGGTACGTGTCGTACATACACGGTTGGGGTGGGGGTATGATCCGTACATACACAGTTGGGGTTGGGGTACGCTCCATGCATACGCGGGTGAGGGTACGTGTCATACATACACGGTTGGGGTGAGGGTACGGGTCGTACATACACGGTTGGGGTGGGGGTACGCTCCATACATACGCGGGTGAGGGTACGTGTCGTACATACACGGTTGGGGTGGGGGTACGGTCCGTACATACATGGTTGGGGTGGGGGTATGCTCCATGCATACGCGGGTGAGGGTACGTGTCGTACATACACGGTTGGGGTGGGGGTACGGTCCGTACATACACGGTTGGGGTGGGGGTACGCTCCATGCATACGCGGGTGAGGGTACGTGTCGTACATACACGGTTGGGGTGGGGGTACGGTCCGTACATACACGGTTGGGGTACGCTCCATGCATACACGGGTGAGGGTACGTGTCGTACATACACGGTTTGGGTGGGGGTACGGTCCGTACATACACGGTTGGGGTGGTGGTACACTCCATACATACGCGGGTGAGGGTACGTGTCGTACAAACACGGTTGGGGTGGGGGTACGATCCGTACATACACGGTTGGGGTGGGGGTACGCTCCATGCATACGCGGGTGAGGGTACATGTCGTACATACACGGTTGGGGTGGGGGTACGCTCCATACATTCACGGGTGGGGGTACGTCTCGTACATACACGGGTGTACATACATGGGTGTACATTCACGGGTGGGGGTACGTCTCGTACATACACGGGGGTACATACACGGGTGGGGATTCGACTCGTACATTGGAGGGCTGGGGGGAGTGTTGGGCGCGTATGCGGGCACATGTCTCCATGGTTGCTATGGGAGTTCGGTGCGGACGGTATTTTTTCCATACGGTTGTAACATCGGACGCACGGGATGGATCGTACTTGCGCGGTCGGACTTCACTTTTCACATTTGTACGGTAAATCGTCCGAGGATGTGTCGGACACATTTTCCGACCCGAGGACGTGTGGGGAATTATTCCCAATGCGATTCGTATGGACTTTTTCCCATGCGAATCGTACTTGGCAGTTTGTACGGCACTTGTACGATTCGTACGGTAAAAAGACCGGATACAAGTCGTACGGGAAATTTTTTTAAAGGATCGTAATCGGCACCTAAATCTGTGAAGAGCTGTATGGCTGGGTGAGTGTGTGTATGGGTGTGTTGATGAGTAAATGGATGCCTCATTGGCACATGTGTCAGTAACTGCATATGTGAAAGGCAGTATATGTGCATGTTGGAGTGTAAACATGCCTACATGTGAGACTGACTGATTGTGAGACTGCCTGTATGGATCAGTGTGTGTTTGTATTAGATATTGTATTAGAGTGGAAGTATGTGTTGTATATGTTTAAATAAGTGAGGTGGTATGTGTACAACTGTACAGGTGAGTAAATGAAAGTGTGATTGATTATTTCTATGACTGACTAGGTGTGTAAATAACTATCAATGAGAGGCGGTGTGTGAGTGTCTGTATAGATATGTGACTGGATATGATAATGCGGTATTGATGGTTGACTGTATGTATGAGTGACTGCATAGGTGAATGAGTGGATGTGTGTATAGACCTACAAATTAGTGAGTGGATTTGTACTAATTGGTATTGGTGTGTTCATGGTTTCAAAAATTATAGTCTGTATTTTAGAGTGGGTGTATCAAGTGTTACTTTAGGGTCTGATGAGGTGCATCAGATGTTCACATGGATGATGTCATCAGTGATGTCATCAGTGATGTCATTTGAGATGTAATATGTGACATCATCAGCAGTGCATTGAGGGGTCGCAAGTTATGGTTAGCTCAACTAAATATAGCAGGGGAATTTCTATCGTTTTGTATGAGTGAAATGTCCAACTAACTATAACGTCCCTGAAACCTATGCTTTTTTCAGTGAATTTCTAAGGTTTTTTAAATGCATAATTTCTAACTATAACGTCCCTGAAACCTATGGTTTTCTCAGTGAATTTCTAAGGTTTTTTAAATGAATAATTTCAAACTATAATGTGCCTGAAACCTATGTTCTTTCAGTGAATTTCAAAGGTTTTTTAATGCTAATTTCAAATTATAATGTTCTTTAAACCTATTTTTTTTTCTGTGTTTTTAAATTATCATCCCATTCTTAACCTGGTGAAAACTGCAAATCTCACCAGTTCTATACCTTCCGCCCAAAGAAATCGCCACAAACAAGACCCACAACTAACACTAATGATGTGCAAAGTAAGCGTTCCTGTGGAAACTAAAAACTAAAACACCACTTCCCCATATTTTCAATGACCAGCCAAATCTGCAATGCGATCCAAAAAGCAGGCGATAAGCCGAATTATCAGTATCAAATTAACATCAACCTTTAACTGGTGTAAGGAGGATGACTATCACTGTGTGAATTGGACCCAACTCACAGCCACATCTAAAGACCAACACGTGATAGAGCTACTGATCATGCACCTTCGACACCCAACAAGGCCACAACACCCAGCGCCACCACCACCAGAACCTTCCCCCCCGACCACCCCTCTACTACCACCGAGGCAGTGCAAAACAGGACAACAGACCTTCCCAAAATGCCAAGGCCCCTCAGCCGCAGAATAGCTGAATGTCCGTAGATGTGGCAACCAAGTATGTGTGAAGGACGCAAGTCGCCCATGAATAATAATGCACACAATGCCAAGTGTACCGGTGATGTGCTGCACAGACCTCACTATGCAAAGCACAAACCTCTCCATGTGGAGATATAGTATAGATACTTGTAGGGTAGTGCACAGTGGACGCAACCATGTTACCTCACGCAATGGGGAAGATCTCGGTCATGTAGCTGTGTTGTCCCCCCTGGAAGTGGAAGGGGAGTGGGCTGGTCCAACGTACGCTATTACAGCGTACAAGTATGAATAAATAGGCCAGGCCCTGGGCGTAGTTCACTCGTGGGAAGACCAACGACTCTGCCAGAGCGGCGGCCCTCACCCTGGCACGTGGCTGCCGCCATGACCGTGGCCTCCTCGACACAGGCCCTCTGCAAACCCAGCGGCACAACACCGCAGACTTATGTCTGTACCGACTAATGCCTTCGATCTACACTGCAGACAGCAGGGCTCACAATTCAGATGCAGTGGCGATTGCAGATGACGCACTCCAGTACGCAAGACACGTTGCTCCCAGTGGGGGCCGCACAGACCACGCAGAATCGAAGGCTGCGCACGCGCTCAGTGTTTCTGGTGCTACTAACTCACTGCGCCACACGTCATCACCATGTGGCCTTATTAAGGCAGAATTCATTAGACAAAAGACATTGCTCCCAGTGTGACCCGTCTGGACCACGTATCATCGCAGGCTGTTTGCACGCTGTGTGCTTCAGGTGCTACTAACTCACTGTGCCACAAGTCATCGCCATGTGACTTTATTAAGGTAGAATTCATTAGAAAAAAGACATTGCTCCCAGTGCGGCCCGCAGGGACCACGTATCATCGCAGGGTGCGCACAAGCTGAGTGCTCCAGGTGCCACTAACTGCGCAGCTCAACTCAACGCCATGTGGCTGTATGCCCATCCTGACCACTGCCTCCGGCCTACACTGGAGTTACCACGGTTCACAATTTAAGATTTGTAGCGACGCAAATTGTGTAAGAGACTATAATTGGTTAAGAAGACCAAATGCTCCCAATCTGGGCAGCTCAAGTCAACGTCATGTGCTTGTGGGCCTTTGCTGACCGCGGCCTCCGGCCTGCACTGTGGAAGACCGGCGACACGTGGTGCCAAATAACCCTGTTCAACATAAGCCAATCCCACATGTGTAACTGGTTCCTGAGTCCGGAATGGCAGCAACCCCAACTTCGTGGCTGCGACCATATCACCAGCCTCCCTTCAATCAGTGAGTGATATTTGCATATAAAAGGCCAGTGACACGTGGTGCCACTGAACCTGTACTACGCAGGCCGGTGGGGCCACCAACGTATGAACGTGGCTGTAGGCCCTTGCTCACCGCTACCTCTGGCTACACTGTGGAAGACTGGCGACACCCTGGTGCCACTAACCGTCTTCAACACAAGCTGATCCCACATGTGGAACTGTGTCCTGAGTCCTG
Source organism: Triturus cristatus (assembly GCF_964204655.1). NCBI lineage: Eukaryota > Metazoa > Chordata > Amphibia > Caudata > Salamandridae > Triturus > Triturus cristatus. The sequence continues at coordinate 1,129,998,103 of NC_140588.1, read as the reverse complement.
AATGGCAGTAACCCCAACTCCATGAGACAAACACAGCAGCAGACTCCCTTCGATCAGTGAGGTTTCCATATGGAAGGCCGGCGACACGTGCTGCCACTAATTCTGTTCAACACAAGCTGATCCCACATGTGTAACTGTGTCCTGAATGGGAGTGACCCCAAGTCGGTGGCAGCGACCACAGCACCAGACTCCCTCTGATCAGTGAGGCTTATTTTGATATGCAATGGCGGCGACATGTGGTGCCACAAACCCTCTTTAACACAAGCATATGTGTAACTGTGTCCGGAGTCCTGAATAGCAGTGACCCCAAGTCCGTGGCAGCGACCACAGCACCAGACTCCCTTCGATCAGTGAGGCTTATTTCAATATGGAAGACCGGCGACATGTGGTGCCACTAACTCTGTTCAACTCAAGCCGATCCCACATCTGTAACTGTGTCCTGAGTCCTGAATGGCAGTCACCCCAAATCTGTGGCACCGACCACAGCACCATACTCCCTTCGATTTGTGAAGCATATTTCGATATGCAAGCTGTCGACACGTAGTCCCACTAACCCTCTTTAACACAAGCCGATCCAGCATGTGTAACTGTGTTCTGTGTCCTGAATGGCAGTGACCCCAAGTCCGTAGCACCGACCACAGCACCATACTCCCTTCAATTTGTGAGACATATTTCGATATACAAACCGGCGACATATAGTCCCACTAACCCTCTTTAACACAAGCCTATCCCACATGTGTAATTGTGTCCTGAGTCCTGAATGGCAGTGACCACAAGTCCGTAGCACTGACCACAGCACCGTACTCCCTTTGATTTGTGAGGCATATTTCGATATCCAAGCTGGCGACATGTAGTCCCACTAACCCTCTTTAACACAAGCCGATCCCACATGTGTAACTGTGTCCTCCTGAATCCTGAATGGCAGTGACCCCAGGTCCATGGCATCGACCACAGCACCACACTCCCTTCGATCAGTGAGCCATATTTCGAAATGCAAAGCCGGCGACACGTAGTCCCACTAACCCTCTTTAAAACACGCCGATCCCACATGTGTAACTGTGTCCTGAGTCCTGGATGGTAGTGACCCCAACTTCGTGACAGCGACCACAGCACCTGACTCCCTTTGATTAGTGAGGAGTATTTGCATATTGAAGGCTGGCGACAAGTGCTGCCACTGAACCTGCACTATGCAGGCAGATGGGGCCACCAAGGTATGCACGTGGCTGTAGGCCCTTCCTCATTGCAACCTCTGGCCTACACTACGGTCAGCAGGCCTCACAATTCAGATACAGTCCCGATTCCACATGACGCAGTCCAGTAGGCAACACACATTACTCCCAGTGAGGACATCTACACCAAGCACCATCACAGGCTCATACAGTCTCAATGCTTCTGGTGCCACTAACCCTAGTCAACACAAACCAATACCACATGTGTAACTGTGTCCTGAGTCCTGAAAGGCAGTGACCCAAACTTCGTGACAGCGACCACAGCACCTGACTCCCTTCGATTAGTGAGGAGTATTTTCATATGGAAGGCTGGCGACAAGTGGTGCCACTGAACCTGCACTACGCAGGCCGTTGGGGCCACCAACATATGCATGTGGCTGTGGGCTCTTCCTCATCGCTACCTATGGCTTACACTATGGTCAGCAGGCCTCACAATTCAGATAGAATCCCGATTCCACATGACGCTTTTCAAGTTCAAGTTTATTTTTGCATAGTTAATTAAAACCATTGAAAAACCAGACGATGTCCAGTAGGCAAGACACATTTCTCCCAGTGCTACCCGTCCACACCAAGCATCATCACAGGCTCAGACAGTCTCAATGCTTCTGGTGCCACTAACCCTATTTAACACAAGCCGATCCCACATGTGTAACTATGTCCTAAACCTGAATGGCAGTGACCCCAACTTCGTGGTAGCGACCACAGCACCACAGTCCCTTCGATTAGTGAGGGGTATTTGCATATAGAATGCCGGCGACATGTGGTGCCACTGAACCTGCACTACGCAGGCTGGTGGAGCCACCAACGTATGCACGTGGCTGTGGGCCCTTGCTCACCGCTACCTCTGGCCTACACTATGGTCAGCAGGCCTCACAATTCAGATAGAGTCCTGATTCCACATGACGCAGTCCAGTAGGCAATACACATTGCTCCCAGTGAGGCTGTCCACACCAAGCACAATCACAGGCTCATACAGTCTCAATGCTTCTGGTGCAACTAACCCTATTTAACACAAGCCGATCTCACATATGTAACTGTGTCCTGAGTCCTGAATGGCAGTGATCCCAACTTCGTGGCTGCGACCACAGCACCAAACTCCCTTCAGTCTTATTTGTTGTTCTTTTCTTTATATAATTTTTTTATATGTATATCTATACATGACTAAGATTCTTGTAGGAGAGTAGGATCTGCTTCACATGGGTACCCCCCACTTTTTGCTGGTGTTTCACTGTTGTTCAACCTTAGTCTGGCTGTCACCCTGCTAAACAGGACCGCAGCCTAGCTGCTTCCTCTCTAAAATGGTCTGCATGTACATTAGGTACATATCTAATTGGATTCTGGAGTGCCTTATAAGCCCCTAGTATATGGTATACTATGTACCTAGGGCATAGGTACCTCAGAGGTCTACCAGGGGCTGAAGCATGGATTATGCCACCCCTGGGAAGCACTCCAAAATGGCACCACAGGTCTGCTACTGCAGCCTGGGTAAGGGTGTGCTTGCACCCCTTATCGTGGTATAGGCTACCTATATCCATATATATATGCAGACACATATAAACCTATAAGTCACTCCTATGGCAGGCCTTGACAATCCTGAAGGCAGAGTGCGTGGTTTTGTGTGAGAGGATGCCCAAGCATGAGCTGAGCCCCTCTGCAGCTTTCAGAAATACTTCCTTATAGCTGTTCAGTGATACAGCCATACCATATACTCTTAAGTGCATTATAACCACGCAGTAAATGCTAACTTTGGAATGGCTGCATCAAAACAGGTCGTGTTTGATATCAACCGCTTTGGAATACTACCCCCCTGCCAATTCTGGCAGCGGGGGTAGCATTCCACCCTTCTAGAGGGAGAGACATGTTCACACTGGCTAAACCCGGTAGGACTTTCCTGAGCCCTGGCATCACAAAATGGATACCTCTGCCAAAGACACGGGTCAGGCCTCCTGCTGCTGACCGAAACTCCGGAAGGGGAGGCCTGGACAATAGGTTTCCTGTCGAAGGGAGGTGTAACCACCTCCCCAGACAGGCAGATGTGTATTGGTGCTGGGCGGGAGCACTCTCTGGTACTTTGAAGTCCTGCACTGGGGGCACACTTAGTGTCCCTGTGCATAGTTCAGTTCAAAGCAGTTGCAGGGGCTACCTGCCCCTGCTCTGGCACAAAACTGGACAAAGGAAATGGGTGTAACCACCCCTCTTTCCAAGCCCACCCATAGGTGCGGCCTTGGAGTTAGTCCATCCCCTAAACTTACTATAAGTAAAGGAATCCAGTCCCTAGGACTTTAGATTACCCTGGACGAAACTCTGCAACATATATCCTGGACTTTCGACTTTCTATCCTGACTAGAAGACTGAAGAAATCTCCATTGGGGTGAAGGAGTGACTCCCCTGCTTGGCAGGCACCAAAGAAGCAACTGACCGGTCTGCATCGCTGAAGCTCCCGCCAGACACCAAAGTCTTTGCATCACCAGAGGTGAATTTCCAGACTTCTCCAAGGCTACCCTGAGTCCACAGCAAAGCAAAGTGGGTGATGTGGAACAGTGACCCCTGGACACCGTGAACTTTTGCAGCAACACTATCTTCCTGGTCCTCCTCAAAGTTGTGCTTTGGGCTCCCAGTAGCCACAGCCTTGAGCACTTCCTGCACCGAAGATTGTTGGCCTCCACTCCACGAGTGACCCGTGGGCCAGCTCCAAGTATGACTGCTTGAGGGTCCTTCGCGATCACTAGCCAGTCGGCTAGCAGGTCCCCACGAAGGCAACTCTTTTTCTGCTTGGGCTTTCCTTGTTGCACCAGATGTGCCTTGACTTACCCTTGCTGGGTGAATCCCTCAGACCTTGCTGGTCTGCACCGCAGTCCTTTCTCTGAATTCCAGTGACTTGCGTTGCCAAGGCTTGTTGGGTCCAATCTGGTCAGTGACACCGCAAAACTCGACAGACTTTGTGGGACAGCTAGAATCCGGCTTGTGGACTTCATTGATGCCTCCTGGATCTCGTGGCTGAAGAGTCAAGACACCCGTCAACTCTCCTGAGGCACCCAACATCTGTTGGCATTGGTCCATCCTGCCCTCAGTTACTGGTTGGTGACCCAGACTCTGTCCCCTCTGCTTTCAGGTTCCTTCCATCCTAGATCCAGGCTTGGATCTCCTCGGACACTTCTCCTCTTCACGGCAGCAGCAGTTCTTTGCAGGCTCCCATTGAAATCGACGACGCGACCCGACACCAAAAGACACCTATGCACCCGGCTTCCCTGGGTGAGGTAACTTGAGTACTCCAGTGCTCCCGTGGTTGCTAGCCCTAGAACTTCTTAAGTCCAAAAGGGTTTGGTCCTGACTCGATTAGAAGTGTCCGTAATCTTTATATTTCCAACCGCGATATAGCTCATAGAATATAACGGGAACCCGCGGTTGTGTTTACAAACTGCATACAGTCCACCTGGGTCCCCTGTGTCACTACCTTGGGTGGTTCCTTGGGGTCCCAGCGATTCAACAGGCTCTAGGCCTTGTGTCTAGTTCAGTCGTGGTTTTATACCACTTTTTTAGTATATGGTTTGGTACGCCCCTAGGGCCCAAACATGTATTTGTGCTATTACTGATGATTGCTATCTTGTAACTTAAGTACTTCGAACTCCAGTCTCATTAAGAGACTAGAGGGGTGTGTTTTAACTTAAATACATATATTTGAAATATATACCTGGTGTGGTTGTCTTTTCATTTGATCATTCAAGAGATTATAGACTGGTAAAACAAGCTGCTTTACATTCCTTCAAGACTTAGCCTGAAGGCTGCTCTCCATAGCTACCACTAGGATAGCTTTCAATAAAGGTTGTCTTTAACCAATTCACCATAAGGGGTTGTTAGGACTGATACAAGGTGCCCACTAGAACTAGTGGACAGCATATATCAGGCCACCTTCTCACAATTCTTCTTTGTCCAACCGCACAGGGACACCTCTGGTCCCAAGAAGGTTGTTGGGCGTATGTTGGTAATGTGGGAAGAGGGTGCGTTACCTGCTAATGTGATTGAATAACATAAAACACCAAACAACGATTATGGATATAAAAATATATATCTCTCATATTTATTTATTTTTTGGTTGAATTATTATTTTCAATTTTTACAAAAATTCAATTGGGTTAATACATACATAAATATTGAACATATAATCGAAAAAAACTTACATACATATAAATTAATCAAGAACATAGTTCAGTGCCCCGCACTGAACTATGTTCTTGATTTATTTATATGTATGTAAGTTTTTTTCGATTATATCTCCGCCATTGATGACTCAGGACTCAGTGACATGTGTGAGATCTGCCAGGCCACGGAGAAACTGATGTGGTCTCTGCCATTCATGACTCAGCGACATCTGTGACATCCACGGAGAAGCTGATGTGGTCTCCGCCATTCATGACTCAGGACTCAGCAACACCTCTGAGATCGACGGAGTTATGAGTGGCACGTGGAGTGCCCACTGCTGCACACTCCGGTGGCACCAGGTAATTATTTGCTTATGGATGTGCAGAGGCAACAGTCTCTCAGTCTCTCTCTCTCTCTCTCTCTCTCTCTCTCTCTATCTCTCCCTCTCTCTCTCTCTCTCTCTCTCTCCCTCTCTCTCTCACTCTCTTCATGCCTTTCCTTCTATCTCTCTCTCCCTTCTCCCTTTCTTTCCTTCCCTCTCTTTTTCTCTCTGGCTTGTTTTTCCTTCTCAGTTTCTCTCTCTCAGTCCTTTGATATGCGCATTACACACGTCCTTATTTTGTGCTTTATTTTCCAGGCTCTGTCGTCGTCATCCATGGTCTCCACAGGAGTCTTCCGTCTTGTTGTTTTTTGTTAGTTTATTTTTTATAAATATATCTATGTTAATAAACAAATTACGTTTGAAAATAGTTTATTGTTTATATTTGTTTATAAAAAAAATAAAGTTCATAAAAAAAAAACCTTTTGGGTTGTTTTCTCAACTGCTGTGTGACTCTTTCTTGTTCTTATTACTGTTATTTGGTGGTGTCCACCATGGTGGTAAATTTTGGGGCACTCATCGCGGGAATACTGGTGATGTCTCCAGTTTGCACCAACTTCTGAATACTGTGTTAGATTTATCTCAACTTTAGTTGCATTAAAGTGCTGATAATGAAATGCAGAGTAGCCGTTTCCGTGCAAAAAGACACCAGGTGCACCTTTGCAATTTATTCTAAATACTAAAATCCTGTATTGAATTGCATTGAGGTAGTCGCTGCACTTACAGTGTACACACAAAATCAATGAAGAAATCTCATTGTATTTATATGCATTTTCCCATAGGACCTTTAGTCGAAGGTACAGCCCGAACGGCTGAACAGAATTACTTGAAATTTGGCAAAGAGGTAGTCCTCAGGTCAGGGATGTGCCTTTTGCATATATGGTGTCAATCTGTTCAGTAGTTCCTGAGAAAATTGCAGTTAAAAGTACATAAATATCTATAGGCGCGCACCGTGCGCGCACGGTGCCGTGCACGAGCGTAATCAGTGATGTCATTGGAGATGTCATCAGTGATGTCATGAGTGATGTCACTGACCATGTCATGAGTGATGTAATATGTGACGTCATCAGCAGTGGATTGCAGGCGCGCGAGTTATAGTTAGCTGAACTAACTATAACCGGGGAATTTCATTGTTTTTTTACGAGTGAAATGTCCAGCTAACTATAACATGTGTGAAACCTATGGTTTTTTCAGTGAATTTGCAAGGTTTTTTAAATGCTAATTCCTAACTATAACGTGTGTGAAACCTACGGTTTTTTCAGTGAATTTGCAAGGTTTTTTAAATGCTAATTCCTAACTATAACGTTAGTGAATATATGTATATGTATATACATATATCTACCTTCTAGTTCAACTTCACCCAAGCCACTTCCTCAGCAGGCACATGGCAGGGGTAGCTACCCCCATGTAATCTACAAAACGAACCAATGCGCAACTCCTCGTTACAAGGTGAAAATCAACACTGGAGCCGTGGCCTCTGTTGCAAAGTGTGTTTATTTAGTCCACACTAGGTCCAACGCATTTCGGACTTAAATCACTCCATCTTCACCAGCAAAAGACGGTGTTACATCAGCTTCATTTAAAGTGCTAGTGCAGATAACGTGCTATAAACATAGAAGACATATTTCCTGTGTTCATCGTCTATACTGATAAAGTTAACAGGTTGATATTTAAAAACTTTCACTAGGAATGACTAAAGTAAAGCAGTGCACTACAGATCAAAATTGCAGACTTTACAAATAATGTAGTCGGTCTGTAAAAATAAAATGATCAAAGGCAGCGAAATAAATATAAACATCACGTATTAGTAGGTGATCGTTCCGGTGGCAATTGAGCGGTTCTAGGCGAACGTCAGCCTAAATAAATCTAATAGCTGCACGCTTTTGGTTTAAATACATCCTGCTCTCTAGTGAGAGCTAATGTGTAAAAAACAAATCAATACATACAGGCCCTACTGACAAACCCCGTAATGCATGATGTTTAAATTATGCCGCAGTGGGCGTAATCAGTCAAGACAATACTCGAGTTGTCGTCTGCATGGTACTTAATTGTATAGTGACATAATATTGTCAATAACATCAACCGTAAATTCTACAATTTTGCCCCAGTGGGCATTCAAAATCTAGCCAGTCATCGGCACATGCAAATAATCATCAATATCAAATAATATCCATATTCAAAATAAATTCCAGTCGCCAGTACAGCTCATACGAGCCTGCAGTCATTTTTCATAAACCACCATAAAATGAACAAATACACAAGTGCTTCTTATTGATCCCAGTTAGATATCAGTAAAAAATCAGATAGAGATGAAGTAGTTAAAACCTTTAAAAAGTGCACTAACTTGACCACAAAATGTTTAAACAAATCCAGGGAACAGCGATGGGAACCTGCTTCGCCCCCAGCTTTGCAGGACTATACCTCGGCTGGCAGGAGGAGCAGGTTGTCTATAGGACCAGACCATTCCGAGAGCACATCATCCTCTGGTTGAGGTACATTGACGATATCTTTTGCATCTGGAAAGGCACTGAGATCCAGGCACATGAGTTTGTTGATACCGTCAATCGCAATGATCTGAACTTGCAGTTTACCAGCCAAACCAATACCAGTACCATCGAAGGTCAATGTTTTTTACGTATAAGAGTTGCCCCGAGGCTCCAGAGTAGATAAGCAGAACTATTCGATTTTAAAGCATTAAGAAGGAGGAAGTTGTAATTCGTATGCATCATAACATACCAGAAGGCTCAACTACTGGTGTGCTATTCACATTCTAAAAGTGGCTTGTCTGGAGCCCGCACCATTAATAACAAAGAAAATGAACTCCTGTGAATAGGGTACTGTTCCAAAAGAATTAGAGAAACACATATTTCATCTCTATTTGAAAAGCCTGGCCTTGACACAGAAGAGCCAGCCAACTATCGCGCTTTCTCCCTGCTACCTTTTTTACCAACATTGGAGGTAAATTTAAGAAGTAAATTTAGGACTTTGTTGAACCAAATCACACCACAAATAACTAGCAAGAACGTTTCATGCAGGGTTAGGCCTAGAGCCAGCAGTGACATCCATAACTGACGAGCTCAGATTGAATGATGAAAGACAAGGGTGAGCATGGGTTGACTATTAATTGCGTCTGTCAGCTGCCTTTGATACCATTGATCGTTTTGAGGCTTATTACGAGTTCAGCGGTCCGACCGCCGAAGGACCGTGTCCATGACCGTTAGGAGACCCTTCTGCCTCTGGACTTCCCACTGCTGTATTATGAGTGGTTGAGGGGCGGTGGCGATCTTGTGGTGGTGGTAAATGTATTTCTATATTTATCTTGATGCCATGTTTACATTCCGGCTGCATATGTGTTGAATGCACACATATGCCTGATATATGTAGGGAAATATCACCTATGCGTTGCCGTAATCCAACCCATATGTGGGAAGTCCCAGTAATCGGTATATGGTACCAAAGCACTTACCTGTATTTTGCCGCAGACAGGGTGATGATGCTGCTGTTTAGGGGGGACCTGGAGAAAGGGATCTCCATTGAAATCTGCTGCGTAGAAATGGAAATGGGTGCTTATGCCCCCCAAATCCTTCGTCTCTGTTGACCTATTGGCTGCAGTCCTAATGCCGGAGTCAGCTCCAGGAAAAGCCAACTCTTAATATGTGTGCAGTGTTGCTCCTCTTTACTGCCCTATAAAGGCTGCCTTCCACCAACTGTAACCCCGGTGGTCAGAGGTGTGCTGGTGGAGCAGGTTTGTTCAGCAGGGGTCTTCGCAAAGCCAATGTGGCCCAATCATAATATGACAGATGGCTCACCACCATCGGACCGCTAACACCAGGACAGTGGTCCATGGACTGCCAAAATCTTAATAAGTCTCTTTGTATTGACTCAATGGCTGAAGAAAGTTGGGGCAATATGCTGGCTTGAATTACCTCATTTGCAATTGACTGTAGCCTAGTAATCCAAGTAGGTCCGTTCAATAGAAACACTATACATCTGAAGTGGGTGCCACACAGTGCTTCTCTTTGTCCCCTATTTTATTCAATCTGTATCTAGGACCACAGGTCATAGGCATAGGCTCCAAGGCATGCCTATGCATAGGCATAGGCTCCATAGGCTCCAAGTCATCCCTTACCTGTATTCAGATGGGACACAGTTGGCGATCAATCTGATAGAAAATCTAAATGCTGGTAAAAATGGGTACTCCCAGGAGAATTATATTATATAAGAAGTTGGACTGGTAGTTAAATCCTGTAGAAAGTATCCTAGCATGCTCCAATACTAACCTTTCGGAGGCCTTCTCCTGGTAATTCTCACTTAGTAGCAGTCCCACTCCATTGAGGTAGTCATGAAGTTATGGAATCTCCTGGACACTAATCAAACTTTGGATCCACAAACTGAAGTAGTGGAAAAACCCGCCACTTCTGGCTCTGCTCTCGTAAATACAGTTTCCCTTTTTACATTTTTGTCAAAAATATACACTGGCAAAAGCATTTAAGCAGTCCAGGTTTGACTTTATGAAATACATTTATCTGGGACTGCTTAAGAAAAATATTGTTGCATTGCTAATTATTTAGAATCCCACATAATGCATTTTTAATCTGCATATTATGGACAGTGTTTCATGATACCTGAAACACTTATGATGGTTACCAGTTATTACACATGTACAAATTAATCTGGCTAGTATAATGCATAAAATAAATAACAACACTGGAATCCTTTTCCTAAATTGGATAGTTAAAAAATGCTCCTTCCCACACCCCCACTGAACACTGTGGTCTCAATCTCACGCCCTGTTTGTCATTTTAAAATACAAGACATTTGTGGCAAAGCTTTATGAGTGGTGGGGGCAGATCTGGGGATTAGCACCCTTCTCCTTACTTCCTGAGTCAAAACTAATCAGACTGAGAAAAAAATGTAAAACCTGGCTGCATGCACAGCGGACATGTTGGATTGCTTTCTGCCAATAGGTTTTTATGGTCAGGTCGGAAGGCACCTAGCAATTTTCCCTTCTTGAACAATTCAATTTCCTGACAGTGCCAAGAGTCTATTATAGGGGATATGGTGCCCTTAACAAATTACCAAAATAAAATACAAAAATACATAGATAAAACTATCCTTGTTGGATATCACACAAGGCTTCCTCCCTGGAATGTTCCAGATCAGAACATTCAAACATCTTCTTAAATGCAAATAGGAAAGTATCATAAGTCTTATCAAAATACATTAGAGAGTTTCCAAAGAGAAAGTAGGTCCAGAAGGGCAATCAATTTAGTAACCCAATCATTGACACAGATTGACAGGGAAAGTGTAAGTGACATAAGATACGCTTAGACCTTAATGACATCACTGGATGTGACACCATATGATCTATGACCCTGCCTCTACACAGAACATGAAATCACATGATCTTATCCCTGATCACTCCACAAACATTGACATTGCTGAAGTGCCATAAAAACGTCAAGATTAATATAATAGCACACCACAGACAAATGCCTGTTTTAGATACCTCATCCCAGTGGTACATATAAATCATGCAACGCAGCGCAGAAAGTGAAGTTACTGCACTGTACTGCATGTACGGGAGGCAGCAGAACAGCTCCAAAGGCTCTAAAAGGGCTCTCATTCAATATTCAAGCTCTCTCATGGTGGACCCAGATATTCAGACAAAATATTGTGTCAAAAATACGAGGCACACAAATATTGAGTTTTTAATATTGTGATACACAAATGTCGTGATGCAGGAATATCGGTGACAAAAATATTGGTTTTCTAAGGTAAGTAATATCGATATGAAAAATAGCTATGTTGCTAATATTGTTTACAGAAATATTGTTTTTAAATTATCTTTACGTATTTTATAATGTGTTTTAATTGTATATGTTATAATGTGTTTGATAATTATTGTTAATATTTTTAATATAGTTTAAAAAAGTTTAGCTGTTTTTAAATGTAATTTATTTAGTAACTGTCATTTTTTGTGTTGTAGCGGGTTGTGGGGAAGGTAGGGGTACAGGGTGGGAAGTAGATCAATTATAATTAATTAATTAATAATGCTCAATTAAAGTTAAATATTTAATTGCTAATTCATTATCTACATTGTGTATTTAAGATATTTTTTAAAGTTATACATCAGGTGCAGGTTGTTTTAGGGGTACTAGGTGGGAAGTTAATTAGGAAATAATTTCTTGATAATAATTATGAATTTATTATTAATTATTTATTTGATAATTAGGTAATTTGTGGAATTATCAAACTTGTGAAGTTATGTTTTAGGTGTGTATTCAGTTTGTAAAGGAATACGGTTGGAAGTTATGTAAGTCATCATAAATTGAAAATTATTTCTTATTTATTAAAAATAGTTTTTATATTACTTAATATGATAATTGTGTTATTCTTTTTTTATTTCCATTACATTTTGATTGTTGGCTGTTATGTTTGTGTGTCTATAGCGTGTTATTTTAATCATATTAATAATATTTGTTTTAACTGATAATAATTATGAAAAATTGTAGTAATTATGTGATTTATTTAATGTTTGTTAAAATGTAGAAATATAATTTTAGTATGTAAGGGGCAATTTCGATGTCGGGTGAAATTCCTTCTGCCCAACACGACTCGTTCCTGGGAACGACCGACACCCGGTTGGCCTTCCTGCCTGCCTAGTTAAGATGCGATCAAACACTGTTCGGTCCCATTCCTACATTTCACTATGGGAGCCTGCATTACGTATGTAAACTGGCCGTAATGCATGCTCCTATAGGGAAATGGGAGGTGTGGTTCATCCCTGGCATGCAGGGATCAACAGAGGGGGCACCATAAGTGTCCCTTCGGCCCCCAACCAGAGGCCGCGCACTCAACGGGTGTCAAGGCCAGTACCTCCAATTTATGTATATCACACAGGAGCAGAATGACGCTAAGTACCAATGCCCCTCTCAGAACCTCCCCTGCTAGGCATTTAGAATTCCATTGCAGGTAAGTTTCAAAGGGGGGAAAGGGGTTGGGACAGAGAAGAGACAGCTCCAAAACTCTGCTAGTACTGCTTCGTCTTCCTTCTTACTCTCCATCTAGATTAAACATTTACATTCATAAATTTCTGTGAAAACCTTAAACTTACTTTTATATTTTGCAATGGATTACTTATCTTACCAGGAAGTAGTTTTGAGCTTGCCCCTCTTCTTACTTCTCCTTGTTGGTAGACTATTCGTTTGAGAAGTCTTCACTCGCTTGTCTTTTTCAGGTTTCTTTAGCTCCTGATCTACATGTGAAGAACTGAACGTGAAGTCTTTATTTGGAGTAACAGGAATGTATTCCTGGCCCTTCTTCTAATCAGCAGGTTCCAAATCTCCAGCTAGTTAGTAACTCAGAGAATCTGGAAAAACCTTTAATTGATACTTTCGTTTTAGGGCAGCTGGTGGCGCTATATACTAAGTTTGTGCTTGCAGTTATACAATTTTTTCTTTTGCTGCATTTAAACTAGCCTCGATAAATAATGTGAAGTTTCAAATTTGGAAGGCACTTATACATTAGCGTTCCCAACAATCGAGCTCACCACAAACTGAGCTATATTTAGCTAGTAATATAATGCCCTTGCTGATTTGGCAACGAAGCGTCTTATTTCTCTAGGCTTCACATTTAATTTTAAGTTTCCTAGAAATGCTGCCGAAAGGCAACCCCTTGCATTCTTTTCTTTTATTTTAAAATGCTATAGGAATATCTCGAGAGCCGTCAGAGGAGGGCTCCCAACAGGTGCGTTCTAATTTTGAACTACCTTATTCCTCATAAAATTGTTAATGCGACACGAAAGCTTGAAGTGCCCGCATTCCAGTCAACAAACCTTTGGCCAACTCGGAATCTCCTGACAGACGCTGCAAGGAGAAGACAAGCTTCAGTCAGGTGCTATAACTGTTCCGAACTGCCAAGGGAGACTGACTAAGAAATGTCTCAGAAATACAAATACCAAAAGGTCTTTTCTACCGGCTTGCATATAAAACACGCGAACTTTGACCTATTTAATTCCTCACAGAACTTTAAGTTTTGAATTAAACAGAAATAAACGTGCTAACCTTTTCATTAAGTATGTAAGTTGACCGGCGAATCTAACCCCGTGGAACCGCGACTACCCTGACTAACTTCCACGACGCTGTGATAACAGGTGCTCTTCCTATGAATTCCTCAGTGAAGTGCACATTGGAATGTTGAAGAACATTCCTCAGGCAGTTGATGCTAGAAACACTAGACTGCTAAACAGCGGTGTGCTGTTGCAGTGTCAGAATGTTGGCAGCCATGTTGGAATTTCTGCGGTGCCAACAAGTACTCCAACTAAAGGGATTACTTGCTTTTTGATGGGTTTGTAGCGAGAAAATGGTAGCCACTGTGGAGGTGGAGGGAGGAAACCTCCTGTGATTCCTGACAGTACCCCCTCCCAACAGGGTTTCCTCCTGATGAGGTTTATTAGGGAATTTGGCATGGAATGCTTTAATTAAACGAGGAGCATGGACATCAGTACTCTTTTCCCAGGAACGCTCATCAGGACCATAGCCTGTCCAATCAATGAGATAGAAAAGCTTGTTGCGAATGAATTTAGAGTCTAGAATTTGTTTAACTTTATACTCTGCCTCACCATTAAGAGTCAGAGGGTCAGGAGGGAAAAGTCTACGCAACCCTGGGTGAATTGGTTTTAGAAGAGATATATGAAAGACAGGATGAATTTTGGTAGTGCCAGGAAGAGAAAGTCGATAAGTGACTGGATTAATGACCTTTTCAATTGGGTACGGGCCCATAAAACTGGGCTGAAACTTACAGGGACCCTTAAGTCTGAGATTTTTAGTACATAACCAGAATAAATCCCCAACATGAAGCCCAGGTTGTTCTCTACGTTTTCGATCAGCAAAATGTTTGTAACGTGCCTTCGCTATTGACAAATTCTGGGTCACTGAATGATGGATTTTAGATAACTGATGGGCAATCTCTTGAAGAGCAGGGATGTGAAGATTATCAAAATTTGTATAGGAATTGGGATGTCGGCCTGAGTTTATGAAGAAAGGGGAGAAACCTGTGGATATATTAAGGGCATTATTATAGGCGTACTCAGCAGTCCATAAATGGTCAGGCCAGTCACCCTCCTCATCTAACAAATATAGTCTGAGATGTTGCTCTAAATCTTGGTTAACGCGTTCCATCTGACCATCTGTTTCAGGATGAAAACTAGTGGAATAGCGAAGATCAATATTAAGACCTTGAATGCAAGCCTTCCAAAATCATGAGAGAAACTGGGAGCCCCTGTCTGAAATGAGTACTTTAGGAATCCCATGAAGGCGGATGATGTGTTGATTAAAAAGTTGGGACAATTGTTTGGCAGTAGGTGTCCCCTTGAAAGGAACAAAATGTGCCATTTTACTGAAGGTGTCAACAACTACAAGAATGGTGTCATAGCCATGAGATGAAGGTAAGTCAATAATCAAATCTAGTGAAACCGTGTGCCAAGGATATGGGGGGTGGGCATGGGTTGTAAGAGACCTTTTGGGGCCTGCCTATCTGATTTTCCCCGTGCACAAGGTTCACAGCTCAAAACATATTGACGAGCATCTCGACACATGGAGGGCCACCAAAAACTTCGCTTGAGCAAATCTTCGGTTTTTAAAATTCCCTTGTGACCAGCGAGAGGGTTGTCATGGCATTCCTGCATTGCTTTCAACTGGAGTTCCTTGGTGGGTAAATAGAGAGTGGAACCTTGGTAGGGAAGGCCATTACGGATGAGACGTTGAGGATCGTCTGAGGCCCAAGTCTTCATCTCCAGGTCCGACATTGAATTTCGAACATGTTGTTCAAAGGGTTCCAAAGAAATCATTCCGATGAATTTGTCATCAGGTATGATTTGTTGATTGTCAATGACTGGGGTTTGATTCTCTGTATCCAATCTAGAAAGGACATCAGCTTTTCCATTCTTAGATCCAGGACGAAAGGTGATAACGAAGTCAAAATCCGCAAAGTACAGGGACCAACGTAACTGGCGTGGCGTAAGAGTATGAGCAGATCGCAAGAATTTTAGATTGCGATGATCTGTGAACACCGTTACAGTGTGTTTAGCCCCCATTAAGTAATGCCTCCACTCCTTGAAGGCATCCTTAATTGCCAAGAGTTATTTTTCCGTAATTGTATAATTGCATTCCGCAGGGTTGAATTTGCGTGACCAATAAGCCACTGGATGCAATTGTCCAGTGTCTTTATGCCGTTGAGAGAGTATTCCTCCGATGGCTAAGTCTGAAGCATCTGTTTCCAAATAGAAAGGTTCCGAGGGATCAGCATGGAGTAATACTGGTGCAGTAATGAAACTGGTTTTCATCAACTGGAAGGCCTGTTACGCCTCTTCGGACCACTGGAACGGAACGCCTTTCTTCAGATGACGAGTCAGAGGTAATATCTTAGTAGAGAACGCATGAATGAATCGTCTGTAAAAATTGGAAAATCCGATAAAACTCTGAACCTCCTTGACACAGTTAGGAGATTTCCAGTCAGTTATTGCCTTCACCTTCTGCGCATCCATTTGAACTCCATTAGGCGATAACACAAAGCCCAGAAATTCCACTGTATCAGTATTGAATAGACATTTCTCCAATTTTACGTATAGAGAGTTCTCTCGTAGACGTTGTAAAACTGCTCTGACCTGGTCATGATGTTCTTCAGTTGTATTTGAATAAATCAGAATGTCATCGATATACACTATAACACATTGATCAATGAATTCGCTTAAAACATCGTTGATGAAGTACTGGAACGCTGCGGGTGCGTTACAAAGACCGTACGGCATTACCAAATACTCGTAAAGCCCGAATTTGGTTCTGAAGGCGGTCTTCCACTCGTCACCTTCTCGGAGTCTAACGAGATGGTATGCTCCTCGTAGATCTAAACGAGTGTAGATTTTTGCTTCTTTTACTTGATCAATTAGAACTGATATGAGAGGTAATGAGTATCGGTTTTTGACGGTTATCCTGTTGATTGCCCTAAAGTCGATGCAAGTCCTGAGATCAACCCCCTTCTTCGGAACAAAAAAAAGGGGGGAAGAGACTGGGGACTGAGACGGTCGGATAAATCCATTCTCGAGATTTTTTGTTAAATATTCCTTCAAGTAGATATTTTCCTTCTCAGTTAACGCGTAAACTCTGCTGCAGGGTAGGTTAGCTCCCGGCTCCAGGTCGATCTTGCAGTCATAAGGCCTATTGGGAGGTAGTGTCTCGGCCTTGATTTCATCAAAAATGTCTACAAAATCTTAATATGGTTCTGGTATCTCCGTAGTTTGGATCACAGATACGGAAGTGCCCTTTGTGCATAACTGAGTAACTGCACCAGGTACCGTAGAATTTGTAAATTTTTCAAAACAATGGCTTGTACAGTAGTCTGAATTTAGTTGAATAGTTCGGGCTCCCCAGTCAATCAATGGGTTGTGTTCGGTTAGCCATGGAAGACCTCAAATAAATTGAAATTGGGGGGCGTCTATTAAATTAAACTGCAATGTTTCTTGGTGACCTTCGACTGTAGTCATATGTACTAATTCTGTGTGACTAGTAATAGGTCCAGAAGTTAACTCTGTACCATCCACTGCACGGACCTTTTCGCTTTTTTCCTTTTTGACAGCTTGTAAACTGATGTGGCCAGCGAATTTGAGGTCACAAAAGGTTCCAGTAGCTCCTGAATCAACCATAACGATTACTCCAGTTATAATTTTACCCCTGAACCTTAGTGTTACAGCCATTACCAGATGGGGTGAAGAGACTTGTAGTGTGTTTGCCAATTGATGACTTGTTGGAGTTGTAGTTCCATCCGCATCCACAGGTCCAACTCCGCTTACCTGTGGTGCCTCTAGTTTCCCTTCTCCTTTGTCGGCAACTTAGGTCTTTTTAAACAGTTCTTAACAAAATGTCCGCTTCTGCCACAATACAAACACAGTTTATTTAATCTTCTTTTTTCCTTTTCCTCCTTAGAGAGCGGACCTCTGACTACTCTGATCTGCATTTGCTCTATTCCTGAAATATTCTCTGCTGACCTCATGGATTCTGTCTTGACTCGATCGAAGCGGGGAACAATAGATCTAAACTCCCTCTTACGTTCTCCTTTCCGTTCACTTTGCCTGTAATCAATCTCCAAGGTTAAATCGACCAATGCAGAAATGTCTGTGGGACGATTTGGGATTTGCGATAGAGCATCCTTCAATTCCTCTCGCAATCCCCTGTAGAATACTGCTGCTTTTTTATCCTCGGGCCAGTTGGCCTCTACGACTAACTTGTCAAATTGGGCCAGGTAAGCCACAAGTTTCCGATTTCCCTGTTTCAGCTCTAACAATTCATGGTCTGATGCTTGAGAGGCTGTTCTTCGGTCAAAAATGCGAAGAAATTCTTTTTTGAATTCATCCAAACTATATAAAATTGGGTCATCTTTGGTCACCAATAGCATGGACCAAGAGGCGGCATCTCCACTAAGATAGGATATGATGAATGCCCCTCTGGACTGAGCATCGGGGAAAATCATGGGGCGGCACATAAAATGGAGAGAACACTGTGTCAAAAAAATTTGGGCCTTTTGCGGGTCTCCATTAAATCTTTCTGGAGGGGCTAGAGGGATTACTGGGGATAAGGAGTGGATGACTTGAGTGGGGGCAAGGGTCGAAGTACTAGAGTTGAGGTCTGAGTTCCGAAAGGTGTGGTACCCTGACTAGTACTTTGGACTGAGGCTCCTGTTTTAAAAGTTATAATTTCTTGTCTTAATATTTTATTTTCCTCTCGGACTGCCTCCAAGTCTCTTTGTATATTATTCAAAATCTCCCCTAATTTCTTAAAATCTAAACCTTCCACCATTCTGCTCGGGTGCTAATGACAACGTGGGCACTTCACTCTGTCAAGGCCAGTACCTCCAATTAATGTATATCACACAGGAGAAGAATGACGCTAAGTACCAATGTCCCTCTCAGAACCTCCCCTGCTAGGCATTTAGAATTCCAAAGCAGGTAAGTTTCAAAGGGGGGAAAGGGGTTGGGACAGAGAAGAGACAGCTCCAAAACTCTGCTAGTACTGCTTCGTCTTCCTTCTTACTCTCCATCTAGATTAAACATTTACATTCATAAATTTCTGTGAAAACCTTAAACTTACTTTTACATTTTACAATGGATTACTTATCTTACCAGGAAGGAGTTTTGAGCTTGCCCCTCTTCTTACTTCTCCTTGTTGGTAGACTATTCGTTTGAGAAGTCTTCACTCAGTTCTCTCGCTTGTCTTTTTCAGGTTTCTTCAGCTCCTGATCTTCATGTGAAGAACTGAACGTGAAGTCTTTATTTGGAGTAACAGGAATGTATTCCTGACCCTTCTTCTAATCAGCAGGTTCCAAATCTCCAGCTAGTTAGTAACTCAGAGAATCTGGAAAAACCTTTAATTGATACTTTCGTTTTAGGGCAGTAGGTGGTGCTATATACTAAGTTTGTGCTTGCAGTTATACAATTTTTTCTTTTGCTGCATTTAAACTAGCCTCGATAAATAATGTGAAGTTTCGTATTTGGAAGGCACTTATACATTAGCCTTCCCAAACAAACGAGCTCACCACAAACTGAGCTATATTTAGCTAGTAATATTATGCCCTTGCTGATTTGGTAACGAAGCGTCTTATTTCTCTAGGCTTCACATTTAATTTTAAGTTTCCTAGAAATGCTGCAGAAAGGCAACCCCTTGCATTCTTTTCTTTTATTTTAAAATGCTATAGGAATATCTCGACAGCCGTCAGAGGAGGGCTCCCAACAGGTGCGTTCTAATTTTGAACTACCTTATTCCTCATAAAATTGTTAATGCGGCACGAAGGCTTGAAGTGCCCGCATTCCAGTCAACAAACCTTTGGCCAACTCGGAATCTCCTGACAGACGCTGCAAGGAGAAGACAAGCTTCAGTCAGGTGCCATAACTGTTCCGAACTGCCAAGGGAGACTGACTAAGAAATGTCTCAGGAATACAAATACCAAAAGGTCTTTTCTACCGGCTTGCATATGAAACACGCCAACTTTGACCTATTTAATTCCTCACAGAATTTTCAGTTTTAAATTAAAAAGAAATAAACGTGCTAACCTTTTCATTAAGTATGTAAGTTGACCGGCGAATCTAACCCCGTGGAACCGTGACTACCCTGACTAACTTCCACAACGCTGTGATAACAGGTGCTCTTCCTATGAATTCCTCAGTGAAGTGCACAGAGGAATGTTGAAGAACATTCCTCAGGCAGTTGATGCTAGAAACACTAGACTGCTAAACAGCAGTGTGCTGTTGCAGTGTCAGAATGTTGGCAGCCATGTTGGAATTTCTGCGGTGCCAACAAGTACTCCAACTAAAGGGATTACTTGCTTTTTGATGGGTTTGTAGCGAGAAAATGGTAGCCACTGTGGAGGTGGAGGGAGGAAACCTCCCGTGATTCCTGACAACGGGGCCCTGCTGTGGGCCCCCAAACTCACTTTCCCACATGGTTTCCATGTCGGACAGGTCGACATGGAAACCATGCTAGAAACAGTGTATCATAATCTGAGGGGCTGAAAGGCCCGCCTTTGAGATTACTGGACAGCTTCCAACTGAAAGCCAGCCGGAATTACCGGCCAGTTTACTTTACCCCTGCCTAGATCATAATTAGGCTGTCGGAAAGTAAACTGAGCGGCCCATTATGATGTGGCCCCCTTTACGGGTTGCATCTTAATCTGCCCCTTAGAATTTAATATTTTGGGGTATTTAATAGAGTTGTTAAAATGTGTTATTTTTCTAAGTGAACTACTCTAACTCTACTGTTGCACAGACCGGTGTCCAATGATTGCCCTACTGTGGCATAGAATGGAGTGTCAATAGTAAATGTTACCTCTCCGGTGTCCAAAAATTTCCCCAGGTTATCTTTTTAGCTTTCCCTACTGCTGCACCGACTGGAGTGGGGATAGTATATTTTACCCTTCCTGAGTTTAACACTT
This sequence comes from Triturus cristatus, assembly GCF_964204655.1. Lineage (NCBI taxonomy): Eukaryota > Metazoa > Chordata > Amphibia > Caudata > Salamandridae > Triturus > Triturus cristatus. Next base: position 1,129,977,376 of record NC_140588.1, on the reverse strand, counting down.
TCCCTCCTGTTGCACAGACTGAAGTGGGAATAATACATTTACCTCTCTACTGGAGTTGAAATAGTACATCTTATCTCTCATGACTCCATCGCTTTCCCTACTGTTGCATATATTGGAAGGGGACTAGTATATTTATTATTCTTATAGTTTAATAGTTAGTGTTTTTAAAATATTAAGTATTACTATGTGTTTGTGTATTTAATTGCATATTTTTTATATCTATATATTCATTTTTGTAATAATTAAAATATTTTTTGTAAAATGTATTATCTATTGTTTCCTTTTTATGTATAATCGAATTGGAAATATTCAATATTTGTTTGCAGTTTATATTTACAATTTTTTTTAATGTGTATGTGTGTATATATATATATATTCACTGAAAAAACCATAGGTTTCAGGGGTGTTATAGTTAGCTGGACTTTTCACTTGTACAAAACCATTGAAATTCCCCCGTTATAGTTAGTTCAGCTAACTATAACTCGCGCGCCCGTAATGCACTGCTGATGACGTCACATATTACATCACTCATGACATGGTCAGTGACATCACTCATGAAATCACTGATGACATCTCAAATGACATCACTGATGACATAACTGATTACATCATCCAGTGAATGTCTGTTTTTCTGAAAATTAAATATGTTTTATATATGTATATCTCAAGGTCGATGGAAGAATAAATGGGTATATAAGTGTCTAAATGGATGATTTGTTTTTGAAAAATTGATTGTGTAACTGACTGATTAAGTGTATCATAGTGAATACATGGCTTAGTGAGTAATGTTTAAATATGTAAATATCTGTATCAGTCTCTCACTTTGTGTATAAGTGGCTGCATGGGTTGGTGAGTAGCTACATGGGTGTCTATATAGGTTATTAGTTGGTTTTTTGAGTATCAGTCTGAGTGTCTGCATGGTTCGGTGGGGGGTATTACGTAGTGCATAGGTGCATGAATGAGTGAATCACTGTTTGTATGTGTTGAAGAGAGCATGTGTGCAGGACTGTATGGGTGGATGAGTGTGTGTATGGGTGTGTTAGTGAGTGAATGACTGTCTCAATAGTGTATTTATGAGTAACTACATATGTTTTAAACTAGTATATGTGACTATTGGTGTATATAAGTGAGTATATGTGAGAGTGAGAGATTGAAAGAGTTCCTGTATGAATAAGTATGTGTTTCTATAAGTGATTGTTTAAAAGACTAAGTATGTGTAAGTTTCCGTAGAAGTAAGTGTGGTGGTGTTTGTATAACTGTATATGCAAGTAAATGTATGTTTGATTCTTTATTATCATGAGTGACTATGTGTGTGAGTAACTCTATGGATGAGTGGCATTGTGTAACAGGATGTATAGGTGTATGAGTACATATGATGAGTGAGTACATGTATGAGTGACTGTATAGGACTGTTGGTGAATGAGTGTATGTGTATGTGGATCTTAGAATTACTGAAGAGGTTGTTGTAACTGGTATTGGTATGTCCATTGTTTTGAAAATTTTAGTCTCTATTTTTGAATGTGTGTATCAAAGGTTATATTAGGGTGAGAGGAGGTCTGCCACTCTATCACAAGGATGATGTCATCAGTGATGTCATTTGAGATGTCATCAGTGATGTCATGAGTGATGTCACTGACCATGTCATGAGTGATGTAATATGTGACGCCATCAGCAGTGCATTGCGGGCGCGCGAGTTATAGTTAGCTGAACTAACTATAACGGGGGAATTTCAATGGTTTTGTACAAGTGAAAAGTCCAGCTAACTATAACACCCCTGAAACCTATGGTTTTTTCAGTGAATTTCTGAGGTATTTAAATGCTAATTCCTAACTATAACGTGCCTGAAACCTATGGTTTTTTCTGTGAATTTCAAAGGTTTTTTAAATGATAATTTCTAACTATGCCTACAGAGATAGGACATGTGAAGAAAGAAGAAAAAATGCACAGAAAGAAAAAAAAGAAGTGCAGAAAGAAGCAACAGAAGTCCTCAAAGACGAAGAAAAGTGCAGGAAGAAGGATAATGTGCAGAAAGAACAAAAAGAAGAGCAGAAAGAATCCTTGTTGCAAAATCATCCTGTACCCTCAACTTTTTCAGCCGGATACTGGTGGTAACTGAGTCTGACTAACCAGTCCTAGAGCCAGTGCTATGTTAAAAGACACTTAGAATACAGTGAAAACACCTACATACACTAGGGAACATTATGCGTTGGGATCCCCCTGTGATTAGCATGGCCTCCTCTGTAAGCCCCTAGTATATAATAGGGCAGGGGGATTAAAACTACCTCTTAAAACAGGCCACAGGGCATTTTTGCACACGTTAACTCAGGCCCCGTCCCCTCCCTTCACCACTGTGTAAACACGCCCTGTATCCGTTTTTAGTTGGGAGATTAAGTTCATTTGAATCCTGAGGGTCCCTTGGGTCCAACTAGCCCGCTAGGTACCTCCAGTAAGTGCCACAGAGCTGCGTTGCAGAGAGGTGTAAAAAGTGGCACAGCCTGGACTCCCTCTCTGCAATGCAGCTCAGTAGCGCTTACTGGAAGCACTTGGTGGGCTAGTTAGCCCCCCGGGGGCCCTCAGTATTGAAGGGAAATTATATCTCCAATTTAAAACGTGCCATAGTGCGTGTTTGCACACGTCATCTCAGGCCCCGTACCCTCCCTTCACCACTGTGTAAACGCTCCCTGTGGCTGTTCTAAGTTGAGAGATTAAGTCCCCTTGAATCCTAAGGGTCCCTAGGGTCAAACTAGACCACTAGGTACCTCCAGTAAGCGCCACAGAGCTGCGTTGCAGAGAGGTGTAAAACGGGGCTTGGCCTCAGAACACCTGTCTGCAGCGCAGCTCCCTGGCGCATACTGGAGATGCCTGTTGGGCTAGTTGGCCCTCAGGGACCCTCAGTATTGAAGAGGAATTAATTCCCCAACTTACAACTCACCAGGGGGCGCGTTTGCAGAGTGCTGCAAGGAGGGGGCGTGGCCTCTGGCACGATGCCAGTCTTTTATTTATTTTAATTTTTTAAGAAGGGGGGCTGTGTGGTTCCCCTTCTTATTCTAATTTATTGGCCCTGATGACCCCATCCCCCAGGGCCTGTCTGCTAATTATATTTTTTTACCCCAATCCCCAGGGCCGGCCACTGTTTTTTATTATTTTAAAAAAATATATATTTATAGACACACCTAGGACATGCTGGACAAACCGTACGTACCTATCACCATGACGATTTGAGTGATATTCATTAAAAGGCGACTATGCATACAATGAATCCACGTGGAATGTATTTACACCACTAGTGAAGCTCTGACATGTCTAATCCCGGTAGACATCCTTGTCGTTTATTTATACAAACATGGGTAGCTATTGACGGGCACATTTAATACACATGCACACCAAGCCATTCAAAGGGGATTCGCCAAAAATTCGACCAAAACTATGTAAGAAACCCCCCTCACGGTTAATAAAACACACATCCACTGCCAGATGTGTAATACTTTTTATTTTACTCTCTGGAAAGGGGACGAACATCACTTGAGAGTCACAGCGCGCTCCTGGCAGAGCCCAATGCTGTGTTACACCCACCATTGCCTGCCGAGTGCCACACACCTCTGTGTTGTATTCCACCAGCTAGTGCATATGCTATGACACTCTCTAGCCCATGTGCACTGTAACACCACCCCGTGAAGAAGTCATGCCACACTTGTCTTCGCACAGGTTATATTGCCCCATCTAACGTGCCTTCCTCGATGCCTATGTTATAACGCACAGTGCTATGCCATACATATTACAATCTGGGATCCATATCTTTGTCACAGTGCATATGCAACGTTACACTCCCCAGCACATATTTTATATTACAACTTTAGAGACTAGTTAGGTTACACAACACTGCCCTGTGCATATTACACTCCAAGGCGCACATCGCATAGCACGCTCTAGTGCCTGTGCTATCTCACACTCTACAAAGAATCTGTCATTGCACACAATGTATTGCATATTATATTTCACGCCCGGTTCATCTTATATCACACTTTTTGGTGCATAGTTTATACCATACACTATATCTAGTTTTCATTTTCAATCGTGCTCTCAGGACTATGTTCTATATAACACTGTGTTCACCTACCCTTTTCACGGGCATTACATTTTGCGATAGGGGGTGGAGAGTCAGGGGGTGTTTCTGCCAAGTGAGCCCGGAGTCACAGTCACAAACGTCCTCTTCTTCCTGAATAAAAGTGAGATTATGCTGCATACTTGTTCATATTTTAAGTAGTTCGCACAGACACACGTTTTAAAAACAATAAAGTTCCTAATACCCGCCTTCTCTGAACAGTTAGCTTGCTGCCCCATCCCCCTCCTCCCTATCCTCTGTTGTGTGAATCCATGGACTAGCCTCCTCCCTCTTGCCATGCATGGTCTGATGTGCTGCCACTGCCCTCAATTTAGTATGATGTACCAGTCCCCTCCTCCTGCCCTCCATTGCCCAATTCTATGCCCCATCATTGACCTCCTGCTTAAACTCTGTACTTGGCTTGCTGCCCCTATTCTCCTTCCCCCTGCCCTCCGATGTCTTTGTGCATGCCCCTGCTCCATCCATTTTGCCCACCATGTTCCATGGACCTGCCACTCCTATCTACTCTGAGTGTTCTGTTGAGCTGCCACTCCCCTCCCACCTGCCTAGCATTGTCAGATGACTGTAACCTGTCCCTGCCACCTCCACCCTGCCTGTCCACATGCCATGCCCCTATGCTCTTCCTCCTGTCCTACATGGTCCATTGTACTGCCACACCCTTCTGCCCTCCCTGGTCTGTTGTGCTGCAACTGCTCCTCCTGCCTGCCCCGTGCGGTCTGTTTTGAGGCTCCTTCCCCTGAACTTTCTTGTCTGTGCACAGGTCCTGACCCTCCCTTCTATCCTCCATCGTCCTTTGTGCATGCCCCTGCACCCTCCTTCTTGCCCATCATAGCCATTGTGCTGCCACTAACCCTCCCACTTGCCATGCATGGTCTTCTGTGCTGCCATGGCCCCTCCCACCTTCCCTGTGTGGTCAGTTAGCTGCCCCTGACCCCCTCCCACCTTCCCTCCATGGTCTGTGTGTATGCCATCACAGTCTCACTGTTGCTCTTCATGGTGTGTCTTGCTTCTTGTGCCCATCCTGCCTGACCTCCATGGCTATCTTGCTGCTCCTGCCCTGCCCCCTTGCCCCCAGCCCTCTGTTTACATGTGCAGACCCCTACTCTCTCCCTTCTGGCTTGTCTGTTCCATTGTAATGCCCCTGATCCGTCCCTCCTGCCCTTTATGGTCTGTTATGCTGTAGCTTTCTCTCCTGTCTGTGCATTATGGTCAGCTAGCTACCATTGCCTCTTGCCCCTCTGTTCTCTGTTGTCCATGTGCATGGTCCTGTCCCCTCCCTCTTGCTTTCTATCGATTGTTGTGCTGCACTCCCGTCCCGCATGCCCTGTGTGGTGTATTGTGCTGCTGCAAACCCTGATGCCTGCCCTGCAGGGTCAGTTTGGTGCACCTCTCCATGTCCCTCCTGTCCTCTGTTATCCAAGTCCATGTCCCTACCCCATTTCCTTCCATGATCCAATGTACCATACTTGCGAACATTTTGAACTTGGTAAGAGGGAGATTTTGAAAAAAACTGGGGTATTGATTTTCCCCTTTGAGTTACATTGAAAAAGAGGAGATTGTAGACAGGAGACAGATCATATAAAGCCCATTTGAGCTTAAAAACATTGGACGTTTCCTGGCTGAATCGGGTCTGTTGGCATGTATGGTTGTACTACCATTGCCCACAATGGTCTATTACATTGCCACAGCCTCTCTTGCAAGTCCTGTATTATTGGTTTGTTGCCCCTGCCCCCCTTTCCACTGCCCTCCATAGTCTGTTGTGCTGCCACGGTCCTTCCTGCCTGCTCAGTGTGGTTAAATTGTTGCCTTTGCACCCTCCTACCTGCCTTCAATTTTCAAAGTCCGTGCCCCTGGCCTCTGCCTCTCAACAGTATCCTAATGAACAACTAGATGCTAACATTCTATATTTATTACAAAAGTGTGGAACGCCTGATGTCATCTTGATGTAATCAAAACTGTAATACCTAGAGCATTTCCTTTAGAAATTACATATATGAGAGGGTCTTATTGGCATCAAAATCATGGTTAGTGCTCTAAAAGACCAAAATAGGGACATATTTTCTGAGTTTTCAAATAGCGACAAAGCACTTTTAAATTATTTGTTATCTTTATGTTTTTTATCCAGTTGACCACTTGATTAAATGTTGAATTTAGGGGAGAGGATGTGGTGTTACTTCCAGAACTGCAGATTTGCAACTGGGGAACCAGGTTGGAGTTTCTGCTTCAGCTCGACATTCTGTGATTCTGGTCAAATCCCTTAGTCTCCCCATGTCTACAACCAAAATGAATTTGTTCTTGTGTGATGTAACCAATGCTCATGTAAAGCACTCCAATACCTGACAAGTCTGCACTATATAACACTGCAAAAACACAAAATAATAAGTGTTTTGCACACTTCTGTCATTGGGCTATATTTGGGCTACATCTGGGTGATTTTGGGCTACATTTGGGCTCTTTTGTCTCCGGTGGCCATCTTTGGAGATTTATTTGTTATGAAGTTTCCTAATTTCCTCATGTACTGCAGTCTCATCAGTAGGAAATGCTTTCAGTTTTTTACTTTGATTCCATCATGAAGGTATTCAGTTATGTCACACATTTGCCATAAATTCGGAATGTTAGCACTCTAGTTGCTCATTAGATCACTGTAGTAAAACTACTGTTCACCATTGAAGTCTGCTCCTGGTATTAAAAGTGCATGTTTCAGTCTGCATGTCAGAATGTTTTAATGAAATAGAAGAGGATTTGAGAAGTCACTCAAAATGTGCCCTCATTTTCTTTCTTCAGCATTAATCATAATTTCTATGGCAACATTAACCCCCTCATTGTGTTCCTTTTTAAATTAAATGTTTTAAGTGTTACCAGTTTATTCCAATCAAGATGTCTTCAGGAGTGCCATACTTTTGTCATAATGAAGACAGTAAGCGCTCTAGTTGTTTTTAAGGACACTCTGGGACATTCTGTCATTGGGCTATACTTGGGCTACATCTGGGTGATATTTGGGCTACATTTGGGCTCTTTTGTCTCTGGTGGCCATCTTGGGAGACTTATTTGTTATGAAGTTTCCTAATTTCCTCATTTACTGCAGTCTCCTCAGTAGGAAATACTTTCAGCTTTTTACTTTGATTCCATCAAGAAGGCATTCAGATGTGTCACACATTTGCCATAAATTCAGAATGTTAGCACTCTTTTTGCTCATTAGATCACTGTAGTAAAGCTACTGCTCACCAGGGAAAACTGCTGCTGGTATTGAAAGTGCATGTTTCAGTCTGCATGTCAGAATTTTTTAATGAAATAAAAGAGGATTTCAGAAGTCAAAATGGGCCCTAGTTTTTCTTTCTGCAGCACTAATCATACTTGTTATGGAAAAATGAACCCCCTCATTGTGTTCCTTTTTAAATTAAATGTTTTAAGAGTTACCACTTTAATCCAAGCAAGATGGCTTCAGGTGTGCCATACGTTTATCATAAGTAGGACTGTTAGCGCTCTAGTTGTTCTTTGGAACACTCTGGGAAGCTGCAGTAGAACACAAAGGAATCAACTGACAGTCTCTGCCCTTGTTGGATGTACATGTTTTACTGAGAATGTCAGACTTCATTCTCACATGACTGAGAAAGATAATGTGAATTTACAGAAAATAAGCTCTCAGGTTAGCTTATAGATCACCTTCCAAACCTCTGTGGGAAAGGCATGAGAAAATATTTTTCTCTCAATCATGATATCCCAGCAGAAGGCTTTTTCACATGGTGAAATCACCTTAGAACATACCACAATTCCAAAAATGAGTATGGTACCATCAACAAACGATTTATAATGTAACTAAAGTCTTAAAACCTTCTATTAACTGCAATGCTTTTTAATGAGGTGCTATCATGTATATTGGTCCCAAGATGGCTGCCAACACTTCTTGGATGAAGTGCTGACAGCCAATCAGATCTCAGGATGAGATGTGTGGTTAGGCTCCGCCCACATATATATATATATATATATGATTTTACTTTTGATTTTCTCAGGAACTACTGAACAGATTGACACCAGACCTGCAAAAGGCACTTCCCGGAGCTGAGGACTACCTCTCTGCCAAATTTCAAGTAATTCTGTTCAGCCGTTCGGGCTGTACCTGGGACTAAAGGTCCCTATGGAAAATTGCATGGGGAAAACACGTTTTGGGACCCCCCTTTTTTCTCAGCCCCCGCTTGACGAATCCCCCTGAGACTTTCAGGGTAGGAGCGGAGCGGAGCGCCCCACCTATTTTGAAAATTTCGTGAGGATTCGTCAACCGGCGCCAAAGTTATTCCAAATAGAATGTTGCGGATTTCCTATGGAAACACGGTCCTAACTATAACTATCTACTGGCGACCGCCAGTAGATAATATATATTCACTGAAAAAACCATACGTTTCAGGGGCGTTATAGTTAGCTGGACATTTCCCTCATACAAAACCATTGAAATTCCCCCGTTATAGTTAGTTCAGCTAACTATAACTTGCTCCCCCGCAATGCACTGCTGATGACGTCACATATTACATCACTCATGACATGGTCAGTGACATCACTCATGACATCTCAAATGACATCACTGATGACATTACTGATGACGTCATCCATGTGATCATTTAATGCATCTTCTCACAATCTATTATAACCTTTGACACACCCACACTAAATTACATACTGCCACTCTCAAAACCATTTTTTAAATGTCAAAAAACATATATATATATATATGTATTTCATGTAAATAATAAGGGAAGACATAAGCTAAACTGCTCATAAAATTAATGTATTTTTACTTTTAATCCTATGTTGCTTTTAAATGCAATTTCGCGGATTCGTGCTCGGTGCGTGCTGCCAATGCGCACGATGCGCGGATCCCATGTGACCTGAAAAAAAGAGATTTGATTGGTTCATTAGACTTCCAATTCTAACTATTGAAAGACCCCACCCATTTCAATCATTCTTCTTAGATCTTCTTTGGAGGAGCATCTCTCTGCTGAGAAGAACTTTTTGTTGACTAAGTTTACACTTATATGAAACTTTTTTCCAAACAATGGCTTCAGGGCAGCAGGCATCTCCAGCATCTGCTCATTCATCTGAAGATGAATTTCTGGTTGAACCACCACACCCAGAAAGGTACTCATCTGTGGTATGGAAATTTTTTACTTTTCCAGAGGGGCAAACCAAAACTAATGCCACCTTAGTGACATGCAAGATATGTCAATGAGTGCTCTCCCATGGCGATCCAACCAGAAAGTATTCATGTGGTACAGCCAGCATGAAAATGAAGACCATGCATCCAGTCAACCTGGCACATGAAGAGTGCTGAAGAATGCGAGTTCTTCCTGGTCCTTCAGAGGCATCACAGCCGAGTACTTCACGTGTGGATCCATCTGTCCAACACTTGAACATCCGTCCACAGTTTGCCACATTGAAAGTGCTCTGCATAAAATGCAAAGTCGTCCTTTGCTACGAAGAGCAGTCCATTGACCTAATTTGCAGGAAGCAAGAAAACCAACATTGCTAGTTTATTTATTTTTTTATTTTTTTCCTGAAGTTCATTGTTTTGTTCCTCCAGTTCTGTTTTTTCCAGAAAAACCCCCAACAAATAAAAATTGTTCAGAAAACCAAGAAAAAAAATATAAAAGAAAAAAGAAGAAAAAAGAAAAATTCTTCTAAGAACTAACTTTCCTGGTTTAAAAAAAGAGCTATATTTGTTTGTTAGTGTGTGAAAATTTAGATGAATGTATGTGTAATACGTAATTGACTGAACGAATGCATTAGTAGCGTATGGTGAATGTTTAAGTGCAGAACTATGAGGAAGTGCTGCAGCATCACACAGTAACCTCTTTAACTGCAGTGTGCTGTAGTACTTCCGAAGCACAGGGATGCAACATATGTACATAAATATGTTGCAAATCTATGCTTCTCTCGGCACGGCTGCTTAAACGGCAGCCATATGGTGATACAGGCACCCTTGGACCATGGCGCAAGGATATCTGTGTCATGTGGTGTTTGTTTTTGTGCAGGAAGACATACCTTCCTGCACAAAAACAATCAGTAAAGGCATTTTTCTCCTTCAATGTATGCTGAGCATTTTAGCATATATTGAAGGTTAAAAAATGAGGAGAAATGAAAACAATTCTCCTTGCTGTGCTTTCATACACCAATTGGAGAATGGTGCAGCATTCACACACATGTCCAGATTTATGATTTCTGATAAATCTGGAGATGTGTCTTCTTCTATGAGTATTCTGTGCAATCACACACAGCAACACTTATAGAACACCCTTTCAACGCAAAGTTGTGTGTATGATGAGGTCGTATTTACATTGAGAAAAAAAGGTACACAGAGTGCCTTTTCCTCTATTTGTAAATATAAAAGAGTGTCTTGCGCTATAACTATATTACAAAAAGTAACATATTTCGGTTTGGAAAATTGCTTGCGAATGATAGGAGGTAAGCACCGATGTTTGTCTGCAAAGATGCTCAAAGAAGAATGATTGAAATGATTGCAGTCCTTCAATACGAACAATGGGAAATATTATGAACCACTCAAATCTGTTTTTTTGGAGGTCATATGATATCCTATGACAGAGAGATTCCAAAACTACATAGGTATAAACAGGGTGTTTTAAAAACGTATTCAAACTTTGTAGCTTCTTGCAGATCTGCCCATTGTGCATATTAATACTTAGTTAAACTTACCTTCACAGAATTAGAAATAAAAAATGGTACATATTTTTTTCAGTTGTTTTTTGTAATGTAAATTGTGGTAAATTGCTTATTTTATAATTAGGATCTGTGAAATAAAAGAAAAAATAGTTATAACATGTAATAATACATTTTTAACAACACACCATAATTTAAACAAAGTAATTTGTTTGCCTTTTTTGCTGTTCTCAGAATATATTGAATTTCACTAGAAATAGTGATTTCAATTGTACTCATCACAGAACAGCGGGTAAACAAAAAACAATCAAAAAGATTGTTTAAAAAAAAACAACATGCTATTCTCAGTAAAATACCAGAAAATACAAATCATACATATATAAAATGCTTATTGCTTACAACATTTTATAACTTCAATTTATAAAAACTGTAAATGTTGTTGCTTTAAAATGTTCACCGAGTCAATGAGTAAGAAAAAGTCAATAATTCAAACATATACCTTTTTTTGAGACCAAATGGTATTTTTGCACTGTTTTTTATGTAAATTGCCAAATGGTAATCCTAATAAATTATAATAATAAATTCCTCAGGGAGTGAATTATCTTCCTAAAACTTTGGCTTTAAAAATATTAGGTAGGAATTTGGTAATTCACAAGGCATATGTTGTTTGAAAACCAACTGGGCATCATTACAAAGTGTCCAGCCTTTGTCACATTTTAGATAGGCAGTGTAATGTCCAGATGTTGTGGAAGGACCATCATGGAAAATTATTGCAATTGCTACAAAAGTCCTTTGTGATATTGATAGTTGTGGTGCTACAAAATGCTTTATTAAAGTATCCAATTTTCTTCCATCAGCTGTACAACGTTGCATCATTAAAATTATATAATGTCCATTTTTTTTTTAAATAATGTGGATAACATTTCTGATTTACATTGGCTACACTCCATGTTTTGATTTGCACCTTTAACTAATTTATTGAAAGACACTGATTTACAGTCCGGTAATGTTAAATATAGAAATCTTTCAGTGTCTACATTAGTGCTAGATGTATACATACAATTTTCACAATGATGTTCCCATTTGTAACAAAGGCCAAAAATATTTTCTATTTCTACACCTTCATTTTCAAAAATGGTAAGCATATACATTAAAAATTCCTGAGCATCTTGTTAGATATTTTTCGTAAATTGTGTAGAACCAGAACACACATCCAGATTACGGACATCTGAAACAGTTTGTATTTTACGTGTATCTGTCCTCAATTTTTCATAAACAGAATGCAACAAGGAACAAAATCATTTTTCCCGATTCTGCATAATTTGTTCTTGCAAACCTTCAAGATAAAAAACAACATTGACCACTACATTAGCATAGCAGTTGACACCTGAACTATTTTCAAACTGATAACCAACAATCTCTTCAATAGTGTCCTTTTTCTTTTTACTTGTAATCACAACATTATCTTGTTATTTTCCCTTCTCTACACCTTCAGTACAGATATTCTTATACCTTCTTTTTCGACCAACCACACGCTTTTCAAATACAGGATATTGACCTAAATTGGGGGCATACGCCCTTCTTAACCTATTATACTCTTTTACACAGTTTACATCTGCAGTAACCTTTGTGTCATCAAAATCAATCAAAAAGAAACCAGATAATGTTCTGACTCGTGACAAAGTAACATATGGAATACCCTCTTTAAACACGGTAGATCCAATGTTCACTGTCTACACTTAATCCTTGAGATTTATGAATAGTCACTGCGTATGCCAGAGAAAATGGAAATCCACCACTTTATCCATTGCTCCATTAACTAAACATTTTCTACATCCAAATTACGCCTTAAAATTACCCAACAGTTTATACATGCATATAGAGTCTTTTCTAAACCAGCCGTTTTAGATATCTTTTTTTCTAAAGAATCCAGTTTTGTTTTCAATTTTCCCGTCAAAATAATAGTGATTCCTTCATGCTGTATTTTATCAATGGCTTCCATTTTTATAATTTCATCATTTTCCAGTTTCAATAGTTCTTCGTTGAATATAGAACACTCGCTTAGTGTTGGCATTAAGCAGATCACTGATTTATTTTCTGCAATTTTCATGTATACTTTCTCAGGAACTACATTTTCATTTGGAAACAAATTGGAAAGTAATCGACTCTGCAAATCTTGTTTGCCATGTTCTGTCAAAAGTCCAATTCTTACATCTTGAAGAATACTTCTATATTCAGCATCATTTGCCTGTCGCATATTTTTTATCAGTTCTTTGTATTCAAAATATGTCCAAATGTTCACGTTTCCAACACTACCCATAGACTAGCCGCGGCCCGTGGAGGGAGTTGCCTGTCGCATATTTTTTATCAGTTCTTTGTATTCAAAATATATCCAAATGTTCACGTTTCCAACACTACCCAGAGACCAGCCGCGGCCCGTGGAGGGAGTTCTGTGGGGCAGTAAGGCGGGGCGAGGGAGGGGCAGGGTGGGGGGTTCTAAAAACCGGAATATGGATAATTGCAGGTAAGTAAGCAATTAAATAAATAAAACGAATTTCGTAGCGCGCGCTGCATCGCATTTTCTTCAGGACTCTTGAAACTTCTCAACAAGCTTCCCCAGATATCTTGTGGTATTCCAATTTGTTCTCATGCTCTACTGGTAGCGTTAGTAAACGATGTAAAGTAATTCCTTTAATGTTATGAGCTGACAACCCAGTTGGAGCAGTGACAACACAAGACAAATGCAATTGTTTTCTGCAGATAACTTGTAATTACTTTAATTAAGAAACTTTTTCCTGTTCCAGCTTGACCACTCACATACATTCAGATAGGTTGAAATGATGTACATGAGCACTCTTTCTTTTCATGAAGTAATCCATGGTCAATCTGTTCTTTCACTTGTTGATATATTTGTTTCTGTTCAACATTTAGTTGTTCTTCCAAGTTTCCTGACTGCATTACATCTTCTTGAGCTTGATGCATTGGTGTTTCCACCACATTCATGGCAATTGCCGCTTCATTTTCAACAATTGGTTGTCCTCAGCTGCAAATTGTAGCTTCTTGATCAATTTCATCATTCAAAATTTTCACATAATTTGCAAAAGCACTGCATTGTATGCTATCTTTACAAGCATTAAATGAATCTTCATAGCTCTAAAAATCTCCAAGTAATTCCAGTTCTGAACGCCACAGTTTAAACATTTGCAAAAGGGCTAAATAGTAAAATTCCCTTTTATCAGCAGTGTCACAACTCAGTTTCCTGTGATTAATTAAATGTCCTTTCCTTTGTTTCACCAAACATCCTTCGGAACCAATCACTGCATATTTTCCATCATTGATGTTCTCTGTAGTATTTCGTTTAAAAGTGTAGTTTTGCAGCACTTCATAGAGACACATGTTCTCAAGATGATGACTTCTGTTTGGGTAATATGTGTCCAACATATTCGTTTTCATAATATCTGTACTTTCTGGTCCTTTTTCTGCTAAATATTCAATTTCTTGAACAGATTTCAGTACCCGATTTCGCATTGCTGCAAGACCTAGACTCACCCAAATGATTCTACTACTTTTGGAGTATAGACTTGCAGATGATAACCGATCTGAGCATTCATATGCTCCAATTTCACGATGCGATAACATCTTCAAACTGAAACTCTATAATTTCTTACTTAGGGGCATATTATCAAGCCAGGCGATAAAATTATCGCCGCTTTAGCGGCAGAAAACTGCCGCTAAAATGGCGATAATGGGCTTGATAATATGCTCTATGGAACTCCAATTGAAGCCCATGTTACATGTCCTTCACATCTAACATGGGCTTCAATTGGCATTCCATAGAGCATATTATCAAGCCCATTATCGCCGTTTTAGCAGCAGTTTTTTGCCGCTAAACCGGCGATAATTTTATCGCCTGTCTTGATAATATGCCCCCAAGAGTCTTCTCATCAGAAATCTCTTCCCACATTTCTTTCAATTCAGTCTTTTCTGATTTAGTAATGCAGGACATTATATATCGAACAACAGCAATGGAATTGTCTGCAACATACTGAATATCCATGTTAGCGTTCCACATGGATAAAAATAACTGGATAGTAGTCATTTATGTATTTTGACTCTTCGCTTCTTCTTAAGTTGTAGGTATTTTTCGGAGACATTCTTGTGATGGTAGCTGACATAAAACTGTTCACTCTTCCTTTGGATAATACAGGATGTGGAAATGCAAAACAACATTTGGTATAGAACTTATCCTTAGACTTGTACTTTCGTCGACATTATTTTCCACATCTATGGCTTTGGAATCGTAAGACTAGTTGTTTTAAGTTTTTATTTTCTCTGCTATTGGGTACAGCACATGTGGCATATTCTTCAATGAAAGACAAAACAGTATCATCTCAATCTGTTCCAAATTTGGGGGCGTCCTTGATCCATAACAACATATGTATATGTGGAGCACCTCTTGCTTGATACTCCTTTCTCCAAAAGAAATCCACAACTTCTCCAAGAGGAGGATTCTTTTTATTGCAGATGAAAGACATCATGGCTTCAAATCTATGATTGAAATATCTGCATAAATTAACAGGATCCAAAGAGCATAATTCTCCAGGTGTCTTGTATTCAATATTTTTTATATTGGAATTTGCCTCTCGAAGAAATTCAAATAAATCATCCCACGCATACTCAGCACAGCTTAGTGTAACAAACCATGTAGGAGTTCCTAAGTTCCATAGCATACATTTCAGTTCTCCATGACGACGGTACCAATATTCATTAGTCCCACACTGACATGCCATCAGATTAATCAACTGAGATTCTAAATGATCATCTCTCTGATGCACTTTATCCAAAAAATCCTTTGCAGTTACATTTTGCAGATGCATTCCAGTTTTTAAAATGTGATTTACTGCATATGAAAGTCCATCCAAGTCACTTTCAAACAGAAGATGAAACATATAAGGGATACATGGTCGAAATCTTGGATCTTCTGCATATGATCTTGTTGTCTGATATTCAGATGCAGGAATCTACACAGGTCGTTCATCATATCGTCCACCTTTTCCTGTTGGAAACAACTGCGGGAAACAACGTGCATCCAAGCTCTCTTCCCATACACTCATGGGACTTCCTCTTGCTTTTTTCATTTGGAACAACTCAATCGTATTCCCCATCACTTCTTTGGAATTAAGTGGATGTACACTGTAACGTTCATAGAGTTCTTCACATCTGGACATATCCACTTTTTCAATTTGTCCACTTGGGTGCCGATTCCGATCCTGTAAAACCCAGGTACGAATGGTCGTACGGAGCGTATTCTCCGTACGACTCGTACCCGGGAAATGCACCTTACAAACCAGCAAGCATGATTCGTACAGAAATACCATTTCCGTACGAATCGTAAAAAACTACGTGCAACGAAAAAATACCCCCAATTCCGATCCGGGACATCGCGTACGTGACGTCCAGACGGAGTCAGGCAGCGTTCTACGGACCAGCAAGTACGATTCGTGCCTACGTCACTGCGCACGGATCATTTTTTACAGCAGCCAAAAACTCCCGGGAAATTGAGGAAGAAGCGAAGAAGGAGCTGCGGGACGTGACGGACAGCCATGGACCCCATCCTACGTGTCATCCCGGCCTTCCTAGCCTACGACCTGGTGCACCGAAACTGCCACGCACGCCGCAGAAGGTCAGCACAACACCCAGGGGCAAAGGGGTTGCGAGGGGCAGGAAACATAACCTCCACCAAATTTGTAAAATACCATATACTGTCCTTACATTACCTCCAGGGTCTGGTCACTTCGGGGGGCGTGTCCACCAATCCCCGCGTACGCGTACCCATCACCACTACAATGGTGGTACGGGCCGTAACCACGCCCTCAGAGCGTGGGTACGGCCCGTACCACCATTGGAGTGGTGATGTAGGGGTACGCGCCATACCCACGCCCTCAGAGTGTGTGTACGGCCCGTACCACGCGTACCCCTACATCACCACTACAATGGTGGTACGGGCCGTACCCCCGCTCTGAGGGCGTGGGTACGGCCTGTACCACCATTGGAGTGGTGATGTAGGGGTATGCGTGGTATGCGCCATACCCACGCCCTCAGAGCGTGGGTATGGCCCGTACCACCATTGGAGTGGTGACGTAGGAGTACGTGTGGTACGCGCTGTACACATGCTCTGAGGGCGTGGGTATGGCGCATACCCCTACATCACCACTCCAATGGTGGTAAGGGCTGTACCCATGCTCTGAGGGCGTGGGTACGGCCCGTATCACCATTGGAGTGGTGATGTAGGGGTACGTGTGGCACGGGCCACACCCACGCTCTGAGGGCGTGGGTACGGCCCGTACCACCATTGGAATGGTGATGTAGGGGTACGCACCGTACCCACGCCCTCAGAGCGTGTGTACGGCCTGTACCACGCGTACCCCTACATCACCACTACATTGGTGGTATGGGCCGTACCCACGCTCTGAGGGCATGGGTACCGCGCGTACCCCTACATCACCACTCCAATGGTGGTACGGGCCATACCCACGCTCTGAGAGCGGGGGTACGGACCGCATCACCCGTACCTCTAGGGCACCAGTACATTAGTGATACAAGGCATACACACCCCACGAATGTTGGCTTAGGGCCTGGTGCAGCATATAACCAGTATATTGGGGTGTGTACATGGCCAGGACAGCAGTGTACAGCACCAAGGGTGCGGGTGGGTGGGTGTGTGTCTGCCAAGGAGTCCCAGCAGTGGACAGAGACATGTGAGGGGTGGGTGCAGAGGTTTCCCAGCAGTGCCCAGACATATGAGGGGTGGGTGCATATCACTCCCAGCAGTGGACAGACATGTGAGGGGTGGGTGTATATGACTCCCAGCAGTGGACAAAGACATGTGAGGGGTGGGTGCAGAGGACTCCCAGCAGTGGACAGACATATGATGGGTGGGTGCCTATCACTCCCAGCAGTGGACAGAGACATGTGAGGGGTGGGTGCACAGGACTCCCAGCAGTGGACAGGGACATGTGAGGGGTGGGTGCAGAGGACTCCCAGCAGTGGACAGACATATGAGGGCTGGGTGCATATCACTCCCAGCAGTGGACAGAGACATGTGAGGGGTGGGAGCAGAGGACTCCCAGCAGTGCCCAGACATATGAGGGGTGGGTGCATATCACTCCCAGCAGTGGACAGACATGTGAGGGGTGGGTGTATATGACTCCCAGCAGTGGACAGAGACATGTGAGGGATGGGTCCAGAGGACTCCCAGCAGTGGACAGAGACATGTGAGGGGTGGGTGCAGAGGACTCCCAGCAGTGGACAGAGACATGTGAGGGGTGGGTGCCTATCACTCCCAGCAGTGGACAGAGACATGGGGGTGGGTGCCTATCACTCCCAGCAGTGGACAGAGACATGTGAGGGGTGGGTGCAAAGGACTCCCAGCAGTGGACAGACATATGAGGGGTGGGTGTATATCACTCCCAGCAGTGGACAGACATGTGAGGGATGGGTGTATATGACTCCCAGCAGTGGACAGACATATGTGTGTGGGTGCATATCACTCCCAGCAGTGGACAGACATGTGAGGGGTGGGTGTATATGACTCCCAGCAGTGGCCAGAGACATGTGAGGGGTGGGTGCAGATGACTCCCAGCAGTGGACAGAGACATGTGAGGGGTGGGTGCAGAGGACTCCCAGCAGTGGACAGAGACATGTGAGACATGTGAGGGGTGGGTGCCGAGGACTCCCAGCAGTGGCCAGAGACATGTGAGGGGTGGGTGCAGATCACTCCCAGCAGTGGACAGAGACATGTGAGGGGTGGGTGCAGAGGACTCCCAGCAGTGGACAGACATGTGACGGGTGGGTGCCTATCACTCCCAGCAGTGGACAGAGACATGTGAGGGGTGGGTGCAGAGGACTCCCAGCAGTGGACAGACATATGAGGGGTGGGTGCATATCACGCCCAGCAGTGGACAGAGACATGTTAAGGGTGGGTGCAGAGGACTCCCAGCAGTGCCCAGACATATGAGGGGTGGGTGCATATCACTCCCAGCAGTGGACAGACATGTGAGGGGTGGGTGTATATGACTCCCAGCAGTGGACAGAGACATGTGAGGGATGGGTCCAGAGGACTCCCAGCAGTGGACAGAGACATGTGAGGGGTGGGTGCAGAGGACTCCCAGCAGTGGACAGAGACATGTGAGGGGTGGGTGCTTATCACTCTCAGCAGTGGACGGAGACATGGGGGTGGGTGCCTATCACTCCCAGCAGAGGGCAGAGACATGTGAGGGGTGGGTGGAAAGGACTCCCAGCAGAGGACAGACATATGAGGGGTGGGTGTATATCACTCCCAGCAGTGGACAGACATGTGAGGGATGGGTGTATATGACTCCCAGCAGTGGACAGACATATGTGTGTGGGTGCATATCACTCCCAGCAGTGGACAGACATGTGAGGGGTGGGTGTATATGACTCCCAGCAGTGGCCAGAGACATGTGAGGGGTGGGTGCAGATGACTCCCAGCAGTGGACAGAGACATGTGAGGGGTGGGTGCAGAGGACTCCCAGCAGTGGACAGAGACATGTGAGGGGTGAGTGCAGAGGACTTCCAGCAGTGAACAGACATATGAGGGGTGGGTGCCTATCACTGCCAGCAGTGGACAGAGACATGTGAGGGGTGGGTGCAGAGGACTCCCAGCAGTGGACAGAGTCATGGGTGTGTGTACATCATGATCAGATGAGCACAACTCCATGGGTGTATGTACGCATCCCTAATGTTCGACTATGTTGATAGTGCCATAACAACACATCACTGACAGCAGTGTCCCACTACCATGAGGATGGATTTCCTTCCCCCACTGCATGAAACAACACATGTGGGTGTGAGTACAAATGACACATGCATACCCACCCCTGGAGGATGCAGCACAATACACACACAGAGATCATGCCACAAGACTGTATACTCATGTCAATGGCCACTACACTAAGAGAGCCAAAGGGAACACACACTATCACGCACATCCCAGGACTGATAGAAATGTACAGGTGCTGGGACAGGCACCAAGATGTTGCCTCTCATGGAAGGAATAGGGTGGACTTCCCACAGATACAATGCCCACAATTGTCAGTCAGGTGCTCAAATACCCTGCAGAACAAGTACCAAATGTGTGCTATGCTGGGATAACTCACATGCATAGTGTGGAAAATGCTGATTGTCGCCATTAAGGCATGACAACATACTCAATACACAAGTACAGTGACTAGCAAGGATGGCACACAGGATGCAGCCGGAGACATTGCTGAGCAGGCATGGCCATAGTTGAAGGGATCCGTCACCAACAAAGGAAATGTAGACACAGGTCAGCACTACAAAAGTGCAACTCCCTGCAGGGTAGATGTCAGATGCCACAGAGGAAGGAATAGTCCTTGGGACAATGTCTTCCAACACAAATAGCACACACAACCAAATATACTTTGCAGAGACATTGTGATGGCACGCAGATACCATGGTTCACCCCATTAGCATCAGACGACAACTTTCTCCTGACACATAACACATTGCCACCACCCCAACTCCGGGACCATCAGCACCCACATCAATACCTGAAATGCAAATGTGTTCAAACGGAAAATAAAATGCTTTATTCAGCAGTAAATGAAAAGTAGTTAACAACACTATTGGGTGGGACACATGGCCACGCGTCTCCCCTAGCTTGCCTGCACATTAGAACCCTCAGGTTCCTCGACTTGGGGGGGCATCATGTGGGGAATTACCAGGCACTGCAGGGACAGGAGGTGGAAAGGTAGGTGTGGTGGGTGCAGGAACGGACGCCTCCACCACAGGGGGTGGGGCAGCACCAAAGGTGGAGGTCAGCGCAGCACTGCACACTGCTGCCAGGTCGTCATTTGTCTCCCCTTCACCCGAAGACAACACAGCCTCAAAGGAGGGGTGGGGTCGGAGAGATGGGGTGCAGCGCTACTTGGGGGGGCTCAACTCCCCTACCCGTGAAGTGCCATTTCCGTTTGCGGGCTGGAGAGACAGAGGGGCTGATGCCCAGCACAGCCAAGTAGGCCTCTTTCTCAGGATGTGTGGTAGGGGAGCTGAGGGGAGTACCTTTGGAGGGACTGGTTAGTGCGACATGCGGCCTGGGACTGTGACTGCGTGTATGCCTGTGTGCCCCAGACCCAGTGGGTGTGCCCTCATCCCCCTGAGTGTGCGTGCCAGGAGGAGTGTGCTTGCCCTTACGTGGTGGTGTGCTGCCTGTGTCTGGTGGGGTGCGTGCTTGTGAATGTCTGTGTGTGCTTGGGACAGGTATGGGAGTGGGAAGTGTGGATGGTGCAGGGGTAGGGGGGGACGAAGCGCTGCAGGAGACTCACTGCTGCCGTCAGTGAAGAGTCCATGGACCTCAGCAACATCCGTTGGTCAGACATCGCTGATGACATGCCCTCAATGTACGACACCATCTGTGTCATCATTCAGGTCTGGCCATGGAGGACATTCAGCAGCGATGTCTGTCCAACCTGCAACTGACGCAGAATGTCCACAGACTCTGCAGTGAGGGCAGCAGGGGAGACAGGGGCAGGGGGGGCGGTGCCTGACACAAAGGAGACACGGTGTTGCCTAGCACGGACAGAAGGGACCGGAGCAACTGGGAGGGCGGTGATGGGAATGGAGGGGGTGGTGACAGATGTAGTGCTGCTGCCAGGTGTCGTAGCAGCCTCCGCCCCCTGGAGGAGTTCAGCATCGGACCCATCTGCGTCGTAGTCAGTGTTGTCACTAGACAGATCCTCCGCCTGACTCCCCTTGCCCTCCCGTGCCACTTGCTCCCGCGGACTCCGCAACAGTGGTGGCAGTGGTGCTCGATCCCTCCTCCACGTCCATGCAGGTGTCTCCCTCGGTGTCCTCCGATGATGCTGTGGGCAAGGTGAAGAGACAGAAAATAATCAGTCACCTGTATACAACAGACACATGAGTCCCAATTAAAATGTCACAGTGCATATCAGGAAATGCATCATGAGTAACATCTAGAATAGTCCGCACATATGTAACCTTGCACTCCCCAGTTGGTTGACCCACCATGACACTTGGAAACAATGGAGACCATGACACAACAGCAAATAACTTGATATCGAATTATACTGAGAAGCTAGTGTCTGGGGACAGTTGAGCACAGCAAGAATATTTATCCATGCCACTTCTTGTTCACTGTGAACGAAACAGTATTGGTGCACCCAAGGCCAAATAACACACCTCAATACTGAAGGTGTCCCCACACTCTGAGACCTGCGAGTACTTAGGAAACCATAGCCAAAAACATTGCAATCCCTTGGGACTCACAACACTTTACACAATGTACATGTTTAGAATGTGTGAATGTGCCACTTTGTGAATAGAAGACACATCTGCCTGCATGACAGAAGTCACACAATGATGTGCACACAAAAATACTTTTACACAGTCATTGTATGAGCTGGCAGCCGAATTCGAAAAAACCACTGTAATAAGAAATGGGGTATCAGTAAGTACATATAAATGGCACCACGGTGGTTGGATGACTTGACACTCGTAAGTTCGTATCAGCAACAACCAAGGACTTACACACATGCAAACACACTGTGTGAACATGGATATGTATATTCAGAAGACAAGTGGTAATCAAACTGTGCCTTCTAGTGAAATGTGCCTGCGTGTCCACGAAAAGTGTAAAAGTACTTTCTTTTGCACTTCCCTGGGAGACATCTGTCATGCAGGCACATTATTGTCCTTCACAACCAACTAGCAAAAAGAAGCATAGGAAAAATGCAGACATGTTGACAAGTGTGGTGAGTGCCAAGGTACAATACTTATTGACTGAAAACTTGAATCATGCCACCTGTCACATGGCCATCCGTACCATGATGACACAGTTGGCAACATATCTGACCCACTGCCTGTCATGTGGAGTGGCACACATGTCCAAACACAGGACAATGCATTAGCTAATGGGCCTGCAATGTGTCTGGATAAGGAGCACCTGCACTGAGGAGACACCCTCATGGCAAGAAAGAATGTCCACACAGATGTCAGCACACACAGACCAAACTACGTAGCATCTCTCCCACTCACTGGTGGCAAAAATGGATGAGCATGAGCCATGTATTTCCATTTTTGACACATGCTGCAAAGCTCAAACATTAAACCCAGCAAAACCTGACTGGGTCACTGAATGTTGAGTGTCTGTCCAGACAATTATCACACAGAGGTCAGACACGGCAAGGAGACGTACGGTTTGGACATGTAGGCCTTGCCCGCACAATCCCCCCATACCTGAGACAATGTGATTGAGACAGATCAAGAAGTGACACCTCTTAATCTGGGTTTACTCCAATGTGCATCACGAATTCCTAAATGTACTCCACATCACCTCGTGAGGCTGCCAACACATATTTGTGACCAACAACCATCAACAGATAGTTGTACATAGACACACAGGCACTGCCCAGTGTGAGGATGCACAAGCTAAATGGGGTCAGCATGTACAATGGACACATGTAGCACACTTCACAGAAATACAAATGAGGGCAGGGAACTATGCCACAGAGGCAAAACTATGCTGAACACACAGAGAATGGGCACAGTGTTGGATGACACACATGATTCAGAGGCAAGGGTGTCTTAGGGGACTGTAGTGGGAACACAGCTCCATTGTCCTGGAATTATCTGACTGTAACCTAAGCTACCGTCCCTGCACTATGCATATCTCCCACTCATGCACATCATGTCTGAGGCCACAACACTGTTAATGCATGCTGCAAGTTTGTTCATTTGAAAACTCAGCATCAGTGCCAACTAACATGGACACCCAAATGACTGTACAGGACAGGGCACAGGCAAGGTAACAACACATGTCTCAGACCCCCTCCCACATGATGCAGAAAGCAATGTGCACTTGGATTAACTGGCAGCCTAGATGACCATGTGCAATAGTGATTACACACAGACCAGGGAACACATGTCATTTAGGGGAAGGGAGGAGGAACAGCCCCATTTGACTTTGGGGAACATGATATGCACTGCACAAATTAACCCTCGCTGTGTATCCAGGCAACTGAGCACTTCCAAAATCTGGTGACATACAACAAACACACATGTACCTACCCCCTTCCTGCTGCTGCAACTCCTGTAACCGCCTATCCAACTCAGGGAAGACCACTGCCAGGACACGCTTCATCTGTTGGGTCAGTCGTCGGCCCCCGCCGTGCTTGTGTGGAGGTGAGTCTTTGAGCTGCCAGCGGGCGATCCTCCGGGTCCAGCACTGGATGTCCTGCCAACGTTTCCTCACCTGGGCGAGGCGCCGACTGCGACCCTGTCAGAGCTCACCTTCAGCTTCTCGCTGGTTACCGTTGTCTTGCACAGGAACAGAAGTCGCTAGCTTCCTGACTCCCACTACTAATCACTCAGCCCCAAGAAATGTCTTTGGCTCTAACTGATCAGCAAGGGGAAGGGGGAAATTGGATAAAATAATAAACGATAGAAGAGACTGGTTCTGGACCTTCTGGTTTTCCTATCTGGAATTCTTCTTCAGCTATCACTCTGCCTTCTGAAGACTCCTAAGGGTAACTAAGCACACAACAAATTATTATTCCTTCTCTACTCTATTCTGTCTCTTTTCTTCTCTTCTCTTATGATTTTTCTACCTACCCAGAATCCTGAACTCTGTGCCTCTCTTCCTGTTCAACTCTGCCTTTTCTTCTTTCTTGTTATTGATGTCACTAATTATCTGTAAAACATATATCTTTTTATTATACCTATTTATTCTTTGTTTTTAAACATCTTCTAACTCTTTCTCTTTTAAACCTACCATTAATGTTTCTGTGTGTGGCCTTCTCTTTCTTCTCGTGATTTCTCTTCTTTCTTTTCTTGCCTAAAACTGTCGTCTTCTAAATAAGCCTTTTGTGGCTTTTAACTTTTCCTGTTTGCTTCCTCTCCTTAGGTTACTGCGGAGCTGCTATAACTCTGGTAAGTCTTTCTCCTTACTTTCCTAGTTAACTGTTGGTATTGTCTATTAATTTTTGCCTTAGGAACCGTTTCTCAGTAAATCCTATAATGTTCTTCATTTTCTGTTACAGGACTCTGTATGCTGATCTCTGCTGACCTCGGTAAGTGTTATACTTATTGCGTCACCAAACACTGCTTACATTTTTATGTGAACGAATAATCTATCAGTAATTCACTTTGCTTTCTTCGGTTTTCTTTTCAGGTGCGGCTGAAGTCTTCACTCGTTTTTTCCCTGTAGAGACGAGGTGACTCCGTACTCGACTCCTGGTAAATAGCCCACTACGGACTCTAGCGGCTTTTCTGACCTCTTCGATAAGTATCGGTTTCTTGACTCGGAACTACTCTTAAGCGTTACTCTGGAATGCTTCTTACTCAAAAAATTCACTTCAGAACTGGGAACACACTCGAACACGTCTTCTCTGAGGAAATGTCTTGGTGAAGTGCGCATTACTTCAGGCGTGCGCGCGTCACATCGTCTCTCTGGATTTGTAAACAACTAGACCGCAGACCCCAGCGCCTGAGCGGGCATCTTGGAATTGCGGGCATGCCACAAACTCGACCATTGAAACCCATTCGAAACCGAAACGCCTATTGAACTAAGTTCCCTGCGCTTTGCTTTGGGACTCACATTAGGGATCCTGACAGACCCTCCACAGATCTCACGGCCCTGACGGCCTGCTTCCATATCTCCCCCTTTGCGTAGGCAGTTACCTTTGAGGATGACAAAGTGAGACAACATCACTACACCTGCTCCATGTCACAGAGACACACATTTGAACATCTTTGATATTTAGAACAGGGCATATTATGCTGGCAACCAATTGCACCTTTCTCATAGGGACATTAGCCTATGTGGAAGCCCCAAATCAGTACATGGCATTGAAAGTACACAGGTGGCATGAGGGGTGCAACACACTCCATGATCATGGCACACGCTGTGCATCACATGCAACACCAGGCTGATGGACAGCACCTCCAAGCAGTCACATGCCCCAGGCTACTGACGCAACCTCAGCAGAGTACACAGACACACACAGGCACAGATCAATCACCTGCCATTGGCAACAGCCGATACAAACCTCACTCTGCACATGTGCCACTTGCCTGTGGGGTGTCACTGGTGTGGTGCTAGCTCAGCAAGTCAGACACTCTGCACGGCTTACTTCTCCCATCAGATGGGTGGAGCTGTTGCCTCCTCCATGCAGCTGGGGAGCAGCACTCCACATAGACACTCACCCACATGACAAGGAACATTCACACACATCAATGTCCAGGGGGGCGTACACATCATTTGGACACTCTCACCACAGCTCCACTCAACTCACACACATCTGTGAGTACAGTCACCTGTCACACTGGGGGGCCAGGGAATCACCTCTGGACAATAGGACAAAAATGTGCCATGCACTATGCAGTGAATGTCACAGTAAGCACAATGCAGTGAGGTGTGCACACAGGAACTACATCATGCTCTGCGTGGGAGACATAAGCCATTCCCCCCCCTGGGACCCACGCTAAACAACATTGCATGTCTGTCACACCTGGACACAATGCCAGAAGTGACAGTCACAAAAAAGGTGCACAGTCAAAGCTAGTGGAGTCAGCACTCACCTGCTCCCCTGGTCTCCCATACAGGCTGGGGTACTGTGGGAGGATTACATCAAGCAATGCCTCATTCTCCTCATGGCTGAATGGCTGGGCCCTCTCCACAATCCCTGACATGGTGCCAGAGGAATCACAAGCAGCAGCAGTGGTGTTGAGTGTATGGTAGTGCAGGCAAGTGCCCTCTCATGGGTTCTGGCTTGCATATATCTGCCTTGCTGGGCTGTTTCATTTACAGGAGTACAGAGTGATTGGTCAGTCTCATTTGCATCCTACGTTTCCTCCAATCCCTTTAAACATACCCCAGTGAGGGCCTTTGCATGGTTCAAAATTTGAGCATAATGTGAAGTCAACAACCACTTTGCAACATTGTATTTAGTTGCCAACTGCCTATTCCAGGCCACGTGATAGAAAATTTGAACTTGAAAATCGGTATCCATGACAACCAGCATTAATTTAGGCCCTAATACTTGTCCCTCATGTGTCCGTATGTAATTTAGTTATCCACACACAGGTACGGTGCGTTTCACACGTACTCCTACCGCACCAGTTGCACATTGCGTAAGCCACATACGTGTACGACCAGTGTGTACACCTACGTGTACGACCAGTGTGTACACGTACGTGGACTACCAGTGTGTACACTGGTAGTCCACGTACGTGTACGCCCTGGTAGTCCACATAGGTGTACACACTGGTCGTACACGTACGTGTACGCCCTGGTAGTCCACGTACGTGTACACACTGGTAGTCCACGTACGTGTACGCCCTGGTAGTCCACATACGTGTACACACTGGTAGTCCACGTACATGTACGGCCAGTGTGTACACGGACGTGGACTACCAGTATGTATACGTACGTGTACGACCAGTGTGTACACCTATGTGGATGTACACTGTAATGTTCATAGTTTTCTTCACATCTGGACATATCCACTTTTTCTATTTGTCCACTTGACGTTTCAGTATCATCTGCTAAATCTATTTCTTCTTCTCCTACAAACACATTTCTATAGTACTCATTATTTTTTAACAGATACAATTATGCCTTTTGCACTTTTCTAACATCCACTAACTCTTGCCAGATTTTCTTACTCTTAGTAGGAACACCATTAACTAGAATGACTAGTGGTTCATTTTCTGCATCGTCTACACCAATAGTTTCAATGTTTTTCTTTAAATCTAACGGTAAATACACAACTCTTCCTTTCAATCCTCTTTGTAAGTCTGATGGAGGCAATTTACCTGTTTTAGGCTCCATACAAACAATAGCCTGAAATGGGTGCACACACTGAATGAGAATAGACTCATAGGTATATAAATCTATCAGCTCTGGAGGAATAGCAACCAACTCTAGATTATTATGAAATGCTCTAGCAGCCATTTTATTCTCATCTAATTTGTTATGACAATATTTGCAAATACGCTGCTCAGATCCCAAATCAAAACAATCCTCTACCAACAAATAAGTTGCAAATTCCTTCCACTTATCATTAGTTTATGTTTCACTTTTTAAATACAGATTGACACTCCTAATCTGATTTATATAGTGAGTTCGCCGACAACAAATACATGAAACATTTGGTCTTTCAACTGAAATTACCTTAAACTTTGTGATTTGATCTTCAACATTTTTTGTAATCATGGGTTCTACATTGTCTTCAACATTGTGTTCTACTAATGTGTCAGTTTCTGCACTCTCTTGCTGAGGACCAAAGTAACAAAACTCAATATCATCACAAACCTTCTTCACATCTGATACTGACCCACGCAAAAGAGCACTGTTCAACTCATTTAACTTTAGTGCTGGACTTTTTGCATAATACAATCTTCTCACTAACTTCGGCATTTGAGTATGATGTACTGCTAACATCCTGAAATGGTGAAAAACACTTTGACAAACTTTCCTAGAAAGACAAGCCAGAGAATGACCTTGCAAACCAGTATTGTTTCTCACTCTGCAAGGGTCTAGTCCTTGCAACACCTTAATCTTTTGTTTAATACTTTTTTTACTATATGCTCATAAGAAACTACATAATTTATCAATAGATTCTTGTCGTACACTACAAATACTACTGCAATCCCAAGTATACACAGGGTGTTTAGGACGTCTCCCTAGAACTTCATCAGCTATCACTTCTTCTGCATTTCTTTCAACCATTTTCTTTTTGTCAATTGGACAACCAGTTCTAACCTCATAACCTCGACCACTGGTGTCAAATGCATGCAATAAATTATTGCTCTGTAAATAACTCTCTTCATTAAAGAAAGGCTCTGAACTTGAACTGTGTTTCCATTCTCCCAAATAAACATCACAAAAATTTGTTCTGTTAATTACTCTTTTCCTCCTACTTTTGGCTTTCATTAAATGGATTGGTTTATCTAGTGATCAAATTCTGTTTAATACTAAAATGAATAGTTTCCTTTTAACTTCAAAAGCCTTTTCAACAATGGTTTCAATATGCTTCTTCTTTTTATAAAATACAGTTCTCTTTTTATATTTCTTCACATCTTTCAGCAAATTATGTACTTCTCTCTTGTAAAAAAATGTTTGCGTATTTCTTTATACTGATTTTGCCTTCTTTTACCATACTTCGTCTCCTTTGACCATCCAAACATTTTTAATAAATTGCTTTGTGATCTTACCAGAAGATTTTTTTCTTTTTAGCCACATTATGTTGTTCATTCAATACTTGTGGTTGATTTTTCTTCAAGTAACTGTCCTTTTCTTTTTCCTACTTTTCCGGCATGATTTCTCTATTTTAATGGTGATAAACATTATCTGTAAAAATTAATCACAAATAAATGTATATTAATATCTTTATAAATTATAATTTTCTATTACTAAACAAGCACATTTTATATAAATACTGACTAAGAAATTATAGCCCTGAAGCACAAGTGTGACGGTGGTTAAACCACTACATGCATAGTGCATACTACTTTGAAGCAGTTCATGTCCTAAAGCCTGCCTCACTGAAAGACTACATGCTTACTGACTGAATGATTACAGTACTATAAGGAGAGACAATGGGTGAATTCACAGGAGTTTGAATTTTACTTTATTGAATAGATCACTACATGCTACAGAAAGACTCTCTATGGGTTTGCAACAGCAGTCACAGTGTGTTTGCTGGAGTGTATTCATAGTGACTGTGGAAATGTAGGCCTCATGCACAAGTGTAAAACTGGTTAGAATACTATATACATTGTGGATAGTTATTTCAAACAGTCCTTGTGAAAAGGCATGCTTCACTGCATGAGTACCTGGATACTGACTGAAACATTAGAGTAATGCAAGGAGAGTACCTGAATGAATCTTTTAAGGGTTCGGGTTTTTGTGCAGTGAAGATTAGTACATGGTGCGGGATGGGTCACTAGAGGAGAGCAAGGGATTGACAGGGTGTTTGCTGGAAGTGTATGGATACTGACTGGTGAATTGAAGGTGTGAAAGACAAGTGTGTAGATGGGTAGAGGCCTACATGCATAGTGGATAGGTGTTTGAATCAATCCTTGTGCTCAGGCCTGCCTCACTCCATTAGTACTTGGGTACTGACTGAATGTATTGCAAGGAGAGAGCCTGCATGAATGTATAAGTGTTTGTTTTTTGGCACAGTTAATGGATTACTTCATGGTACTGAATAAATCACTGGAGAAGTGCAAAGGGAGTGACAGGGTGTTTGCAAGAACTGTATGGATACTGACTGGGATATTGATGGTCTGAAAGACAAGTGTGTAGGTGGCTAGAGGCCCGCATGCATAGTGGATAGACGTTTGAAACAGTCCATGGGCTAAGGCCTGGGTCACTGCATAACTACCTGGGTATTGACTGAATCATTAAGTACTGCAAGGAGAGTGCCTGGGTGAATCTTTTTAAGTTTTTGGGTTTTGGCGCAGTGAATAGATTAGTACATAGTGCCGAATGAGTCAGTGGAGGTGTGCAAGTGGAGTGACAGGGTGTTTATTGGAGTTTATAGATACTGACTGGGAAATTGAAGGTCTGAAAGACAATTGTGTAGGTGGTTAGAGGCCTGCATGCATATTGGGTAGGCATTTGAATCAATCCATATGCTAAGGCCTGCCTCACTCCATTAGTACTTAGATAGTAACTAAATGTTTAGAGTATCGCCAGGAGAGTGCCTGGGTGAATTTATAAGTGTTTGGGTTTTAGCACAGTAAATGGATTACTACATGGTGTTGAATGAGTCACTGAAGGAGTGTATGAGGAGTGACAGGGTTTTTGCAGGAACTGTATAAATACTGTCTGGGGTATTGAAGGTGTGAAAGACAAGTGTGTAGGTGATTAGAGGCCTGCATGCATAGTGGATAGACGTTTGAAACAGTCCATGAGCTAAGGCCTCGGTCACTGCATGATTACCTGGGTACTGACTGAATCATTAGAGTACTGCAAGGAGAGTTCCTGGGTTAATCTTTTTAAATTTGTGGGTTTTTGCGCAGTGAATATTTTAGTACATAGTACCGGATGAGTCACTAGAGGTGTGCAAGTGGACTGAAAGAGTATTTTTTGGATTTTATAGATACTGACTGGAAAATTGAAGGTGTGAAAGACAAGTGTGTAGGTGGTTAGAGGACTGCATGCATAGTGGATAGGCGTTTGAATCAATCCATGTGCTAAGGCCTGCCTCATTCCATTACTACTTGGATATTAACTGAATGTTTACAGTATTACAAGGAGAGTGCAAGGGTGAATTTATAAGTGTTTGGGTTTTGGTGCAGTGAATGGATTACTACATGGTGCTGAATGAGTCACTGGAGGAGTGCAAGGGGAGTGACAGGGTGTTTGCTGGAAGTATATGGATACTGACTGGGGAATTCAAGGTGTTAAAGACAAGTGTATAGTAGGTTAGAAGCCTGCATGCATACTGGATAGACATTTGAAGCAGTCCATGTGGTAATGCATGATTCACTGCATGAGTACCTGGGTACTGACTGAATCATTAGACTACTGCTAGGAGAGTGGCTGGGTGAAACTTTTAAGTTTTTCGGTTTTGGCACAGTGAATAGATTAATACATGGTGCTGGATCAGTCACTGGAGGTGTGCAAGATGAGTGACAGGGTGTTTATTGAAGTATATAGTTAATTGAAGAAGTGAAAGACAAGTGTGTAGGTGGTTAGAGGCCTCCATGCATAGTGAATAGGCGTTTGAAACAGTCCTCCATGAGCTAAGGCCTGGCTCCGTGTAGGAGTACTTTGGTACTGACTAAATGATTAGAGTTTTTTAAATACTTATATGTATGCAAAGACATAAAGTACCCAAAACCTTCTCTCTAAATGGTTCCTAAATGCATACAGACTCTCAGTGTGATTCTACACAGCAAACACTATCCCATACATATTACCAAATCACATTTTCTTTTCCAAAATTGGTAAACAGAGTACACACAATCCACATATTGTATTACTGCACATAATTGTAGAACCCTGACTCTTTTACAAATGACTGGTTTCTTATTCTACCAAAGTATAAGAATAGGATAGGTTTTTAACCAGTTATATATCTGCAAACACATAAAATACCCAAATCCTTCTCTTACTACAGTTTCTAAATGTACACAGACTCACAGTGTCGTTCTAGAAAACAAACAAAATCCCTTGAATTTTACAAAAACACATTTATCATTCTTGAAAATGTCATTTTAGTGCACACATTCCACATAGTTTACTACTGCTCATTAGTGTATAAACCTGACTCATTTTACAAACACATAAACAATAAATGGATTCTATTTCTACAAAAATATAGCAACAGGATAGGTTTTTAAGCAATTATGTGTCTGCAAAAACATGAAACTCCCAAATGCTTCTCTCACATTAGTTCCCAAATGCACACAGACTCACAGTGTGATTCTAGACAAACAACACTATTCCTTCTATTTTACCAAAACACATTCAGTAGTGTGGAAGGGCTGAAGTAACTGCAGAGATTCTAAATATTTTCAAACTCCACGCTACTATGAAAACCTGACTCATTTTGTGAATGCATAGGCAATGACTGGTTTCTAATACTACTAAAACTTGATATCATGACAGGTTTTTAAGCTGTTATCTATCAGCAAATACACAATGTTACCAAATGCTTCTCTCACAATGGTTACCCAAATGCAGACAGACTCACAGTGTGATTCTAGATGAGCAACACTATCCCCTTTACTTTACGAAAACACATTCACTACTCAGGAAGAAGTAAAGCAACTGCCCACATTCTACATATTTTAGTACTGCACTTTAGTGTCAAAGCTTGACTCATTTTCTGAATACATAAGCAAAGACTGGCTTCTAATTCTACCAAAACAGAACAGGAAAGGTTTTTAAGCAGTTACGTGTATGCAAACATATGAAGTACCCAAATGCTTCTCTCACAGTGGTTCTCAAATGCACAAAGACTCACAGTGTGATTCTAGAGAAGCAACACTCTTCCTTGTACTTTACCAAGACACAATCACTAGTCTAGAAGGGGTAAGGTGACTGCACATATTTTACATATTTCAATACTGCACACTACTGTGAAAGCCTGACTCATTTTGCAATTGCTTAAGCAATGACTGGCCTCTAATGCTACTAAAACGTGACAAAAAAATAGGTTTTAAAGCAGGTATCTGCAAGCAAATACATGATGTTACCGAATGCTTTTCTCACAATAGTTGCCCAAATGCACATAGACTCACAATGTAATTGTAGACAACCAACTATCTCTTGTAAAAAATACATTTACTAGTGTACAAGATGTAAGGTGACTGCACACATTGCAGAAAATGTTCTACTACACATTAGTACCAAAATGTTTCTCTCAAAATGATTCCTAAATGCACACAGACTCACTGTGTGATTCTAGACAAGCAACACTATCCCTTGCATTGTACCAAAACACATTTCTTAATCTAGAAGGAGTACTCCATTTTAGTGTAGAAACGTGACTCATTTTGCAAATATATAAATAATGACTGGTTTCTAATTCTACCAAAACATGAAAACAGCACAGTTATCTGTCTGCAAACACATGAAAAACACAAATGCTTATAATAGAATGGTTTCTACATGCACACACACTGTCAATACGATTGTAGACAAAAAAAGTACTCCCTGCACTTTAGCAGGAGAAATACATTAGTCTGATTAAAATCAAATTAGACCACATACATCCCCTCACAATTAAATAACTCACCTTTCAAGTAGTTTTGTAGATTAAGAAGTATGTTAGTCACACACCAGATTTTCTTATACAGAATCTCTGCACTGTGCACCTGTCAGCAAAACCAAAGAATGGCAAAGTCTCCCTCTCATTTTGCACACATATACATGTAAACATCAAATCACATTCCTTCCCGCATTAATTCAAAAGCTAACACACATTTCTATTGGTTAAACATTTCAACCCTTTCCAAATGACATGAATTTGAACCCTACCCCCAACCTGCCCTCTGCCTGTTACCATAGAAACAGGTCATGGAACACTCCCCAGGGCCCTCGAGGGCTCCAAGAGGGGGGCCATGCAGCCCCCCTCCCTCAATAAATAAAGCCCCGGGGGTGGTGGTCACTGGGGCTTGGAGGGGCCGTTCAGCCCCCACCCTATTTATTTTCTAGCTCTGGGGTTAGCGGTCCCCAGGGCTGGGGCCCCCCCCCCTAGGGCCCCCATTAATTTTTAAGGATTTGGCCCCCCGGGGGTTAATTATTAAGGAAGCGCGTAGGCCCGCGCTTTTTTTTTTTTTTTACGGCTGGATCCGCACACCCTGCGCGCATTTTGCAGTTTAAAAATAAAAAAAGGGGGTCCTGGGAGTCCTTCTGGGATCCCCTAAGCAAGTCAAGAGGGTCAGAGTATTTCTACCCTGCCCCCTTTATATGTTTTACACACTTATTTCCCTTACTTCTTCAGCCTCGCTTCTACCAAGGCACAAAAAGGCTGCCTATAGTTCCTGGTTTCAAATGTTGACAACCACTTGACAGCCAATTAGCATTCAGCGCGTGATCAGGAGGGTGCGCGCACGGTGCGCAGAGGGTGCGCTCAGGGTGCACTTAGGGTGCACGGATCCTCCGAGGCCATAGATATATATATATATATACTTTTAACTGTAATTTTCTCTGAAACTACTCAACAGATTAACATCATTTAAGCAAATGGCACAAGTCTGAACTGAGAACTACCTTTTTGCCAAATTTGGTGTAATTCCGTTCAGCAGTTCGGGCTGTAGCTGCTGCTAAAGGTCCTATGGGAAAATGCATGTGGAAAACGTGTTTTGGGGCCACCCTTTTTTCTCGGCCCCCGTTTGACGAATCACCCCGAGACTTTCAGGATAGGAGCGGACGGGAGCTGGCCAAAAGTTTGAACATTTTCGTGAAGATTCATCAACTGGCGCCAGACTTATTGGGAATAGCATGTCGCAGATTTCCTATGGAAAATAGGTCCTAACTATAACTACCTACTGGCGACCGCCAGTAGGTAATATATATATATAAATGAGTGAATAAATGATTATTCTCGAGAACTGGATCGGTGTGGCTCTCATTCTTTCGATTGGAAGATTTTTCCTGTTTGATATATATATATATATATATATATATATATATTATCTACTGGCGTTCGCCAGTAGATAGTTATAGTTAGGACCGTGTTTCCATAGGAAATCCGCAACATTCTATTTGGAATAACTTTGGCGCCGGTTGACGAATCCTCGCGAAATTTTCAAAATAGGTGGGGCGCTCCACTCCGCTCCTACCCTGAAAGTCTCGGGGGGATTCGTCAAGCGGGGGCTGAGAAAAAAGGGGGGTCCCAAAACGCGTTTTTCCCATGCAATTTTCCATAGGGACCTTTAGTCCCAGGTACAGCCCGAACGGCTGAACAGAATAACTTTAAATTTGGCAAAGAGGTAGTAGTCCTCAGGTCAGGGATGTGCCTTTTGCAGGTCTGGTGTCAATCTGTTCAGTAATTCCTGAGAAAATCCAAAGTAAAATCATATATATATGTGGGCGGAGCCTAACCACACATCTCATCCTGAGATCTGATTGGCTGTCAGCACTTCATCCAAGAAGTGTTGGCAGCCATCTTGGGACCAATATACATGATAGCACCTCATTAAAAAGCATTGCAGTTAATAGAAGGTTATAAGACTTTAGTTACATTATAAATCATTTGTTGATGGTACCATACTCATTTTAGGAATTGTGGTATGTTCTAAGCTGATTTCAATATGTGAAAAAGCCTTCTGCTGGGATATCATGATTGAGAGAAAAATATTTTCTCATGTTTTTCCCACAGAGGTCTGGAAGGTGATCTATAAGCTAAACTGAGAGCTTATTTTCTGTAAATTCACATTATCTTTCTCAGTCATGTGAGAATGAAGTCTGACATTCTCAGTAAAACATGTACATCCAACAAGGGCAGAGCCAGTTGATTCCTTTGTGTTCTACTGCAGCTTTCCAGAGTGTTCCAAAGAACAACTAGAGCGCTAACAGTCCTACTTATGATAAACGTATGGCACACCTGAAGCCATCTTGCTTGGATTAAAGTGGTAACTCTTAAAACCTTTAATTTAACAAGGAACAAAATGAGGGGGTTAATTTTTCCATAAGAAGTATGATTAGTGCTGCAGAAAGAAAAATTAGGGCACATTTTGAGTGACTTCTCAAATCCTCTTCTATTTCATTAAAAAATTCTGGCATGCAGACTGAAACATGCACTTTCAATACCAGCAGCAGTTTTCCCTGGTGAGCAGTAGCTTTACTACAGTGATCTAATGAGCAAAAAGAGTGCTAACATTCTGAATTTATGGCAAATGTGTGACACATCTGAATGTCTTCTTGATGGAATCAAAGTAAAAAACTGAAAGTATTTCCTACTGAGGAGACTGTAGTAAATGAGGAAATTAGGAAACTTCATAACAAATAAGTCTCCCAAGATGGCCACCAGAGACAAAAGAGCCCAAATGTAGTCCAAATATCACCCAGATGTAGCCCAAGTATAGCCCAATGACAGAATGTCCCAGAGTGTTCTTAAAAACAACTAGAGCGCTTACTGTCTTCATTATGACAAAAGTATGGCACACCTGAAGACATCTTGATTGGAATAAACTGGTAACACTTAAAACATTTAATTTAAAATGGAACACAATGAGGGGGTTCATTTTGCCATAGAAATTATGATTAATGCTGAAAAAAGAAAATGAGGGCACATTTTGAGTGACTTCTCAAATCCTCTTCTATTGCATTAAAAAATTCTGACATGCAGACTGAAACATGCACTTTTAATACCAGGAGCAGACTTCCATGGTGAACAGTAGTTTTACTACAGTGATCTAATGAGCAACTAGAGTGCTAACTTTCAGAATTTATGGCAAATGTGTGACATATCTGAATACCTTCATG
This sequence comes from Triturus cristatus, assembly GCF_964204655.1. Lineage (NCBI taxonomy): Eukaryota > Metazoa > Chordata > Amphibia > Caudata > Salamandridae > Triturus > Triturus cristatus. The sequence goes on along the minus strand of NC_140588.1, from coordinate 1,129,940,579 downwards.
ATGGAATCAAAGTAAAAAACTGAAAGCATTTCCTACTGATGAGACTGCAGTACATGAGGAAATTAGGAAACTTCATAACAAATAAATCTCCCAAGATGGCCACCGGAGACAGAAGAGCCCAAATGTAGCCCAAAATCACCCAGATGTAGCCCAAATATAGCCCAATGACAGAAGTGTGCAAAACACTTATTATTTTGTGTTTTTGCAGTGTTATAAAGTGCAGACTTGTCAGGTATTGGAGTGCTTTACATGAGCATTGGTTACATCACACAAGAACAAATTCATTTTGGTTGTAGACATGGGGAGACTAAGTGATTTGACCAGAATCACAGAGTGTCGAGCTGAAGCAGAAACTCCAACCTGGTTCCCCAGTTGCAAAGTCTGCAGTTCTGGAAGTAACACCACATCCTCTCCCCTAAGTGCAACATTTAATCAAGTGGTCAACTGGATAAAAAAACATAAAGATAACAAATAATTTAAAAGTGCTTTGTCGCTATTTGAAAACTCAGAAAATATGTCCTTATTTTAGTCTTTTAGAGCACTAACCATAATTTTGATGCCAATAAGACCCTCTCATATATGTAATTTCTAAAGGAAATGCTCTAAGTATTACAGTTTTGATTACATGAAGATGACGTCAGGCGTTCCACACTTTTGTAATAAATATAGGATGTTAGCAATCTAGTTGTTTATTAGGATACTGTTGAGAGGCAGAGGCCAGGGGCACGGACTCTGAAAATTGAAGGCAGGTAGGAGGGTGCAAAGGCAACAATTTAACCACACTGAGCAGGCAGAAAGGGCCGTGGCAGCACAACAGACTATGGAGGGCAGTGGAAAGGGGGGCAGGGGCAACAAACCAACAATACAGGACTTGCAAGAGAGGCTGTGGCAATGTAATAGACCATTGTGGGCAGAAGGAAGAGGCAATGGTAGTACAACCATACATGCCAACAGACCCGATTCAGCCAGGAAACGTCCAATGTTTTTAAGCTCAAATGGGCTTTATTTGATCTGTCTCCTGTCTACAATCTCCTCTTTTTCAATGTAACTCAAAGGGGAAAATCAATACCCCAGTTTTTTTTCAAAATCTCCCTCTTACCAAGCTCAAAATGTTCGCAAGTATGGTACATTGGATCATGGAAGGAAATGGGGTAGGGACATGGACTTGGATAACAGAGGACAGGAGGGACATGGAGAGGTGCACCAAACTGACCCTGCAGGGCAGGCATCACGGTCTGCAGCAGCACAATACACCACACAGGGCATGCGGGACGGGAGTGCAGCACAACAATTCATAGAAAGCAAGAGGGAGGGGACAGGACCATGCACATGGACAACAGAGAACAGAGGGGCAAGAGGCAATGGTAGCTAGCTGACCATAATGGACAGACAGGAGAGAAAGCTGCAGCATAACAGACCATAAAGGGCAGGAGGGATGGATCAGGGGCATTACAATGGAACAGACAAGCCATGAGGGAGGGAGTAGGGGTCTTCACATGTAAACAGAGGGCTGGGGGCAAGGGGGCAGGGCAGGAGCAGCAAGATAGCCATGGAGGTCAGGCAGGATGGGCACTAGAAGCAAGACACACCATGAAGAGCAACAGTGAGACTGTGATGGCATACACACAGACCATGGAGGGAAGGTGGGAGGGTGTCAGGGGCAGCTAACTGACCACACAGGGAAGGTGGGAGGGGCCATGGCAGCACAGAAGACCATGCATGGCAAGTGGGAGGGTTAGTGGCAGCACAATGGCTATGATGGGCAAGAAGGAGGGTGCAGGGGCATGCACAAAGGACGATGGAGGATAGAAGGGAGGGTCAGGACCTGTGCACAGACAAGAAAGTTTAGGGGAAGGGGCCTCACAACAGACTGCACGGGGCAGGCAGGAGGAGCAGTTGCAGCACAACAGACCAGGGAGGGCAGAAGGGTGTGGCAGTACAATGGACCATGTAGGACAGGAGGAAGAGGATAGGGGCATGGCATGTGGACAGGCAGGGTGGAGGTGGCAGGGACAGGTTACAGTCATCTGACAATGCTAGGCAGGTGGGAGGGGAGTGGCAGCTCAACAGAACACTCAGAGTAGGTAGGAGTGGCAGGTCCATGGAACATGGTGGGCAAAAAGGATGGAGCAGGGGCATGCACAAAGACATCGGAGGGCAGGGGGAAGGAGAATAGGGGCAGCAAGCTAAGCACAGAGTTTAAGCAGGGGGTCAATGATGGGGCATAGAATTGGGCAATGGAGGGCAGGAGGAGTGGACTGGTACATCATACTAAATTGAGGGCAGTGGCAGCACATCAGACCTTGCATGGCAGGAGGGAGGAGGCTAGTCCATGGATTCACACAACAGAGGATAGGGAGGAGGGGGATGGGGCAGCAAGCTAACTGTTCAGAGAAGGCGGGTATTGGGAACTTTATTGTTTTTAAAACGTGTGTCTGTGCGAACTACTTAAAATATGAACAAGTATGCAGCATAATCTCACTTTTATTCAGGAAGAAGAGGGCGTTTGTGACTGTGACTCCGGGCTCACTTGGCAGAAACACCCCCTGACCCTCCACCCTCTATCGCAAAATGTAATGCCCGTGAAAAGGGTAGGTGAACACAGTGTTATATAGAACATAGTCCTGAGAGCACGATTGAAAATTAAAACTAGATATAGTGTATGGCATAAACTATGCACCAAAAAGTGTGATATAAGATGAACCGGGCGTGAAATATAATATGCAATACATTGTGCGCAATGACAGATTCATTGGAGAGCGCTAGATAGCACAGGCACTAGCGCGTGCTATGCGATCTGCGCCTTGGAGTGTAATATGCACAGGGCAGTGTTGTGTAACCTAACTAGACTCTAAAGTTGTAATATAAAATATGTGCTGGGGAGTGTAACGTTGCATATGCACTGTGACAAAGATATGGATCCCAGATTGTAATATGTATGGCATAGCACTGTGCTTTATAACATAGGCATCGAGGAAGTTACGTTAGATGGGGCAATATAACCCATGCGAAGACAAGAGTGGCATGACATATTCACGGGGTGGTGTTACAGTGCACATGGGCTAGAGAGTGTCATAGCATATGCACTAGCTGGTGGAATACAACACAGAGGTGTGTGGCACTCGGCAGGCAATGGTGGGTGTAACACAGCATTGGGCTCTGCCAGGAGCGCGCTGTGACTCTCAAGTGATGTTCGTCCCCTTTCCAGAGAGTAAAATAAAAAGTATTACACATCTGGCAGTGGATGTGTGTTTTATTAACCGTGAGGGGGGTTTCTTGCATAGTTTTGGTCGAATTCTTGTCGAATCCCCTTTGAATGGCTTGGTGTGCATGTGTATTAAATGTGCCCGTCAATAGCTACCCATGTTTGTATAAATAAACGACAAGGGTGTCTACCGGGATTAGGCACGGTAGGGCATCAGACATGTCAGAGCTTCACTAGTGGAGTAAATACATTCCACGTGGATTCATTGTATGTATAGTCGCCTTTTAATGAATATCACGCAAATCGTCATGGTGATAGGTACGTACGGTTTGTCCAGCATGTTCTAGGTGTGTCTATAAATATATATTTTTTAAAAATAATAAAAAACAGTGGCCGGCCCTGGGGATTGGGGTCAAAAAAATATAATTAGGAGACAGGCCCTTGGGGATGGGGTCATCAGGGCCAATAAATTAGAATAAGAAGGGGAACCACACAGCCAGCCTTCTTAAAAAATTAAAATAAATAAAAGACTGGCATCGTGCCGGAGGCCACGCCCCCTCCTTGCAGCACTCTGCAAACGCGCCCCCTGGTGAGTTGTAAGTTGGGGAATTAATTCCTCTTCAATACTGAGGGTCCCTGAGGGCCAACTAGCCCAACAGGCATCTCCAGTATACACCAGGGAGCTGCGCTGCAGAGAGGTGTTCTGAGGGCAAGCCCCTTTTTACACCTCTCTGCAACGCAGCTCTGTGGCGCTTACTGGAGGTACCTAGTGGTCTAGTTTGACCCTAGGGACCCTTAGGTTTCAAGGGGACTTAATCTCTCAACTTAGAACAGCCACAGGGCGCGTTTACACAGTGGTGAAGGGAGGGGACTGGGCCTGAGGTGACGTGTGCAAACACGCACTATGGCACGTTTTAAATTGGGGATATAATTTCCCTTCAAAACTGAGGGCCCCTGGGGGCTAACTAGCCCACCAAGTGCTTCCAGGAAGCGCCACTGAGCTGCATTGCAGAGAGGTGGTCCAGGCCATGCCACTTTGTACACCTCTCTGCAACGCAGCTCTGTGGCACTTACTGGAGGTTCCTAGTGGGCTAGTTGGACCCTAGGGACCCTCAGGATTCAAATGAACTTAATCTCCCAACTAAAAACGGACACAGGGCGTGTTTACACAGTGGTGAAGGGAGGGGACGGGGCCTGAGTTAACATGTGCAAAAACGCACTGTGGCCTGTTTTAAGAGGTAGTTTTAACCCCCCTGCCCTATTATATACTAGGGTCTTACAGAGGAGGTCATGCTAATCACAGGGGGACCCCAACGCATAATGTTCCCTAGTGTATGTAGGTGTTTTCACTGTATTCTAAGTGTCTTTTAACATAGCACTGGCTCTAGGACTGGTTAGTCAGACTCAGTTACCACCAGTATCCGTCTGAAAAAGTTGAGGGTACAGGATGATTTTGCAACAAGGATTCTTTCTGCTCTTCTTTTTGTTCTTTCTGCACGTTATCATTCTTCCTGCACTTTTCTTCGTCTTTGAGGACTTCTGTTGCTTCTTTCTGCACTTCTTTTTTTTCTTTCTGTGCATTTTTTCTTCTTTCTTCACATGTCCTATCTCTGTAGGCATAGTTAGAAATTAGCATTTAAAAAACCTTTGAAATTCACAGAAAAAACCATAGGTTTCAGGCACGTTATAGTTAGGAATTAGCATTTAAAAAACCTCAGAAATTCACTGAAAAAAACATAGGTTTCAGGGGTGTTATAGTTAGCTGGACTTTTCACTTGTACAAAACCATTGAAATTCTCCCGTTATAGTTAGTTCAGCTAACTATAACTCGCGCGCCCGCAATACACTGCTGATGACGTCACATATTACATCACTCATGACATGGTCAGTGACATCACTCATGACATCACTGATGACATCTCAAATGACATCACTGATGACATCACTGATGACATCATCCTTGTGATAGAGTGGCGGACCTCCTCTCACCCTAATATAACCTTTGATACACACATTCAAAAATAGAGATTGGACATACCAATACCAGTTACAACAACCTCTTCAGTAATTCTAAGATCCATATACACATCCACTCATTCACCAACAGTCCTATACAGTCACTCATACATGTACTCACTCATCATATGTACTCATACACCTATACATCCTGTTACACAATGCCACTCATCCATAGAGTTACTCACACACATAGTCACTCATGTTAATAAAGAATCAAACATACATTTACTTGCATATACAGTTATACACACACCACCACACTTACTTCTACGGAAACTTACACATACTTAGTCTTTTAAACAATCACTTATAGAAACACATACTTATTCATACAGGAACTCTTTCAATCTCTCACTCTCACATATACTCACTTATATACACCAATAGTCACATATACTAGTTTAAAACTTATGTAGTTACTCATAAATACACTATTGACAGTCATTCACTCACTAACACACCCATGCACACACTCATCCACCCATACAGTCCTGCACACATGCTGTCTTCAACACATACAAACAGTGAGTCACTCATTCATGCACCTTTGCACTACGAAATACCCCCCACCGAACCATGCAGACACTCAGACTGATACTCCAAAAAAACACTAATAACCTATATAGACACCCATGTAGCTACTCACCAACCCACTTATACACAAAGTGAGAGACTGATACAGATATTTACACATTTAAACATTACTCACTAAGCCATGTATTCACTATGATACACTTAATCAGTCAGTTACACAATCAATTTTTCAAAAACAAATCATCCATTTAGACACTTAAATACCCATTTATTCTTCCATCATTGTTTAGATATACATATATATAACATATTTAATTTTCTGAAAAACAGACATACACTGGATGATGTCATCAGTGATGTCATCAGTGATGTCATTTGAGATGTCATCAGTGATGTCATGAGTGATGTCACTGACCATGTCATGAGTGATGTAATATGTGACGTCATCAGCAGTGCATTGCGGGCGAGCGAGTTAGCTGAACTAACTATAACGGGGGAATTTCAATGGTTTTGTACAAGTGAAAAGTCCAGCTAACTATAACACCCCTGAAACCTATGGTTTTTTCAGTGAATATATATATATATATTCACTGAAAAAACCATAGGTTTCACACATGTTATAGTTAGCTGGACATTTCACTCGTAAAAATCCAATGAAATTCCACCGTTATAGTTAGTTCACCTAACTATAACTTGCGCTCCTGAAATCCACTGCTGATGACGTCACATATTACATCACTCATGACATGGTCAGTGACATCACTGATGACATCACTGATGACATCTCAAATGACATCACTGATGACATCATCCATTGACTGTGTGTTTCTGAACATTTTTAATATGTTTAATATATATAGGGAAAGGTATGTTGAAGAATGAGTGGATGTACAAGTTTGTGAATGGATGATTTTCTGGGTGCGTAACTGAGTCTATATGTAAGTCATTAAATGTATATTACTGCAGAGTAGTGACTGAACTGTTTGAATGTCTGTATCTGTCTTTGTGTTGGTGTATTAATGGCTGCATGGTTTTGTGAATAGCTATATGAGTATTTATATGGGTTATTTATTTGTTATCTGAGTATCTGTATGGGTGCCTGAGTGTATGAGTGGGAGAGGTGTGTGTGACTCTGTGCATAGATATATGAGTGGGTGATCCTAAGGGTGCATGGTTTTTAGAGTGCAACTGTGACGGACTGTATGGTTGAGTGAGTGTATGTATGGGTGTGTTAGGGATTGAATGTGCATCTTAGTTGTAGATGTGACAGTAAGTACATATATGAAACACAGTGTATATGTGTGTAAGAGTATATAAGTATCTATATCTGAGAGTGTGTCATAGCGGAACTGGCTGTATGAATGAGTGTGTGCTTGTACTAGAAATTGTGTAAGAGTGTCAAACTGTTTTTTTATTTTTATAAGTAAGGAATTTTGAGTGTGTTTAACTGTATAGGTGAGTTAATTTGACTGTGCTTATTTATTTGCACAACTGACTAGGTGTGTCATTACCTAAATGCTTGATTGGTAGTGTGTGAGTGTCTATATATGTTTATAAATGCATATGATAGTCTTCAATGGAGTGACTGTAAGTATAAGTGACTGTACAGGTGAGTGAATTGAGGTGCATGTAGATCTAAGAGTCAATGTGTAGGTATGTAGTTATTGGTATTGGATTATCTATGGTTTTCAAATTGCCCGTCTGAAAGTTTGAGTTGGTGTTTCTAAATTTATTTTAGGGTGGGAGAAGATGTACTATTTTATCACATATATGACGTCATCAGTGATGTCATCAGTGATGTCATTTGAGATGTCATCAGTGATGTCATCAGTGATGTCACCGACCATGTCATGAGTGATGTAATATGTGACATCATCAGCAGTGGATTTCGGGCGCGCGAGTTATAGTTAGGTGAACTAACTATAACTTTGGAATTTCATTGGTTTTTTACGAGTGAAATGTCCAGCTAAATATAACATGTGTGAAACCTATGGTTTTTTCAGAGAATTTGCAAGGTTTTTTAAATGCTAATTCCTAACTATAACGTGTGTGAAACCTATGGTTTTTTCAGTGACTTTCAAAGGTTTTTTAAATGCTAATTTTAGAATTTTGTAATATATTTTTTATATATTTCTTTTACAAAAATGTACCTATGTATACATTTATAGATTATCTGCATCCTTTAATTTGGTGTGGCTCATTTTTTTTTTACCTTGAATTTGGATAAAGTTCAACAGCATAGTTAATATCTTCTATTAACTTATGTACACTTTAATTCTTTTTTTTTTCTATACATTTTTAGGGTGCACGCACAGAGCGCGCACCTAGTACGCTTGTGTACGTTTTTCATGTACACATGCGTACGTTATCTACGTACGCATACATACATTTTAGTGCGCGCTCGCAGCGCGCACCTAGTACCCATGCGTATGTTTTTCATGTACGCATGCGTACGTTATCTACGTACACATACGTACATTTTAGTGCGCGCTCGCAGCGCGCACCCAGTACGCATGCGTACGTACGCTTGCGTGCCTTGTACGTGCTCTGCGCGCTACACTCGCACATACGTGCGCTGACGTTCGCGCATGCGCGCATGCTGCGTATGCGCGCTACGTACGCGCATAATACTCTGAGCGTGCACCGTGCGCGCACCTCGAGTTATGTGATTAATAAAACAACACTTTTAATTGGTTTTCATTACTTTCAGTTTCAGATTGTTTTAACACCACACCCAATCCCCTCATGGCAAGTCATGTGATCAAGAAACATCACTTTTCATTGGTTCAAAGTACTTTCAGTTCCAGATTCTTCCAAAACCACACCCACTCCCCTCATTGTTGGTTCTGAATCCCTTGGAGAAGGAGCTACTCTGTTTTTGTGAGACAATGGCAGAGCACCAGCCATCTTCTGAGAGTGAACAGCACACTCTTGAGAGACAGAGGCAGAGGAAGCAGAAAGACTCCTTTATATGGCAGTTTTTCACTTTTCCTGAGGGACAAAAGAAGGTGAATGCACCAAAAGTCACCTGCATACTTTGTCAGCGGACCTTATCACGTGGGAATGCTAATAAGAAGTACTCTTTTAGTATTCACACAATGTTGAGGCACGTTGAGAAAATGCATCCTGTGACTTTTCGTCAAGCTTCTGGGGCAAACCCTCCACCTGCTCAGCCGACGACATCTGCAGCAGCTCAGCCGAGTACATCTTCGGCAGCTCAGCTGAGCACTTCTTCTGCGAAGGTGCCATCACCTTCTTACACACCTCTGGATATTCGTCCTTGTTTTGAGAGGATGTCTACACGGTGCATGGATTGTGGTACTCTTATTACTATGGGTGAGAGCAGTGTTGATCTCATTCAGAGAACATTTGAGGAGCACTCTTGCACTAGGCCATAGTTTTGTTATTTTTTTTTACAAGAAAATGTTGCATCTCTATGCTTCCCTTGCACTGGCGCCAAAACTGCAGCCATACGCCGATGCAGGCTCCCTTGCACCATGGTGCAAGGATGCCTGTGTGGTAGGGAAACTGTTCTTGTGCAGGATGAGACACTTTCCTCCCAAAAAAACAATCACAAGAGGCTTTTTCCTCTTTCAATACATGCTGTAGCATGCAGCACGCACTGAAAGAGGAAAAAATGAAGAGAAATGAAAACATTTCTCCTTGTTGTGCTTTGCTATGCTATCCCCAAGGGTGGCGTAGTATTCACACACAAGTTCAGACTTATGATTTCTCGTAAATAAGGAGATTGGTGTAGTTCTATAAGTGTTGTGTGGGAACACAAACAACAACACCCATAGAATACCTCTTCAACACACAGTGCTGCGTTTGAATTGGCTGTATTTACAAGGAGAGGAAAAGACACATAGAGTGGCTTATCCTCTCCTTGTAAATATGGAGGAGCACCCTGCGCCACTAGTACGTCAAGAAAAGTGACGTAGTGGTGGCGCAGGTGGCTTGTAAATCTGCCCCAGAGATGTTAAGGAAATTAAGGGTAAAACAGACAAACAGAGAGTGACAGAAACAGAGACAGAGAGCAAACAACTGAGAAGGAGTAAGGCAGTTAAAAAGATTAAGACATATGGATACAGAGAAAGAAACATGGATGAAAAATTAGTGATGGAGGTAGTAAAGGTAGGGGAGTAGTAGAGAAGGAGTGAGGGAGTTACGAAAGAGTAGTAAAGCAGGAAGAGAGAGAGAAAAGAGAAATGAGAAAAGCAGAGTGAGGAGAGGTGAAGAAAAGGAAGCATGAAACGAAAGGAGTGAGAAATACAGATATTTGAAACTTACCTGACCATCAAAGTAACTTATTTAGAAATAAATGTTTTTATTTAATTGCAAGGAAACTGAATTACATTTTCTAAATTTTCTTTCTAGTTCTGAAAAAAGAAAAAAAGTATTAATATCCAACAATACATTTTATTAAACAGTACATGTTTTGACATATTTAGCAAAGCAATTTTTTGCCCTTATTTTGCTGTTTTCAGAATGTTTTGATTTTCACTGAAAATAGTGAAATCAATTGTATTCATCATTTAACAGCGGGCAAAAAAAAAAACAATCTGAAAGATTGTTTAAAAAAGCCCAAAATGTATCCTCACTAAAACATACCTTGATAGAAATGTCACATATGTATTAAAAATACCTTTTAAGTACAATAATATTTTTCAAGAAATAACGTCTGTAAACCTTGTTGCAAAAGAACATATGCCAAAATAATATCTGTCAAAGAAGTCCACAATTGTTTGTTTTACCTTTCCTTGAGGCCAAATGGTAAGTTTAAAATCCTTTTTGAGTGAAATATTCAATTTTAATCCTTTAAAATTTAAATAATGCTTTCTTCAGATGCTGAATTTAGTATTTAAAATTTGGGTTTCAGAAAAATTAAGTAACAATTGGGTAAATCATAACGCAAACGTTGCTTGAAAATCAATTGAGAATCATTACACAGTGCCCATCCTTTTTCACATTTAAGATAAACTGTGTAATGACCAGAAGTTATAGAAGGACCGTCATGAAAAATTATTGCAACTGCTACAAAAGTTTTTCCAGATATAGATAATTGATTACCAACAAACTTCTTTAGTAAAGTTTCCAATTTTGTTCCATCAGCTCTACAACGTTGTACCATTAAAATTACATACTGTCCATATTTCTTTAAAAATAACGTTGACAACATTTCAGATTTACATTCAGAACATTCCATGTTGTGATTAGCATCTTTAACTAATTTACTAAAAGTCACTGATTTACTTTCTGGTAATGGTAAATATATGAACCTTTCAGAATCAACATTACTACTGCATGTGTTCATACAGTTTTCACAACAATGTTCCCAATTATAAGAGACACCAACATTTTTTTCTACTTCCCTCCCTTCATCTTCCAGTACCATCAGCATATACATTAAGAATTCCTGTGCATCTTGCTGGACATTTTGTGTAAACTGTGTACATCCAGAACATACATCTAAAAGATTTCTAAAATCAGAAAAACTTTCTATTTTATTTGTATCATTACTCAGCTTCTCATAAAGGAGACTCAGCAAAGAACAGAATATTTTTCCCTGATTTACTATTATCTGCTCTTGCAAAAATTCAAGATAAAATACAACATTCAGCACTACATTTGCGTAGCAGTTGACACCAGAGCTATTTTCAAAATGACAACCAACATCCTCTTCAACACTGTCCTTTTTCTTTTTGCTTGCAGTCACATCACTGTCTTTTTGTTTTCTCTTCTGTACATCCTCATTACAGATATTCTCAAATCTCCTTTTCCGACAAACAACACGTTTTTCAAACACAGGATACTGACCTAAATGAGGAGCATAGCTTCTTCTTAATCTATTATACTCCTTTACACAGTTTGCAGCATCACTTACTTTTGAGTCATCAAAGTCTATCATGAATAAACCAGATAATTTTTTCACGCGTGACAAAGCAACATATGCCATACCTTCTTAAAACACACTAGATCCAATGTTTACAAAAGCACTATCTACAGTTAACCCTTGAGACTTGTGAATAGTTACAGCATATGCTAGAGAAAACGGAAACTGCTTCCTACGTACATATAAGTCTTTAACTAGCAATAAACAAACTGAACAACGACTAATGACTTTAACCTCTTCAATCTGATCAAATTTTATTTTTAAGAATTCAATTCCATCTTTTTTCTGGTACTTTACAAAATCCACAACTTTACCCATAGCTCCATTCACTAAACCTTTTTCTACATCCAAATTACGTCTTAAAATTAATCTACAGTTCATACATACATAAAGATTATTTTCCAAACCAGCTGTTTTTGAAATGTTTTTCTCCAGAGAATCCAATTTAGTAGCCAATTTGCCTGTCAATATAATAGTTATTCGTTCATGTTGAATTTTATCCACAGCTTCCAGTTTTATGATCTCTTCATTTTCCAATTTCAAAAGTTCTTGATTGAATACAGAGCATTCATGTAGTGTTGGCATTAAGCAGATTACAGTATTATTTTCAGCAAATTTCTTGTATATTTTCTCTGGAACTATTTCTTCTGTTGTAAACAAATTACTCAGCAATCAACTCTGTAATGCTTTTCTGCCATGTTCTGTGAGTAGCCCAATTCTTATATCTTTCAGAATACTTGCATAATCCTCATCATTGGCTTGCCTCATATTGGTAATGAGTTCCTTATACTCAAAATATGTCCAAATATTTACATTGCCTATACTTCCTAATGACTTGTATCTTCATGTGTAAGTGTATGGAATACCAGTTGTCCTTTAACTGGAGTAAGTTGCAAAAGATCCCCAAAAACTATGACGTGTTTTCATCCAAATAACACGTCATAGTCTTTCTTTAGTATTTGCTGCATTCTTAAATGCACAAAGGCAAGCATTAAGTTTGATACCATGCTTACCTCATCAATAAGGAGTACTTTCATTTTCTTCAATACTCTTGAAACTTCCAAGCATGCTTCTCCTGCTAGTTTGTGGTATTGTATTTTGTTCTCATGCTCTACTGGTAACATTAGCAAACGATGTAAGGTAACTCCTTTTATGTTATACGCTGCTAACCCAGTTGGAGCAGTAACAACACAAGACAAAATTGAACCCGTTTTGTTCTGTAGGTAGCTTCTAATTACATTAATTAAGAAACTTTTTCCAGTTCCTGCTTGTCCACTTACATACATTCTGATTGGTTCAAAAGATGTGCATGAGCACTCTTTATTTTCATGTAGTAATCCGTGATCAATTTATTTCCTGACTTCATAAATTTGTTGTTGTTCATCATTCAGTTGTTCTTCCAAATTCGGTAAGTTTATTAAATCATCCTGAGCTTGATTCATAGCTGTTTCGACTTCAGTCATGGCTATTGCTGCTTCATTTTCGACGATTGGTTGTCCTAGAGGATCTTTACTGAATGTACCAGAACTTTGACTGTCTTGAGAACTGTCTCTAGCTACTTCAGCTGCAATTGTTGCTTCTTGTTCAATTTCTTCATTTAACATTTGAACATAAGTTGTGAAAGTACTGCATTCTATGCTGTCTTTGCTAGCATTGAAGGAATCTTCATAACTCTGGAATTCTCCAAGTAGTTCGTCCTCTGAACGCCATGGTTTAAACAGCTGCAAAAGTGCCAAGTAGTAAAATTCCTTTTTGTCAGGAGTGTCGCAACTCAGCTTCCGGTGATTTATCAAACTTCCTTTTGTTTGTTTTACCAAACATCCTTCCTCACCAATGACTTTATATTTTCCATTGTTGATGTCTTCTGTGGGTTTCCCTGTAAAAATGTAGTTCTGCAGCACTTCATAGAGACACATGTTCTCAAGATCACGACTTCTTTTTGGGTAATATGTGTCCAACATGTTTGATTTCAAAATATCTGTACATTCCGGGTCATTCTCTGCCAAATATTCAATTTCTCCAACAGATTTCAGTACCCGATTTCGCATTCCTGCAATGCCTAAACTTACCCAAATTATTCTTCTGGATTTGGAGTACAGACTTGCAGATGATAACCTATCTGAGCATTCGTAGGATCCAATTTCTCGATGCGATAACATCTTTAAACTGAAACTGTATAGCTTCTTACTGACAGTCTTCTCGTGAGAAATCTCTTCCCACATTTCCTTCAATTCCGTTTTCTCAGATTTAGTGATGTAAGATGTGACATACCGAGCAACAGCAATAGAATTGTCAGCCACATACTGTATATCCATGTTAGCATTCCACATGGATAAAATGACTGGGTTGTAGTCATTTATATATTTTGACTCTTCTTTTCTTCTTAGGTTGTAGGTATTCTTAGGCGATTTTCTTGAAATAGTATGTCGCACAGCTGACATAAAACTGTTTACTCTTTCTTTTGAAAGAACAGGTCGTGGAAATCCAAATCGACATTTTGTGTAGAATTTATCTTTACTCTTGTACTTTCGCCGACAGTATTTTCCACACCGATGACTTTGGAAACAAAAAACTTTCTCTTTTAAGTTTTTCTCTTCTGTGCTTTTAGGTATAGCACATGTTGCATATTCTTCAATGAAAGATAAAGCTGCTTCATCAGCATCTGTTCCAAATTTTGGGGCATCCTTGATCCACAACAGCATATGAATATGAGGAGCACCTCTTGCTTGGTACTCTTTTCTCCAAAAGAAATCCACAACTTCTCCAAGAGGTGGATTTGTTTTATTGCAGATGAAGGACATCATAGCCTCAAATCTATGATTAAAATATCTGCAAACATTAACCGGATCCAATGAGCACAATTCTCCTGCTGTCTTGTATTGTATGTTTTTAATGTTTGAATTTGCCTCTCAAAGAAAATCCAGAAGATCATCCCAAGCGTACTCAGCACAGCTTAGGATAAGGAACCATGTAGGAGTTCCTAAATTCCGTAACATACACTTCAATTCTCCATGGCGTCGGTACCAATATTCATTAGTCCCACGCTGACAAGCCATCAAATTGATCAATTGAGATTCCAAATGATCATCTCGCTGTTGCACTTTGTTGATAAAGTCCTTTGCTGACACATTATGTAGATGTACTCCAGTTTTTAAAATGTGATTTACTGCATAAGATAGTGCAAGTCACTTTCAAATAAAAGATGGAACAAATAAGGAATACTTTGATGAAATCTTGGATCTTCTGCATATAATCTTGTAGTCCGATACTCCGAAGCAGGAATCTGTACTGGACGTTCATCATATCGTACACCTTCTCCTGTAGGAAACAGTTGGGGAAAACAACGAGCTTCCAAGCTCTCCTCCTATACGCTCACAGGAGTTCCTTTTGCTTTCTTCATCTGAAATAGATCAATAGAGTTTCCCATAACTTCTTTAGAATGAAGAGGATGTATGCTGAAATGTTCATAAATTTCTTCTTCTGTTGACTTATCCACTTTTTCAATTTGCCCAGTTGGTATTCCTGTGTCTTCTAGTAGAACTTCTTCATCTTTATCCATATAAATTGTTTCATACCATTTATTATTTTTTTTCAAATACAAATTTGCTCTTTGTACTTTTCGTACATCCACCAGCTCCTGCCAAATTTTCTTATTCTTTGTAGGTACACCATTAACCAGAATAACTAATGGTTCAGTTTCCAAAGTATCTGCATCAATTGTTTCCATATTTTTTTTCAAATCCAATGGCAAATAGACAACTCTTCCTTTTAAACCTCTTTGTAAATCCGAAGGAGGTAATTTACCTGTTTTTGGCTCCATACGCACTATGGTCTGAAACGGATGGACACATTGAATGAGAATAGACTCACAAGTATTTAAATCAGAAAGTTCTGGAGGAATATCAACCAATTCTAATTTATTATGTACAGCTCTAGCTGGCATTCTATTTTCTTCTAACTTGGTATAACAGTATTTACAAATACGCTGATCTTCACCCAATTCAAAACAATTTTCCAGAAATATATATGTTGCAAAATCTTTCCACTTATAATTATCTTCGTTTTCACTTTTTTTATGCAGATCAACATTCCTTGTTTGAATTTTATAATGGCTTCTCCGGCAACAAATACAAGTAATATTTGGTCTTTCATTAGAGATGATAGTAAATTTTGTCATTTCATCTTCAACATTTTTACTAACAGTAAGTTCTACATTCTCTTCCACATTTTCATCAATAACTGTGTCATTTTCTGCACTTTCTTGTTCTGGACCAAAGTAACAAAACTAAATCTCATCAGTAACCTTCACTACATCTGATACAGATCCACGGAACAGAGCATTATTCAACTCATTTAACTTTAGTGCTGGACTTTTAGCAAAATACAATGTTCTCACAAACTTTCTCCTTTCAGTATGATGTACTGCCAGCATTCTAAAATGATGAAAAACACTTTGACACACTTTCCTAGACAGACAAGCCAGAGAATGTCCTTGCAAACCAGTATTGTCTCTCAATCTGCATGGATCTAGTCTTTGAAGCACCTTAATCTTCTGTTTAACACTCTTTTTACTATATTCTCTTAGAAAGTCACGTAATTCATCAATAGATTCCTGACGCACAGTACAAATACTACTACAATTCCAAGTGTACACTGGGGCTTCAGGACGTCTCCCCATAACCTCAGCAGCCATCACTTCTTCCTCATTTCTTGGAACCATTTTCTCCTTTTCCATTACACAACCATCTTTAACTTCATATGCTCTACCATTGGTGTCAACTGCATCCAACAAACTATTACTTTGAAGATAACTCTCTTCATTAAAAAATGGTTCAGTACTTGAACTATGCTTCCATTCTCCTAAGAACACTTTACAAAAGTTGTTTTTTTACACTTCTCTTTTCCTTTTGCTTTGTGACTTCATTGCATTGACTAATTTATCTAATCTACGCATCCTGTTCAAAATTAAAATGAATAGTTCTTTTTATTTCCAAAGCCTTCGTAACAATATTTTCAATAAATTTCTTTTTCTTATAAAATCTGGTTTCCTTCTTATATTTTTTTCACATCCTTTAGCAAATTTAACATCCCTCTTCTCTGAAACATTTTTCGACGAATGTTTTTAAAATCTATTTTTCGTGTTAAGTCACTCTTTCTTACTTCTGATTGTACATTAGCATTTTGTTTTTGCTGTCGACTCTGTTGTTGTTTTGTACTTGAAACACTGTTTGAAGATATCTTTTTAACAATTTTTTTTTTGAAGATATTTTTAAAAAATTCTTTAGTCTGCTTACCAGAAGACTTTTTCTTTTTTCCAACACGAGCTTCTCCTCCTATTTTTTTTTTTACCAGTTGTCTTCAAATATAGTTGTTGTTGCCTTTCTTTTCTCTTTCTTGACTTTATAGGCATCTTTAAATTGTTTCACTGTTGCTCAGCAATACCTGCAAGAAACTAAAAAAAAATACCTTTATGTAATTTTAATTCATTACAATTTTTTTTTGAGCTTTTCAAATCCTATCATATGAGCTGCCCCTTTCCTACGAGTCCAAGTCTTACAAAACAAGAGAAACATGAATTAAATCTCTGACAACAATTGCTGTGTGCACACAGACTCATGGTGTGATTCTAGGCAGAAAGCGATATTTCCTTTGGCAATTTGAAAGCACATTTAGTACTGTGGAGGAGCAAGTGATAATTACGGTGACAGCCTGACACATTTTTCTTATATTTTAGACAAGCAGAAAAGAGCACATGTCCTTACAGCTACTTGAGACCATGACCATGTGTTACAGGGTGAGTGATTAGACTAGAGCAAAGGAAATGAGCCTTGGTGACGTTGAATGTGTTTGCGTTACACACTGCTATCTGAAACACCACACAGAGCTGAGTATTACGCACGGGAGTGTAGGAGAAGCTGCTGCGTGTGTGCAAAAAGTGTGTTTCTGGAGACTGTGTATTGTCAGGTGCAAGAAAGATCTGCATGGAGACTTGCACAACTGCATGAAAATTGCAGAGATGTGTGTAAGAGTAGATGTGTGGTAAGGGTTAGTTGGAGCTTTGAACATGTAGGAACAACCTCACCCATTACAAGATTGGAAGCAAAATCTACCCTGTTGATTTCAAATGTGTTAGCATTTGCCTCTCATTTGTGAGATCATGATTTCTGCTGAGTGCTAACAATCACAGATGAAGAAAACAAGCTGCCCCTTTCCTGCGAGTGCAAGTTTTACAGAACAACAGCAACACAAATTAAATCTCTGACAACAATTCCTGTGTGCACACAGACTCATGGTGTGATTCTAGGCAGAAAGCGATATTTGTTTTGGCAATTTCAAAGCACATTTGGTACTGTTGTGGAGCAAGTGATAATTACTGTGACAGCCTGACACATTTTTCTTATATTTTAGACAAGCAGAAAAGAGCACATGTCCTAACAGCTCCTTGAGACCATGACCATGTGTTACAGGGTGAGTGATTAGACTACAGCAAAGGAAATGAGCCTTGGTGACGTTGAATGTGTTTGCGTTACACACTGCTATCTGAAACACAACAGAGAGCTGAGTATTACGCATGGGAGTGTAGGAGAACCTGCTGCATGTGTGCAAAGAGTGTGTTTCTGGAGACTGTGTATTGTCAGGTGTAAGAGAAATCTGCATGGAGACTTGCAGAAATGCGTGAAGAGTGCAGAGATGTGTGTAAGAGTACATGTGTGGTAAAGGTTAATTTGAGTTTTGAACATGTAGGAACTACCTCACCCATTGCAAGATTTGATGGAAAATCTACCCTGTTGATTTCAAATGTGTTGAAATTTGCCTCTCATTTGTGAGATAGTGATTTCTGCTGAGTGCTAACCATCACAGTTGAAGAAAACAAGCTGCCCCTTTCCTGCGAGTGCAAGTTTTACAGAACAACAGCAACACAAATTAAATCTCTGACAACAATTCCTGTGTGCACACAGACTCATGGTGTGATTCTAGTCAGAAAGCGATATTTTTTTTGGCAATTTCAAAGCACATTTGGTACTGTTGTGGAGCAAGTGATAATTACTGTGACAGCCTGACACATTTTTCTTATATTTTAGACAAGCAGAAAAGAGCACATGTCCTAACAGATCCTTGAGACCATGACCATGTGTTACAGGGTGAGTGATAAGACTACAGCAAAGGAAATGAGCCTTGGTGACGTTGAATGTGTTTGCGTTACACACTGCTATCTGAAACACAACACAGAGCTGAGTATTACACATGGGAGTGTAGGAGAAGCTGCTGCATGTGTGCAAAGAGTATGTTTCTGGAGGCTGTGTATTGTCAGGTGCAAGAGAGATCTGCATGGAGAATTCCACAACCTCATGAAGACTGCAGATCTGTGTGTAAGAGTACATGTGTGGTAAGGGTTAATTGGAGTTTTGAACATGTAGGAACTACCTCACCCATTACAAGATTGGAAGGAAAATCTACCCTGTTGATTTTAAATGTGTAAGCATTTGCCTCTCATTTGTGAGATTCTGATTTCTGCTGAGTGCTAACCATCACAGTTGAAGAAAAAAAGCTGGCCCTTTCTTGAAAGTGCAAGTTTTACAGAACAACAGCAACACAAATTAAATCTCTGACAACAATTCCTGTGTGCACACAGACTCATGGTGAGATTCTAGGCAGAAGGCGATATTTTTTGGGGGAAATTTGAAAACACATTTAGTACTGTGGTGGAGCAAGTGATAATTACTGTGACAGCCTGACACATTTTCCTTATTTTTTAGACAAGCAGAAAAGAGCACATGTCCTAACAGCTCCTTGAGACCATGACCATGTGTTACAAAAAACAAGCTGCCCCTTTCCGGCTAGTGCAAGGGTAACAGAGGAAGAGCAACACAAATTAAATCTCTGATAACAATTCCTGTGTGCACACTGTCTCGTGGTGTGATTCTAGGCAGAAAACAGTATTCCTGAGTGATACCAGTACACCTTAACTTATGGTGAAGACATACTCCATAATATCTAACATGTTCAAGGCACTTAAATATCTTCCTTAACATAAAATGTAAAACACAACTTTTAAAGTGGTAGGAAAATGTACCATGCTATTTTCAAATGTGTTTGCATTTGCCTGTCATTTGTGTGATAGTGATTTCTGCTGAGTGCTAACCATCACAGTTGAAGAAAACAAGCTGGCCCTTTCTTGAAAGTGCAAGTTTTACAAAACAACAGCAACACAAATTACATCTCTGACAACAATTCCTGTGTGCACACAGACTCATGGTGTGATTCTAGGCAGAAAGCGATATTTTCTTTGGCAATTTGAAAGCACATTTAATACTGTGGTGGAGCAAGTGATAATTACTGTGACAGCCTGACACATTTTTCTTATATTTTAGACAAGCAGAAAAGAGCACATGTCCTAACAGCTCCTTGAGACCATGACCATGTGTTACAGGCTGAGTGATTAGACTACAGCAAAGGAAATGAGCCTTGGTGACGTTGAATGTGTTTGCGTTACACACTGCTATCTGAAACACAACACAGAGCTGAGTATGACGTCTGGGAGTGTAGGAGAAGCTGCTGCATGTGTGCAAAGAGTGTGTTTCTGGAGACTGTGTATTGTCAGGTGCAAGAGAGATCTGCATGGAGACTTCCACAACTGCATGAAGACTGCAGATATGTGTGTAAGAGTACATGTGAGGTAAGGGTTAATTGGAGTTTTGAACATGTAGGAACTACCTCACCCATTACAAGATTGGAAGGAAAATCTACCCTGTTGATTTTAAATGTGTTAGCATTTGCCTCTCATTTGTGAGATTCTGATTTCTGCTGAGTGCTAACCATCACAGTTGAAGAAAAAAAGCTGTCCCTTTCTTGAAAGTGCAAGTTTTACAGAACAACAGCAACACAAATTAAATCTCTGACAACAATTCCTGTGTGCACACAGACTCATGGTGAGATTCTAGGCAGAAAGCGATATTTTTTTTGGGAAATTTGAAAACACATTTAGTACTGTGGTGGAGCAAGTGATAATTACTGTGACAGCCTGACACATTTTCCTTATATTTTAGACAAGCAGAAAAGAGCACATGTCCTAACAGCTCCTTGAGACCATGACCATGTGTTACAAAAAACAAGCTGCCCCTTTCCTGCGAGTGCAAGGGTAACAGAGCAAGAGCAACACAAATTAAATCTCTGATAATTATTCCTGTGTGCACACTGTCTCATGGTGTGATTCTAGGCAGAAAACAGTATTCCTGGGTGATACCAGTACACCTTAACTTATGGTGAAGACATACTCCATAATATCTAACATGTTCAAGGCACTTAAATATCTTCCGTAACATAAAATGTAAAACACAACTTTTAAAGTGGTAGGAAAATGTACCATGCTATTTTCAAATGTGTTTGCATTTGCCTCTCATTTGTGAGTAACTGATTTCTGCTGAATGCTAACCATCACACTTTAAGAAAACAAAGTGCCC
The DNA here is from genome assembly GCF_964204655.1 of Triturus cristatus. Lineage (NCBI taxonomy): Eukaryota > Metazoa > Chordata > Amphibia > Caudata > Salamandridae > Triturus > Triturus cristatus. The sequence goes on along the minus strand of NC_140588.1, from coordinate 1,129,919,467 downwards.
CTTTCCTGCGAGTGCAAGGCTAACAGAACAAGAGCAACACAAATTAAATCTCTGACAACAAATCCTGTGTGCAGACAGACTCATGATGTGATTCTAGGCACAAAACAGTATTCCTCAGTGATACCAGTACACCTTAACTTATAGTGAAGACATACTCCATAATATCTTACAAGTTCAAGACAGCTAAATATCTCCTAAAACACAAAATGTAAAACACAACTTTAAAAGAAGAATGACAATTCTAATATTTATATCAAAAATCACTACATACATCCCCTCTCAAACTCATAACTCACCTTTAAAATTAGTTAGTTGAGAAAGAAATGTGGTACTCAAACAACAGATTATCAGAGCCAGAATCTCAGAGCTGTACACCTCTCTCCTCTCACCACAACCAGTAAATGGCAATGTGTCCCTCTCTTTTTTTCACACATATACATGTTAATGTAAAATCACAGTCCTTCCCACATTTTTTCAAATGGAATCACACATTTCTATTGGTTGCAACTTTCAACCCTTTTCCAAACCATCCCTTCCCCCAACATGACTTCTGCCTGCTACCATAGCAACAGGTCATGGAACACTGGTGTGAGCAGAGAGGTCATAAGTTCAGCACACAATGTTTCAAATCCAAAGAGCAAGAGTGCTTGACTTTTCAAACCTAACAGCAAATCCAAAGTAATGTTCAGTGGGAACACATTTTTCTGAACCAATCCAAAACATGCTTTTAAAAATGTAAACATACAGCCTAGTTTTAACTGTAAAATGGTTTGAATCAGCCAATCAGTTCTTTTTATTAAAAAAAAGTATGTATGCTTCCATTTTTCAACTGTCTTTCTTTTCATATTGCCATTCTACTGAAAGACACCTCCTGAGTGCATCCAGATCTCCTTGAAAGATGTTCACAGTGTGGATTGTAGGTCATAGCTATGTCTTCTGGAGTGAAAAATTTGCAGAAAAAAGAGGTATTGTGAAAGACCTTGCTTTGCCAAATGTAGACATTAAATGGATTGGTCAGAGATGGTTAAAGTGGCACCAATTAATGCCTTTGGTGAAAACCTTTCTACATCTCCCACAGCCTAACCTTATTATTGTGCACTGTGGTGGAAATGACCTAGGCACTTTAACTGGGGTAGGTCTGGAAATGCTTATTAAGGACACCTTTGTGCAATTGATGTCACTTTTTCCACAAACTGCCTTTGTATATTCTAATATATGCCAAAGGCAAAAGTGGAACTGGTCCAACCAACATTGTCCACAGATTGACAAAGCAAGAAAGCACGTCAATAAGTCTGTTTCTGCTTTCCTCAGAGACTATGGTATGGTTTCTATATACCACAACAACTTGCGTTACAACATGCAAGACATTTATAGAGGAGACGGTGTACATTTCAATGATGAAGGCAACAGAGTCTTCCTCTTGAACTTTGGACTCTGCATCGGTACTTACTTGTAGGTACCGAAAAACACTCAATAAACACAAGGACTCTTTTTAGAGCCACCTAATATTTAAACACTTAAACTTTATTTTTATTTCTATTTTTTTTAAGTTTTTTTTCGGGTGCGCGCACCCCGCGATGTTTTTTAAAAAAATTAAAATCTTTTTTTGGCCCTTCCTGGTCCTACTGTGACCCCCTGACAATGGCTAGGGGGTCAAGAACTCCCTACTCTGCCCCCTATTCACGTTCTCCACCTTTCCTTTTCAGTGCGACAGACAAAATGGCGGCCGACACTTCCTGATTTCGACCGATTGGAATGTTTACTGACATCTAACAACCAATCAGAATTACGGCAGGGTGCGTGCACAGGGCTTGCACAGTGCGCGCACGCTGCGTGCGTATAGATATTGATATGCTTTTAAATGCTATTTTCTCAGGAAATACTGAACAGATTTACACCAGAAAGGCACTTCCTTGACCTTATGGCTACCTCTCGGCCAAATTTCAAGTAATTCTGTTCGGCCATTCGGGCTGTAGCTGCGACTAAAGGTCCTATGGAAAAATACATGGGGAAAACGCGTTTTGGGACCCCCCCTTTTTCTCGGCCCCCGCTTAACGAATCACCCCGAGACTTTCAGGGTAGGAGCTGAACGGAGCGCCCCATTAGTGTTGGAAATTTCGTGAGGATTCGTCAACCGGTGCCAAAGTTATTCAAAATAACATTTTGAGATTTCCTATGGAAACTCGGTCCTAACTATAACTATCTACTGGCGACCGCCAGTAGATAATATATATATATATATTCAGTGAAAAAACCATAGGTTTCACACACGTTATAGTTAGGAATTAGCATTTAAAAAACCTTAGAAATTCAGTGAAAAAAACCATAGGTTTCACACATGTTATAGTTAGCTGGACATTTTACTCGTAAAAAACCATTGAAATTGCCCCGTTATAGTTAGTTCAGCTAACTATAACTCGCGCGCCCGCAATGCACTGCTGATGACGTCACATATTACATCACTCATGACATGGTCAGTGACATCACTCATGACATCACTGATGACATCTCAAATGACATCACTGATGACATCATCCTTGTGATAGAGTGGCAGACCTCCTCTCACCCTAATATAACCTTTGATACACACATACAAAAATAGAGACTAAAATTTACAAAAGAATGGACATACCAATAACAGTTACAACAACCTCTTCAGTAATTCTAAGATCCACATACACATCCATTCATTCACCAACAGTTCAATACAGTCACTCATACATGTACTCACTTATCATATGTACTCATACACCTATACATCCTGTTACACAATGCCACTTATCCATAGAGTTACTCACACACATAGTCACTCATGCTAATAAAGAATAAAACATACATTTACTTGCATATACAGTTATTCACACACCACCACACTTACTTCTACGGAAACTTACACATACTTAGTCTTTTAAACAATCACTTATAGAAACACATACTTATTCATACAGGAACTCTTCCAATGTCTCACTCTCACATATACTCACTTATTTACACCAATAGTCACATATACTAGTTTAAAACATATGTAGTTACTCATAAAGACACTATTGAGACAGTCATTCACTCACTAACACACCCATACACACACTCATCCACCCATGCAGTCCTGCACACATGCTCTGATCAACACATACAAACAGTGAGTCAATCATTCATGCACCTATGCACTACGTAATACCCCCCACCGAACCATGCAGACACTCAGACTGATACTCAAAAAACCAACTAATATCCTATATAGACACCCATGTAGATACTCACCAACCCATGCAGCCACTTATACACAAAGTGAGAGACTGATACAGATATTTATATATTTAAACATTACTCACTAAGCCATGTATTCACTATGATACACTTAATCAGTCAGTTACACAATCAATTTTTCAATAAGAAATCATCCATTTAGACAGTAATATACCCATTTATTCTTTCACCGACCTTGAGATATACATATATAAAACATATTTAATTTTCAGAAAAACACACATTCACTGGATGGTGTCATCAGTGATGTCATTTGAGATGTCATCAGTGATGTCATGAGTGATGTCACTGACCATGTCATGAGTGATGTAATATGTGACGTCATCAGCAGTGCATTGCGGGCGCGCGAGTTATAGTTAGCTGAACTAACTATAACGGGGCAATTTCAATGGTTTTTTACGAGTAAAATGTCCAGCTAACTATAACATGTGTGAAACCTATGGTTTTTTTCACTGAATTTCTAAGGTTTTTTAAATGCTAATTCCTAACTATAACGTGTGTGAAACCTATGGTTTTTTCACTGAATTTCTAAGGTTTTTTAAATGCTAAGTCCTAACTATAACGTGTGTGAAACCCATGGTTTTTTCAGTGAATTTGCAAGGTTTTTTAAATGCTAATTTTTTTTTTTTTCTTCTATTTTTTCTAACATATTTTTATTTTAATTTTCTTACCTTTTATAAAGACTATGATTAAATTTTTAAAATTCTTTAATATGTTTTTTTTAATATATTTTTTAAAATAAACATGTAAAATTTATTAGCAGTACTTTTTTTCTATTTTTTTTATTTTTTTTTTAGTACGCGTACCGTAAGCTCACGATAAGCGTACGGTTTACGCGACGCCCGTAATTTTTTTACGCTGCTTGCGTATAGTTACGCAATTTGCGTCGCCGCGCGTACTCCGCGTGGGACGCGTACGCGTGTACGCTACACGCGCACGTTACGCGGAAGTGTCGGGGAGTGACTGTTATGCGCATGCGCGCAAGCGCGTGTCTTTTTTACGCGCATGCGCACTTTTGCCATAAGCGTACCGTAAGCGTACCGTAAGCGTACGGTAGGTCATGTGATCATGAAACACAACTTTTGATTGGTTGAAACTACTTTCAGTTCTAGAACTCTCCTACACCACACCCATTCCCCTCATTTCTGCTTGTGATCCCTTAGGAGAAGGAGCTGGGTTGTCTTTGTGATACGATGGCAGAACAGCAGAGCTCTTCTGAGAGTGAGGCTAGCACTAGCAGCACTGTCTTGAGGCAGAGAGCGAGGAAACAAAAGCCCTCTTATGTATGGGATTATTTTACTTTTCCTGAAGGCCAGCAAAAGGTGAATGCACCCTTAGTAACTTGCAAGCTGTGTAAGCGTGTACTTTCTAGAGGTAATCCTGACAGGAAGTATTCCTTTGGGAATCATACCATGAAGAGACACCTCCAGGATGTACACAGAAGGACACATGGTCATCTTTTTGGAGGTAACTCTTCAGAAAGACAAGCAAGTACATCCACAGCAGCTCAGCCTGGACCATCATCTGCAGAGCTGACTCCTTCTTCTGCAGGTCAGGTGAGCCCTTCATCTGTGGGGGGAGAATCTCCTTTTGCTGGCCCTCTGGAAATGAACCCTCGATTTCGAAGGGTTGATATTCGATGCACCTTTTGTCAAGATCTAATTTGCCATAGGGAGACCAGTGTTTCCCTAGTGAACAACAAAATAGATCAGCACATTTGTCGCTTTGAATAATTTTCCCATGCTTTCTTTCCTCTGTCCCTGCATGAACACAACGGTTCTTTTAAGAGCCAACCTTATCTTTCATCTTTTTTTTACATATGTTTTTAAAAACTTTTTTTTTTTTTTTACCGTACGCGTACGGTGCGCGTACTTTTTTTTTTTTTTTTTTAAAAACCACTAAAAATCAATTATCACATTACAAGGTCCTTGAGAGACTACAATTATTATTATTGACTTACCATACTCACTCAAAAAAATATTTATTCATTTGTTTTTTAAAAAAATAGCTTTAAAAATGGTTCTAGTTTTCGAAAATTTTCTATATCAATCTGAAAAAAAAGAAAGAAGTATTAATATTTTTAAAACATTTTATAATACAGTACACATATATACATTTTTTTCCAAAAAATATTTTTGCCTTATTTTTGCTGTTTTCAGAATATATTGCATTTCACTATAAATTGTGAAAGCAATTGCATTCATCATTTTACAGCGGGCAAAAAAAAATAACAATCACAAAGATTGTAATAAAAAAGCCCAGAATCTCTTTTTACTTAAACTTAACATTATAGAAATGCATAATATTCTAAAAAAATATCATCTAATACCAATAGTTATTTCTTTAAAATACCGTCTGATATGTTTGTTTCAGAAGTATAATCACAATATTATATCTCAAATAACTCCACAATACATCTGATTCCATTTCCTTTAGGCCAAATAGTAATTTTAAAAAAATTTTGGGAATAAATTTCCAACAGTAATCCAATAAAATTCTAAAGTTTAATTTGTCCAGATCTCACCGATTCTCTGTAACATTTTGGTTCACGAAAATTTTTTGAATAATTTTTTAAGTCCACAATAGAATTGGTTACTTTTCCGCATGGCCAAATAGTAATTTTTTAAATCATTTTTGAAAAAATTTCCAATGGCAGTCCAATAACATTCCAAAATTTAAATTGTGCAGATGTTACCGATTATCTCTAAATTATTGGTTTTTCAAAGTTTCATTAAAAATTAAAAAAGTCCACATTACAATTGGTTATCTTTCCATTAGGCCAAATGATAATTTAAAAAATCTTTTTTCTACAAAATTGCAATGGTAATCCAGTAAAATGGTAAAATTATTTTGTCCAGATCTTGCCAAATCTGTCTAAAATTTAGGTTTCAGGAAGATTAGATAGGAATTTGCTAAATCAAAAGGCAAACGTTGTTTGAAAATCAATTGGGAATCATTACACAGTGTCCAACCTTTTTCACATTTAAGATAAACTGTGTAATGTCCAGAAGTAACAGTAGGTCCATCATGGAAAATTATTGCAACAGTTACAAAAGTTTTTCCTGAAATTGATAATTGCTGTCCTGTAAACTTCTTTATTAAAGTATCCAATTTTGAACCATCAGCTCTACATCGTTGCATCATTAAAATTACATACTGTCCGTATTCCTTTAAAATTAATGTTGAAAACATGTCAGATTTACACTCACCACATTTCATGCTATGATTAGCATCTTTAACTAATTTTGCAAAAGTAACTGTTTTACTCCCTGGCAATGTCAAATAAATAAACCTTTCATTATCAACATTAGAGCCACATATATTATAACAATTTTCACAACTATGTTCCCATTTATAAGAGAGACCAAAAAAAATTTCAATGGGAACTCCTTCTTCTTCCACTACCTGAAGAAAATACATCAAGAATTCCTGTGCGTCTTGCTGTACATTTTGAGAAAACTGTGTTCGTCCTGAACATACATCTAAAAGTTTTCTAATTTCAGTAGCACTTTCTATTTGAGTTTTATCCTTACTTAGCTTTTGAAAAAGGAGACTCAGCTCTGAACAGAATCTTTTTCCCTGATTTACTATTATCTGCTCTTGCAAACTTTCCAGATAAAATGCAACATTCAGCACTACATTTGCGTAGCAGTTGACACCAGAGCTATTTTCAAAATGACATCCTACAACCTGTTCTTCATTTTCCTTTTTCTTTTTGCTTACAATTACATCACTCCTCTTTTTTTTCCTCTTCTCTACATCTTCATTACAGATATTCTCATTTTTTCTTTTACGAGAAACTACACGTTTCTCTAACACAGGATACTGACCTAAATGAGGAGCATAGCTTCTTCTTAATCTATTATACTCCTTTACACAGTTTGTATCAGCACTAACTTTTGAGTCATCAAAGTCTATCATGAATAAACCTGATAATGTTTTCACTCGTGACAAAGCAACATATGCCATACCTTCTTTGAACACAGTTGAACCAATGTTCACAAATGCACAATCTACAGTCAATCCTTGAGACTTGTGAATAGTTACAGCATATGCTAGAGAAAACGGAAACTGCTTCCTACGTACATATAAGTCTTTCACAAGCATGAAACGAACTGTACAACGACAAATATCTTTAACTTCTTCTATCTGATCAAATTTTATTTTTAAACATTCAATTCCTTCTTTTTTCTGATAATTAATAAAACCCACAACTCTTCCCATAGCTCCATTAACTAAACCTTTTTCAACATCTGCTTCTTCCCCCAAAAAATCGCTCCCCCTTTTTCCTACTAATGCAACTGTGAAATCACCAGATAAAAACGCAATAAATCTCTGCCTATAATTCCTCTTTGCACACAGAGTCATGTTTTCACATTAGTCCCAAAACGAAATTTCTTTGCCAATTTGAAAGCACACTTACTGCTCTTTTTTTTTGGGCAAGTGAAAATCACTTTTACAGACGGACACATTATTAAACCACTTTTTTGATTTTCTTAAATGCACATGTCCAAACTTCTTTTTCAGACCACCACCATGTGTAACCTGGGTGGCTGCCTACACTCCAGCAAGGGCAACCAGCCTTAGTGATGCTGAATGTATTTGCATTACAGACTGAAACCTGAAAACCCCACTCGCTTGTAAATACTGTGCATGATTATACATGGCAAGCAGATGGGTGTGTGCTAAGAGTCTGCTTCTTCCCCCAAAAAATCGCTCCCCCTTTCCATCTAATGCAACTGTGAAATCACCAGATAAAAACGCAATAAATGTCTGCCTATAATTCCTCTTTGCACACAGAGTCATGTTTTCACATTAGTCCTAAAACGAAATTTCTTTGCCAATTTGAAAGCACACTTACTGCTCTTTTTTTTTTGGCAAGTGAAAATCACTTTTACAGACTGACACATTATAAAACCACTTTTTTGATTTTCTTAAATGCACATGTCCAAACTGCTTTTTCAGACCACCACCATGTGTAACCTGGGTGGCTGCCTACACTCCAGCAAGGGCAACCAGCCTTAGTGATGCTGAATGTATTTGCATTACAGACTGAAACCTGAAAACCCCACTCGCTTGTAAATACTGTGCATGATTATACATGGCAAGCAGATGGGTGTGTGCTAAGAGTCTGCTTCTTCCCCCAAAAAATCGCTCCCCCTTTCCATCTAATGCAACTGTGAAATCACCAGAGCAATACGCAATAAATCTCTGCCTATAATTCCTCTTTGCACACAGAGTCATGTTTTCACATTAGCCACAAAACGAAATTTCTTTGCCAATTTGAAAGCACACTTACTGCTCTTTTTTTTTGGCAAGTGAAAATCACTTTTACAGACTGACACATTATGAAACCACTTTTTTGATTTTCTTAAATGCACATGTCCAAACTGCTTTTTCAGACCACCACCATGTGTAACCTGGGTGGCTGCCTACATTCCAGCAAGGGCAACCAGCCTTAGTGATGCTGAATGTATTTGCATTACTGAGTCCAACCTCAAACCCTTAAACTATTCTTTTTTTTTCCAGTACACCTTAATTTATTGTGAAAACATAGTCCATATTATTTTACATGTTCCTCACATTTAAATTTCTCCCAAAACAGAAAATGTTAAACGTAACTTCAACAAAAAGAATTTCCATTTCTATTATTCATTTCTTAAGTTACCACATACATCCCCTCTCAAACTCATAACTCACCTTTAAAATTAGTTAGTTGTGAAAGAAATGTGGCACTCAAACAGCAGATTATCAGAGCCAGGATCTCTGTTGTGTTCACCTCTCTCCTCTCAGCAGAACCAGATAATGGCAAACTTTCCCTCTATTTTTCCACACATATACATGTAAGTTTCAAATCTCAGTGCTTCCCCCTTTTTTTCAAATGTAATCACACATTTCTATTGGTTGAAAACCAACCCTTTTCCAAAAGTACCCTGCCCCCAACTTGACTTCTGCCTAGTACCCTTCCCCCAACTTGACTTCTGCCTGCTACCATAGCAACAGCTCATGGAACACTGCTGTGTGGAGTTAGGTCAGAAGTTCGCCACACAATGTTTCAATTCCACAGAGCAAGAGTGCTTGACTTTTCAAACCTAACAGCAAATCCATAGTACTGTTCTTTGGTTACACATTTTTTTGTACCAATACAAAACATGCTTCTATTAATTTACACATACAGCCTAGTTTTTATTCTAGAATGGTATGAAACAGCCAATCAGTTCTTTTTGTTTTGAAAAAAATATGTATGCCTCCATTTCCAAACTGTCTTTCTTTTCATATTGCCATTCTACTGAAAGACACCTCCTGAGTGCATCCAGTTCTCCTTTGAAGATGTTCACAGTGTGGATTGTAGGGCACAGCTATGTCTTCTGGAGTGAAAAGTATGCAGAGAAAACAGATATGGTGAGAGACCTTGCTTTGCCAAATGTAGACATTAAATGGATTGGTCAGAGAGGGTTAAAGTGGCACCAATTGATGCCATTGGTGAAATCCTTCATGCAAATCCAACACCCTGACCTCATAATAGTGCACTGTGGTGGCAATGACCTAGACACTTTGACTGGGGTAGGTCTGGAAATGCTTATGAAGGACACCTTTACACAACTGTTTTCACTTTTCCCTAAAACTGCCTTTGTGTTTTCCAACATATGCCAAAGGCAAAAATGGAACTGGTCCAATCATTTCTGTCCGCAGATTGACAAAGCAAGAAAGCACGTCAACAAATCTGTTTCTGCTTTCCTCCGTGACTATGGTATGGGTGCAATTTACCACAACAACTTGCGTTATGACATGCAAGACATTTATAGAGGAGATGGTGTGCACTTCAATGATGAAGGGAACAGAGTCTTCCTTTTGAACCTTAGACTCTGCATCGGTACTTACTTGTAGGTACCACTAAAAGAATGACTTCATAAACACAACAGCTCTTTTTAGAGCTCCCTAATATCTAAACTCTTAATTCTGCATTTCATTTATTTATTTTTATTTTTTTTTACCGTACGCTTACCGTACGCGTACCCCGTGATTTTTTTAAAAATCAATAAATGTTTTTTTTGTACTTTTCTGTCCTTCTTTGACCCCCTTACAAATGTTAGGGGGTCTGTAACTCTCCTCATTGCCCCCTTTTCTTGTTTTCATTCTTTTTTTTCAGAGTGAAATACACAAAATGGCGGCCGCCGCTTCCTGGTTTCGGCCGATTCGAATGTTTACTAAGATCTAAGGGCCAATCAGAATCTCGCTCGCGCACGCCATTTTTCTTCCGTACGCTTACCGTAAGCTCACCGTACGCGTACCCCGTGATTTTTTAAAAAAACAATAAATGTTTTTTTTGTACTTTACAGTCCTTCTTTGACCCCCTCACAAATGTAAGGGGGTCTGTAACTCTCCTCTTTGCCCCCTTTTCTTGTTTTCACTCTTTTTTTCAGAGTGAAATACACAAAATGGCGGCCGCCGCTTCCTGGTTTCGGCCGATTCGAATGTTTACTAAGATCTAAGAGCCAATCAGAATCGCGCTCGCGCACGCCACCGTACGCGTACGGTAAGCGTACGGTAAGCGTACCGTAAGCGGGCTCAGATATATATATTGATTTAAAGGCTATTTTCTCAGAATCTACTGAACAGATTTACACCAAACCTACAAAAGGCACTTCCTTTACCTAGGGACTACCTCTCTGCCAAATTTCGAGTAATTCTGTTCAGCCGTTCGGGCTGTAGCTCGTTCTAAAGGTCCTATGGAAAAATGCATGGGAAAAACGCGTTTTGGGACCCCCCTTTTATCTCAGCCCCCGCTTGACGGATCCCCCCGAGACTTTCAGGGTAGGAGCGGAGCGTAGCGCCCCACCTATTTTGACCGGCGCCAAAGTTATTCAAAATAGAATATTGCGGATTTCCTATGGAAAAGGGGTCCTAACTATAACTACCTACTGGCGACCGCCAGTAGGTAATATATATATATATATATATATATATATATATTACCTACTGGCGTTTGCCAGTAGGTAGATATAGTTAGGACCTATTTTCCATAGGAAATCTGCAACATTCTATTTGGAATAACGTTGGCGCCGATTGACGACTCTTCGCGAAATTTTCCAAACTTTTGGCCAGCTCTGGTCCGCTCCTATCCTGAAAATTTCACGGTGATTCATCAAGCGGGGGCCGAGAAAAAAGGGGGGTCCCAAAATGCATTTTGGGACCCATTGGTAGAACCGAGGCACAAGAAACCTGAAACACAAACGCGAAAAACGCGACAAGGGGGCAGGTTAGAAACACCCTGACCCCCTAGGCCTGCACAAGGACCCCCGGCCAAAAAAAGGTGAAGGTAGGGGGAGGGGCCTGAGGTGATACTGTGCAAACACGCCCTGTGGTGGCCGCTCAGCCCTCCACAGGGCTTGGTCGCCCCACTCACTGCTGCTGCTCCTGCCTGCCTTTGCCGCCTCCTGCCTCCTGCCAGATTCCTTCGCTCGCTGCCCGCTGCTCCTGGGAATTTCCCGCTGCTCCTGGGAATTTCCCGCTCCCCGCTACTTCTTGGAATTTCCCGCCGCTGCCTCCCTGCGGCCCCGCCCCCCTGTGATTCCATTCGCCACCCCGCTCCCGCCACCCAGCTACTCCTCCCTCCCGGCTCCTTACTTAAGGGGACCGTAGGGGACCACAGAGTGTGACCGCTCAGCCCTCCACAGGGCTTGGTCGCCCCACTCACTGCTGCCGCTCCTGCCTGCCTTTGCCGCCTCCTGCCTGCAGATTCCTTCGCTCGCTGCCCGCTGCTCCTGGGAATTTCCCGCTGCTCCTGGGAATTACCCGCTGCCCGCTACTTCTTGGAATTTCCCGCCGCTGCCTCCCTGTGGCCCCGCCCCCCTGTGATTCCATTCGCCGCCCCGCTCCCGCCACCCAGCTGCTCCTCCCTCCCGGCTCCTTACTTATGACGCCCCCAGAGCGACCGCGCAGCGGGAGCGCCGATTGAGCGCCGAAGGTGCGCCAAAGGTAAGCCCGTCTGCGCCCGTCCGCGCCTGGACCGCGCCCAGCGCCAGACCCCCTGGTCCTCGCCCTCGCCAGCACACCCTGCACATCTACGACGCCAAAACCCTCCACGCACTCAACGCCGGCTGAAACACTGCCTGCTACCGAGCCACCCCGAGACGCACCCACGGACCCTTCACCTGCCTGACCTGCCGCTTCACCGGCCTCCGACCCAACACCGCACCTGCTAAACCGAGCCCCAGCAACAAACACCTGATATGCATCCTGCTCAACACCCGCTCCGTTCACAGGCATGCCGTCAAACTCTGGAACCTCCTCGACTCGACAGCACCAGACATCGCCTTCCTGACGGAAACCTGGATGAACGCCTCCTCAGCGCCCGACGTCGCCATCGCCATCCCAGAAGGCTACAAAATCACCAGGAAGGACCGCGTCAAGCAGACAGGAGGAGGCATCGGCATCATCCACAAGAACACCATCTGCATCACGACCAACTCCGATGACACCTTCACCTCCGCCGAACACCTCCACTTCCAGATACACACCGACCCCAAGACCACGCTCAGAGGCACCCTCGTCTACAGACCACCGGGACCACGCACACAGTTCAGCGAAGACATCACAGACTTCGTCAGCCCGCACGCCATCAATTCCACCGACTACATCCTCCTGGGGGACCTCAACTTCCACCTGGAGGACAACAAGGACCGCAACACCACTGCTCTGCTGGACAGCCTGGCCAACCTCGGACTCAAGCAACTGGTAACCACCCCCACCCACTACGCCGGCCACACGCTTGACCCAGTCTTCTCATCCAGCAAATACGTCACCTTCAGCCACTCCACCAATCTCCAGTGGACTGACCACAGCTGCGTCCACTTCAGCTTCAGTAAAACGACAACCCACCACCGCCCTCAACAAGCCCCCCGCAGGAGCTGGAAGAAGATCACCGGCGACCAGCTCACCACCTTCCTCAGCCAGAACCCCCCCACCAGCTCAACGAACCCCAACGAAGCCGCCAACAACCTCACACAGTGGATCACCAACTGCGCAGACGCCCTTGCACCACTGAAGAAGAACCCCCCCAGCAGACGCGGCAGCAAGAAAGCCTCCTGGTTCACCGACGAGCTCATCACCTCCAAGAAGAACTGCCGCTCCCTGGAGAACACCTGGCGCACCAACCAGACCACAGACAACATGACGGCCCTCAAACACGCCACCCGCAAACACCACCAACTGATCCGCGCCACAAAGAAGACAGCCTTCAAGGAACAACTGGACAACAACACCCACAACAGCAAGGAACTCTTCAGCATCGTCAAAGAGCTCTCCAACCCCGACGCCGGAAACAATGACATCACTCCCTCGCAAGACCTCTGCGACTCCCTCGCAGCCTTCTTCCACGACAAGATCGCCAACATTCACAACAGCTTCGGCCCACCAACCATGAACCCCACCACCGAACTGATGCCCCCCACCGCCACCCTCCACACCTGGACCCCAGTCAGCACCGAAGACACAACACGCACAATGAACACCATCCACTGCGGATCCCCTACGGAACCCTGCCCACACCACATCTTCAACACGGCCAACCACATCATCGCACCCCACCTCCGCGACATCATCAACGCCTCCTTCAACACCGCCACCTTCCCGGAGTGCTGGAAACACGCCGAGATCAGTGCCCTGCTGAAGAAACCAACTGCAGACCCCTTCGACCTCAAGAACTACCGCCCCATCTCGCTCCTCCCGTTTCCTGCCAAAATCATCGAGAAGACCGTCAACAGACAGCTAGCCGCCTTCCTCGAGACCAACAGATCCCTTGACCACTCGCAATCCGGCTTCCGAGCCAACCACAGCACGGAGACCGCCCTCATCGCAGCCACAGACGACATCAGATCCCTAATGGACAACGGGGAAACTGCAGCCCTCATCCTCCTGGACCTCTCCGCAGCGTTCGACACTGTCTTCCACCGCACCCTGATACAGCGCCTGAACAGCACCGGCATCCAGGAGAAGGCCCTGGAGTGGATCACCTCATTCCTCGCCGGAAGAACCCAGAGAGTCCGCCTCCCCCCGTTCCGGTCAGCGGCCACCGAAGTCATCTGCGGCGTTCCACAAGGGTCATCGCTCAGCCCCACCCTCTTCAACGTCTACATGAGCCCCCTCGCAACCATCGCACATCAACACAACCTCAAGATCATCACCTACGCCGACGACACCCAGCTGATCCTCTCCCTCACCAGCGACCCGGATGCCGCCAGAGCCAGCCTACACGAAGGGATGAAAGACGTCGCCGAATGGATGAAGAACAGCCGCCTGAAACTGAACTCAGACAAGACGGAGGTCCTCATCCTTGGATCATCACCCTCCACCTGGGACGACTCCTGGTGGCCCCCCACCCTGGGTGCCACCCCCAAGCCAACGGACCACGCACGCAACCTAGGCTTCATCCTGGACTTCTCCCTCTCGATGACCAGACAAGTCAACGCCGTCTCGTCTTCATGCTTCAACACCCTGCGCATGCTTCGAAAGATCTTCCGGTGGATCCCCACCGAGACCAGGAAGACGGTCACCCAGGCCCTCGTCACCAGTCGGCTGGACTACGGGAACGCCCTCTACGCCGGCACCGCCGCCAAACTCCAGAAGAAACTCCAACGGATCCAGAATGCCTCAGCACGACTCATCCTGGACATCCCCCGACACAGCCACATCTCCGGACACCTGAGAGACCTGCACTGGCTCCCCGTCAACAAAAGAATCACGTTCCGACTCCTCACCCACGCACACAAGGCCCTCCACGACCTGGGCCCCAAGTTCCTCAACAGCCGCCTGACCTTCCACAAGCCCACCCGCCAGCTCCGCTCCGCCAGCCTCGCTCTCGCCACCGTCCCCCGCATCCGCAGAGCCACCGCCAGAGGAAGATCCTTCTCCTACCTGGCAGCCAAGACATGGAACTCCCTCCCCATCCACCTCCGGACAACGCAAGACCATCTCGACTTCAGGAAGCAACTCAAGACCTGGCTGTTCGAGCAGTAGCGTTCCCCCCCCCAGCGCCTTAAGACCCTCCGGGTGAGCAGTGCGCTATACAAATGCCTATGATTGAATGATTGATTGATTGATTTTAAGTTGGGGAATTCATTCCTCTTCAATCCAGAGGTCCCCAAGGGGCCAACTAGCCCACCAGGTACCACCACTAAGCACCACGGAGCTGCGTTGCAGATTGTTGTAAAAATAATTCTAAGCGTACTTACCAGTAACTTGTATTTCCTTCCATAGGAATCCATTGTGTGGTTTTAAGCGGAAAAGTTTCTAAGTGTCCATTTTTGAAACGTACAAATATTCCTCTAAAATCAGCCGAACTACGAATTACGATTTACTCACCTGTTATCAGGAGAGAACACTGGGCTGCATCTTTTAGACCAGCACTGACCCTGAAAAGTAATTCTAAGCGTACTTACCAGTAACTTGTATTTCTTTCCATAGGAATCCATTGTGTGGTTTTCAGCAGAAAAGTTTCTAAGTGTCCATTTTTGAAACGTACAAATATTCTTCTAAAATCAGCCGAACTACGAATTACGATTTACTCACCTGTTATTAGGAGAGAACCCTGGGCTGCATCTTTTAGACTAGCACTGACCCTGAAAAGTAATTCTAAGCGTACTTACCAGTAACTTGTATTTCTTTCCATAGGAATCCATTGTGTGGTTTTCAGCAGAAAAGTTTTTAAGTGTCCATTTTCACAAACTAAAAATATTCCTAAAAAATCGTCTGTATGACTTAAACACATTCTTTCAACTGTTTACAGGAGATTCACCTGTGCTGGATGCAGGATCCACCACTAAGTAAGAAAAAGTAACGATAACACTACTTACTTGCTGAGTGAATTTTCTTCCATAGGATAACATTGGTGATTCTATGGGAAAAAGTTTCTAAGTGTCAACTTTTAAAATACAATAATAATCCTTATAAATCACTACTGTAAGCAAAACGCTTTTACTCAACTGTTTACAGGAGATGCCCAAGGACTGAATCTAGCATCCAGTCCTGTGGTTAGAAAAGTAATCGATAAAGTAACTAATTGCATTTGACTAGAAATTTACATTGAGCTCAATTTTGCTTTGTGTTTGAAATTGTGTTGCCCATTGCAACAACTGTAACTACTGTACTTAAAAGTCTATTGCCTATTTGCAAAGTATTTAAACTAAAGTAATTGATTCTGAGAAAGTATATTTTGTATTGTAATGTATAATGTAAATAAAAAAATAAAATATCTAAAAATAAACAGTTTAAACAATGTAGTAAATTAGTATAAAAAAAATCAGTATAACAATTAATACATTAAAAATTATCATTTACAAAACCTTTGAAATTCACTGAAAAAACCATAGGTTTCATGCCTGATATAGTTAGGAATTAGCATTTAAAAAACCTTTGAAATTCACTGAAAAAACCATAGGTTTCAGGCCTGATATAGTTAGGAATTAGCATTTAAAAATCCTTAGAAATTCACTGAAAAAACAATAGGTTTTAGGGGTGTTATAGTTAGCTGGACATTTCACTCGAACAAAACCATTGAAATTCCTCCGATATAGTTAGTTGTACTAACTACATGTCGCGCGCCCGCAATCCACTGCTGATGATGTCACATATTACATCATTCATGACATGGTCAGTGACATCACTGATGACATCTCAAATGAGATCACTGATGACATCATCCAGAGAATGTGGTTTGGTTCGTTATTTAAATATGTATTATATATATAGCAATTTACTTTGAAGAGTGGATATATTAATATAAATATCTGGATGGAGGATTTAGTAGCAGTGTGATTGACTGTTTACTTGACTAATTTATAGTGTCTCACTAAATATATTGGATAAACTGTGTGAATATCTGTATCACTTTGTCAGTTGTGTAAACTGCTGCACTAGTTGGTTACTAGCTACGTGAAAGTCTATATTATTTATTGATTAGTTAACTGAGTATTTGTATTGGAGAGTGAATGTGTGTGTGGTTCAGGGAGGGGAGTGTGACTGCCCAAAGATGTGTGAATAGTTGATTCAGTAGGTATATGAAGTTAAAACTACATGTTATAACAGTTGTTTGGGTGAGTGAATATCTTTATGGGTGTTGCGATGAGAAAATATATGTCTCAATGGTACATGTCCAACAAACTAGAAAAATAAAAGCCAATGTATGTGTCAGTTGTTGTATATAAATAAGTATACATAACACTCAGTGATTGTATGAGTGACTGTATCGATAACTGTATAGTTGTAATAGTGATTTTAAAACACACTTAGTATGAGCTATTATCTATATGAATAGATGAAGTGGTGTTTTTATAAGTGTACAGCTAAGTAAAACTAAGTATGATCCATTCTTTGCATAAGTGAGTAGGATGACTTCATAAGTGATTAGGATGTGTGCTGGTGTGTAATGTCGATATAGGTGTATAAGTATATTTGATATTGTTCTATTGATCATTAACAGCATGTATGAGTGAATTTTAGGTGAGTCATTAGATGTGTGTATAAATCTAGGAATCACTGAGTGGGTGTTTAGAAGCTTGTATTGGTGTGTCAATGGTTTTAAATCTGGCACTCTCTATTTTACAGTGAGTGATGAAAGGTTATACTAGTGTATGATGAGGTGTATCTGATTGTCACGTGGATGATGTCATCAGTGATGTAATTTGAGATGTCATCAGTGATGTCACAGACCATGTCATGAATGATGTAATATGTGACATCATCAGCAGTGGATTGCGGGCGCGCGATAGCTATATCGGAGGAATTTCAATGGTTTTGTTGGAGTGAAATGTCCAGCTAACTATAACACCCCTAAGACCTATTGTTTTTTCAGTGAATTTCTAAGGATTTTTAAATGCTAATTCCTATATCAGGCCTGAAACCTATGGTTTTTTCAGTGAATATATATAAATATATATATGATATATTTATCGAAACTAGTGTATTTTTTCAATTTTTTTGTACTTACCTTTATATGTATAAGAAAACGATATTTGTGTGATCAATATTTTTGATGCAATCTTATGAATAATATGAAACCTGATGCTCCGCTCTGAGTGCCCCTAAATGCCAAACATTATCTCAGTTATGCCAGGGCAGCATTTTGCGGTGGGTGCTCTTCATGTACCATGGAAGCTCATATGTCAAAAATTACATGCAACATGCTTGTGCCAGAATTTTCACATTAACAGCATTTATATGCCATGGGTGACCCTTTTCTCCCACTCATACTTTCTCACTCACTCATATTCTCAGTCTTTCATTCTCACTCATTCGCAAAAAAGTGCTGCCCTGCGCCACGCACACCCCTTTGCACCATAGTGCAAAGATTTCTGCACGAGTCTCGCACACACCTTTATACCATAGTGCAAGGATGTGTGCACAAGCCTTGCACAGGTTTTGTACTGGAAGGATACAAAATACTATGATTAGACTAACTTTAAAATGTTTACCACCTTCGTTGTGTGATGTACAGTTCAACACACATGCAATGCAGAAAAAACATTTGGTGGTTACAGGGGAACAAGCATGCACCACCCATGGAACGCCTCCTTGGCACTAAGCAACACAAAGCAGTGCTGTGCGCTGCTTGCGCTACTTTCAAGTGATTTGCACTGGAAAGTAAATCAGTAAAAAAAGATTTTGCGTTAATTTGCATCGCTTTTGTGATGCAAACTCAGTGCTAAATCTTAATAAATATATATCCCTATGTATTATAACTTCAGTCCCAAAAGCATTGGGGATATTACAAAAAACAAAATAGATCAGATTTAAAATTCAAACTCCAGTAGCAGAAAAAGTATGGAAGGTGCACATATTGGGATAATCAAACCTACTATTCTAACTCCAGCTTCACAAATACTAAGGGCCTGATTACAAGTCTGGCAGTCAGAGGACTGCCAGCTAGTGGTGGCGTGGCGGTACAGTCACCGCCGCGCCGGCAGTCCTACCCCCCAATTAGGACTTCGGTGGTCAGACTGCCATTGTACCGCCACTGCCCTCTGGCTGTTCTGTGGCGTTCTGATGGCCGCAATATGCTTGGTGGTGCCCTGAGGCAAGCATATTATGACTTTCCCCTCTGCCAGCGGTGTCAAGGAGGTTCTTCCTGTATGAAACTGCTGGGGGTGAGGAAAGAAAGAAGACCCTACAGGACCCCCTCTTGCCCTGTGCATGGGGGTGCATGTAGAGAGGGGGGCACATGTTGTGCCCCCCTGTTTTGCACCCCTAGTTCCTGCACAGGAAGAAATGCACAACATGGTGCAGTTCTTTGTGTTCATGAACGTGCACTGGTGGTCCCTCAATGGTCCTGTTTAAGGGCTTCCATACCACCTGCCCACCTGACCACTTTTAAGTTGCAATCTGGCAGGCGGGCAGCTGTGACTCTTGGCAGTGCGGTGCCACAGTGGTGGCATGCCACCCATCCACTGCACTGCCAAAAGTTGTAATTAGGTCCTAAGGTAGATTAAAAAATTAGGGGTTTAAGATTCATTTTTCTTATGTCGGTTTTGCAAACTTTAGGGAATAAGCAGGTAAGACTTACTATTGTAACTCCAGTCCGACAAACATTGCACAAAGTGCATAAACAAATGGGAACAGATATACAATTCGAACTTTAGGCCAACAAACATTAGCGAATGTGCATAGACCAGGAGGGTAAGATTAACTTTTCTAATTCCCATCCTGCAAATGTTGGGGAACATGCAACCATTAATGGGGTGAGATTACTATTTAAACTCCAGTCCGCAAGCATTGCTGAAAGTGCATAAATTATTATTAAATTAGAATTTTAACAACAGTGCCACCTATGTTGGGAAAAGTGTATTATAACTGTTGCATCCCTAGACCACCAACACTGTGAAAAGTGCGAAAATAAAGGGGACACAATATTCTAACTCCAGTCTTCCTGTCCCACAAACATTGGGGAAAATGCACATATATTTAGGGGGCACTATAATTACTGTTGAAACTCCAACCAAACAAACCATTTTTCTAATGATACATTGCAGAAGAACATTAAATTCACTTTTCAAATGAAATTCTTCCTTTTTTTATTTCATTTTATACATTTTAATGTAATGCCTCATATTGGATGTAATTATGTTTTTGGGTGCTTTTATGGATTACCTTTTAGGGTCCAAATATGTTCTTCTACCTAAAATATAAACCAAACGTATATCTGTACTTCTAATTAAACCCAAAACAAATACATTCCAAAACAATTAACATATAATAATATTTAAAATTTAAATTAACCTAAAACAAGAATCTAATTATCTTTCAAATCATTGATTAGCTTATAAATATCTATAAAGCACATTAGTAGTAAACATATTAATTGCACTGGGGGGGAGGGCGTGGCTAGCTGAGCAGCGAAATGGCCACTCTCTGAGAGGGCTCCGCCGGCCACCACAAAATCCTCAATTTTCCTTGCATGAGAGCGCGCAGGGTCGCCCACGTTTCCATGTAATCTGTGGATAACAACGTCAGGCATCGGCAGCTACCGCCAATAGAAGTGTTAATTGCTTGCAAACTGGCTAAAGCAGAGGTAACGGACATCGAGTAACCTGATCTGGTGGTGTTGTCCAAGATCAATGATGGAGAGGGGTGCCCGGCCTGCGGTGTGAGCTGGCTGCTGCCGTCTCCTGTGTCCGGCTGGACCACGGTCTTCTCCAGTGCTGTGCTTGCTGGAGGTGGGCGTGAGGTGCACCACGCGGAATCCATGCGAAGAGGCCCTGATCGCCTGGAGGTGAAGGGCGGCCCATAGGATCCAGAGAGCGGTCGCTGTGCCATGTCTAGGTGAGGTGCCGCAGCTGTGAATATTGGAAGAGCAAGGCGAAGATACAGACTGCGTCGTGGAGGTGAGTCATGCTGCGCTCCCACCCCCAGGTGCTTGAGACTATCTGATTTGCCCGATGGAAGAGGTGAACACCCGTTGGTGTGATGGGGTGCATTCCGGGCCTAGAGGTGCAATTGGGGCCCACTGATGATTCCTAATGGGGCTGTGACTGCACATCTGGGGCTCATCCTCCTGCAGTTCCTAGCAGTTTGAAACTCCTTGCACACTTGCCTCACTGGTGGTGACGTGATTCACAGCCATTATTTTTGTGAGACTGGTTCCATGTGTGGTGACCTCCCCAGGGCTGTTGTGTGTTTGGTGGCTCTGACCCGGGAATTATAGAGTTTGCCCACCAGGTGAAATTACAGGTGAGGTGTGGCTAATGTGGGGCATGAGACATGGGTTTAGGACATTAAGTGACGTTTTTGGAAATACCCAGCCTGGATGACATAATTTGTAACTGGAATTCTCCCCACGGTGGAGGTGATTACACAGTCTGTTACAACACTTTGAGGCACAGAGCGTTTGGTCCCCCTAACATGGCCAATTCCATGGTTGTGGCATAATAAACTGACCGACAGGCAGTGCCCAGAAGCATAAGGAAAGGGAAATCAGTTGTGCTACAACCACACGAAGCCCTGCCAAAGACCTGAGGCCTGACTATACCTAGTTCTGAGTCCCTGCAAAAGGTCTCACCTCTGTTTTGGTAGATTTAATATATCCCGTCCCACGACTGTTCTGTGAGTTACACTGAACCTTTTTGTTGTTTGAGGCCCTCATTACTTGCTGCATCTATGGTCATAGACAGAACATGGGGAAGCACAACGCTAAATAGTCTAAGCTCTCCTTTGAACGTAAGAGACTCACTAGGCACAATGAAGATGACGTTGATACGGACAATGAATCTAGCGCTCGAGGAAGGCCGAAGGTGGTGGAGACAAACTCCGTGCCCTGCTACTAGAGATGAAATTTAGTCTAAAGACAATTGATAATAAACAAGATTTGGTGAATGCCCGACTGTATCAGGTCAAAAAGCAGGTTGACACACATGAAGAATCTCTAGAATGCCTGGACAACCGCGCAGTGGAAGAACATGAATTCCGGGTCGAGAGCAAAGAACAACTACTCAACATTGATAAAGTGCTCAGCACTAAGGATTAAGGATAATAATGAAGATTTGGAGGCTTGATCGCGCTGTAACAACCTGTGCAGAAGGGGTATTCCAGAAACAACGGCTTTAGCAAAAATTGAACCATTTGTTGAGGAACTGATGCATGAACTGTTTGATCCGAATCTCTCCTCCCTATTCATTGTGGAGCGTGCTCACCATACTGTTGGGGTCTAGACCTCCTGTAGGTTCCACACCCAGACCAATTCTAGTACGGACCGTGATACTATTCTCAGGCTGGCTAGGGAAAAGGGAAGCATCAATCACACAAAGGCAATAATATTTCCATCCACCCGGACTTCACCCCATTGGTCCAAGCTGCCAGGCATGAATTCCTGCAAGTTAAAAAGCTGTTAAGACAATCAGAATTCCTGTATGCAATGCTGTACCCTGTGAAATTAAAAATTAACTAACATGGATCGGCTCATCATTTCACAGACGCCAAGTCAGCTTTAGAATTTGCCAAACACGTCAGCAGCTCAAAGAAAACAGCCAAATCACCCACCAAGAGCTCACAAGAAGCAAGATTGAGCTATAATGATTGATATATGGACATGTAAATGTCAGGTATTGTTATGTCTGTCTGCAATGTAACCCTGTTCCAACTTTAAGATCAATAAACAGAGCTGAAATGGGTGGCTAGCTATTGCCTTCACACAGTACCTACCCTGGGTGCCTGCAGGGCTCTTTAATGCTTGGGTGGCCACCCCATCTGTGGTGGGGGAGTAAGCCGGTAAACCATGCCCCCGGGGAGATCTCCCAGCACCAGTCCCTGGGCACGAGTCCAGGACATGCTACGAAGTTTGTTACAATGGGGTGGGATTTTCACTCAACCTAATTGGGGGGTGGTGTGGGTGGGGGCAGGATGGAGATGTTCTACAGTTAACGAGGACAGCACTATGGGATAGGATTCTAACGATCAATGCATTGGATTGTGACAACAGGTCGCCCTCCTTTATTGCCTCACCAGAGATACAGACAGATTCAAAGTTAAAAAACAAAAATTGCACTTTAATTCCCAATGGTAGTATTGAAGTTGCAAAATGCTAAAACACTTCACATCCAATACACAGTGCATACTGCAACCTAGGTAAAAATGCATTCAAAAAAGAAAGTAAAATTTACGGGCCTACAAAGCACCCATGACTTGTTTTCTATTGAAAAATAAAAATAGTTGCAAAATGTTATGTAAAACAAATATTACTTGAACAAAATTATACAGATGATATACACTCCCTATCCAATACAAAAATTGTACTTTAATTCCCAATGTTAGTATTGAAGTTGCAAAATGCTAAAACACTTCACATCCAATACACAATGTATACTGCAACCTAGGTAAAAATGCATTCGAAAAAAGAAAGTTAAATTTACTGGCCTACAAAGCACCCCATGACTTGTTTTCTATTGAAAAATAAAAATAGTTGCAAAATGTTATGTAAAACAAATATTACTTGAACAAAATTATACAAATGATATACACTCCCTATCTAAAACAAAAATTGCACTTTAATTCCCAATGTTAGTATTGAAGTTGCAAAATGCTAAAACACTTCACATCCAATACACAATGCATATTGCAACCTAGGTAAAAATGCATTCGAAAAAAGAAAGTTAAATTTACGGGCCTACAAAGCACCCATGACTTGTTTTCTATTGAAAAATAAAAATAGTTGCAAAATGTTATGTAAAACAAATATTACTTGAACAAAAGTATACAAATGATATACACTCCCTATTCAAACAATCAAATCCCTTTTCAAACCAACTAAAAACCAAAAGTAAAAAATGTAAACATAACAAAGAATATATTTATAACTAAAAATATAATCAACACACAACATAATAATAATGCAAAATATTAAAAAAGAAATATATAGATGGCCTGATTCACAATGGTAAACTCACAAACTCAGATTTAATGGTAAGTTTTACGATTGCAGAGACTCTGCAGTTGAGGCGAAGAATTGTGCACATAAAAACATAGGACTGATGTAGTTTACACTATGTGAGGGTTTAAGAGATGGGTTTCTGCTTGTTATGGAAGTGGAGAAGGGACAAAGGTGATCAGCACTCACCTGGGATGCCAATCTGGACCTTAACTTCTCCTTCATTCATCTTCTAATTTCCAATCTGATGATACTGCTGCTGCCCAATTTTGTGTGTGTTTGACCAGAGGTCTTGATTACACTAAAGATATTTTCTGGGTGCCAAAATTGTCAGCCATTGACCTTGCTTTTAGACTATCCTCTGGATGACTGAGGGCATTCTTGGAGGTACCTTGAGTTGTGATGTGAATCTCTTGCGATGCTTATTTGAGGAATTTAAACTCTATCTTGGATGGTATGGTACCAGAATATTATTGTCTGCATAAAGTCTGAGTTAAACATGGTGTCCTAAATATCCCTCCACCCGATGTATTCATAGAAAACCTACACTGAACGGAAAGATATATTAGTGAACAATATTTAGCACACAATATTTATGCAAGATCATATTTCTATAGAAAATATTCTAACACACAATCACCTGGGATTTCCTTCATTGAAGATGAAGCAACAATATAGTTGTATGAGGTGCCTTTCAGAAGATGAAGGCATTTCACGAAATCATGAGCTGAAAGGGCATCAAGGTTGGGCCACTGAGTCATGCTGTGCTGCGGAAGTGCTGTGGTCATATGTTTGAGACTATGTGCACATGCATCTTGTTAAACGTGTCTAAGTGAATGATGGCTGTACACTTTTGCATAGAGTGATTTGGTTAAGGACTTGTCATGGGGTTCTCTAAATGTATGATGGCGCTGGGATTGCCCTACTCCTCGTGGAGACATTGCCATTGGGGGTCTTAAAAGAAGCAGCCTTGACTTTGAGATGAGATACTTAAGGTTGTTTGAACATCTTTAGGGTTGTCAGTTTAATGTCACATCTTAGCCTGTCATCTGGTGGGTCATTTTCTGTTGACTGTTTTGATGGTACCAGGCGTAAGTGGAATGTGGTGTCTGCTTTCATCTGGAGGCTCTGGTATATGTCATTTACTGGGGTCTAATTGTCGATGTAAGAGTCTGAAGTGACAGCCGGTGATGTCAAGCTTCCTTTAAGTTCATCCCTGGTTCATCATCTGTGATGGCTTTGACTGACATCAGTGAGAGGGAAATATTGCGTTGAGATGAAATCTGTGGTAGAATGATCAGTCAAGGCTGCATGGTGAGGTTGGTGACAGCTGAGGCTGGTCATGGAAGTGTATATGCGATTAAGAATTTCCGCTTAAATTGGATAGATCATGCTATCAGTGCAGTGATATCAACCACAGCAAGTAGGATGACTGACGTGGCCATGACAGCTATCTCTGCTTTGAATGCTTAGCCTCTGTGGAAGGGCAACACATGAGGTGGAATTGAATGGTCAGTGTGAAAGACTGTGAAAAGTGGCAGCAAAGACATTTAATGTTGTTGGAGTTTGGTTTCTACTGAGGTGTGCACGGCCATCATGTCTTTTGTACAACAGAAATGCAATCTCTTGATAGGGGTTAGCTTGGCAGTTGTGTTAGATGCTGAGACTTGTATTGATGAGTATGTGTGAGGTGCTATATGTGAATCTCTAGAAATATATGGCACCCACTCTGTTTGAGTCTATGAGTTTGATGTGGCTGTTGTGTACAAGGCCCTTGGTTGGACATTGGTCAGCATGAAGAGACATATGTGTTAGCAAATTGTCTGGGCATGGTGTGTGTGACATGCTCATGACATTGCTTGGGTTGGATATGCCTCTATGGCAAATAGGGCTGTGCTGTATATATAAGTTTGAAAGATGATTGGGACACAGTGGGTAGCTGTACACAGCACACTGCGCAGTTGAGATGCAAAGGAGATTTTAATGGGAAAAGGGTGTCAATGGTCCACTGTCCTGGCAGCTTCAGAGTTGACAAGAGGTGGTGACCTCATCTACACTACTGCTCTTGACTGTTCGCCGTGGCCTGTCCGGTGTTTCCTTATTCTATAGAGGTGGTTACAGAGTGGACATCTGTAGAATTTCATGTCGACTTTACAGCTCCCACTGGTTGCTGGATACGTACTACTTGCCTTCACTTCTGTCTTAGAATATTTGTAACTATTCATTTCCTTCTTGTCAGTTAAGGAACCAGTGTTTCCATGATTGGCTCATCTGCAAAGAGCCCTTTAAGCTGTCTGGGTGTGCTCTTTAAATATGTCAACAGATACTTCTTGTCTGGGCCCAGGCCTTTCCTGTCTGCAGTGGTAGGGAGCATAGTGTACCTGGTCTCACGAACGGACTACTTTAGTGCAGCAAAGGAGATCACATGATCTCACCCATGCTGCCACAGGCCACCATTATATGTTGCTTGTTTTAAAAGGTGTAGGTGTTAAATAATTTATTTTTAGTTAAAATATTTAAATTACTTTCATGCACAACCTTTTTGTATACTTTAATGATGTGTGTGTGGTATGGCCTCAACTGAAACCTTTAAAATTACTCTACCTTCGCAGTTGCAGTGTTGACTACCTTCTATGTGGACTCCTTCCTGAAAGTGTCTTTCTTCTTTTAGGTTTGGCATGAAGGGATGCAGAACTTAACATCCGTCCAAGAGTTCCTCTTCATGGGATTCTCCCATCTCACTGGATATGAGAGCCTCCTCTTTCTGCTGTTCTTAGTCATATATGTTATCACGGTTCTGGGGAATGTTATGATATTTACACTTATCTGGCTAGATTCTCAGCTGCACACTCCCATGTACTTCTTCCTCAGTAACCTGTCTACTTTAGATCTCTGCTACTCATCTTCTACCACCCCTCAAATTCTACACAACCTTCTTATGGAGAGAAAATCGATTTCCTTCCAGGCCTGCATGGCTCAGCTCTTCTTCCTGATCTCCTGCGCTGGTGCAGAGTGCCTCCTTCTGGCTGTGATGGCATATGATCGATACGTTGCGATCTGTATTCCTTTACATTATCCCACCATCATGGTAAGAAGGACATGCGTCCAGCTGGCTTTCAGCCCATGGGTGATTGGAATACTCAATTCAATGCTTCACACTATCCTGACCTTCTGTTTACCTTACTGTGGCCCCAACAAAATCCAGCATTTCTTCTGTGATGTGCCCCAGCTGCTCAAGGTGTCGTGCAAGGACACCAGCCTCAACGATACAGTGCTGCATGTGGTGACCGTGTTTGTGGGCTTTGGGCCCTTCTTCTTCATCATCCTTTCCTATGTTCGAATCATCTCCTCTGTACTGAAGATCCACTCAGTAGCAGGGAGATCCAAGGCCTTCTCCACCTGCGGGTCCCACCTGACAGTGGTCTCTCTGTACTATGCAACTATAATATTCAATTACAACCGACCAGCTGCTGGATACTCTGCCCACGTGGACACGCTGGCCTCAGTGCTCTTCTGTATCATCACGCCTTTGCTGAATCCAATTATTTACTCCCTGAGGAACAAGGATGTGTTAGAGGCTCTTAGGAGAGTGACTACTCGTTTATCCGGAAACCTTTGAGATTGTATGTCTGTCTCTGAAAGGACATTGGCCCTCAGAGGTGCTCCATATATTTATTCACTAAAGTTACAAATGTGAGTTTAGGAGATGTGGATTCCTTTATGAGGTTTATTGTCCAGTTTGATAATGAGGCACAGTTCAGATGCAGTATTTCACCAGAGGAAGAATACTGTGCACACAACAGGAATGTGATCTGCAGAGAACTGAGTCCCAGAATGTTACATTGGACATGAATTGAAGGATGTTGAAGGATGTTATTCTCCAGTAATCTAGACTCAGTGAAATTACAAATCATAACATTTTGGGCCATGAGTCACTCACCAGATTGCTGGCTGGCCACTATCCAAAATTAGTAATTGCCAAATGTCTTGTCAAGGGGGGGGTTGGAGTTTCATAAATGTTTGGTAAATGTACTGTCCTCCGAAGAATTAACCCCTAATGAGTAACATAAGGAATCTCATCTAAGAACAAAAACTCTTGTGTAATATGTTGTCCCCTTGCCAATTCTTCTTTTCATAATATATGATCTAGATATTGCAGAAGCAATCTTTATGTTTTCCATCAGAATATGTGATTTAAATGAGAGTGGATCACACAACACCAATAGCAGAGCATTTGGCTGCTCCATGTGCCCTTTAGGACCAAAGCTACACGAAGCAGGATTGGTTGTGTCATTTGAAGAGCTTATGTTCTGAGCAGCCTCTCTCTATGAATCCTTCACATTTCCTACTAAACGTCTAGGGTCTGTGGGAGGGGAAAAATTAGACAAAAATAGTTTTGCATGAAGGCGTCTAGATGACAAATAAGGGAATGCAGCCCGCCACACATTAGTGGACTCGGAGACCTGGTAAGCTCTCACTAGGCGTGAAAAACGTTACCGTGCATACTGTCGCTGCTAGTACCAATCAAGCCCCCATATGGTGTCCACCTCCACCGGACGTCAAAACAACATGCATTGGCCATAACTCTTTCATTAAAGGATTCTGCCACAACCTGCAGCAAAGTGTGTGACAATGTTTTTGCATTACACTGAAACCCTGGGAAAGGTCTATTATCATTTTCATCCCCAGTACATGCCCATGGGGCCTGAGTACGTTCTGCTTATTGCCCTCTATAATGGTGTTACAAAAGGGATAAAGACTTTGAAATGGTGGGAGCCAACTGTGAGGAACTGGAGACGTGCTCTAGGCGCAATAACCTGCGTATTACCAGAGTAGATGAATCTCCCGATATCCAGAATTCAGAAACTGACGTAGAAACTACTCAGCTACCTCTTCGATAGAGAACAGATCTCCCTATTTTCATTTTTAAATTAGCACATATCTCCATGGCTCCTGACTGCTCGTTGGAGCTCCGCTACATGAGTAACTGCATGGCTGTTCAGCAATCAATAGTATGTCTACTGCATCAGGGCTCTAAAGCAGGCCCAAGAGCGCCAAGACCTCACGTATAACAGTTCATCTAGCTTACTGTTCACGGAGTTCACTTCACACTTACGCGCTTTTCAACATCAGAAGAAGACTACAAACACTCCAAATTCAGTATGCAATGCTATATCCTGCACACCTTCAATGTACTGTGAGAGGCAAGATTCAGCTCTTCAGCAATCTCAAAGTGTCCAACTTTTCCTGAAGAACCACACAAAGGACGCCCAGACTTCCCCACGTGGGGCAGATCACACAAAACAAACCGTGATGATCTGGATGTGAAGGATTAGACTTGTGCAACTCTCTTGGGATTGATTTCATATTCCTCTCCTTTGCATCCTCCTATGGAATACCTGCAAATGGACTCAGTTGAGGGACATGAGAACTGTCCATTGGTTATTCAGGGTGGGGAGGCAGGCATACACAGTTAAGGGTAGGCCTAAGTGGAATGGGCATGTTTACACAGCTAAAATAACGGGGGTCCTTAACAGTTCTTTCAGTGTGCATATGAGAGGTGTCATGATATGGATCTGCAAGTGATGCCTCCTGTGAGTGTTAAACCCTCCAAGACTTAGACAGTTGAGTCATTTTGCTTTAGGGTACCATACCCATCTACCGGAGACGTATTAAGTAATGGATCCGCGTACAAGCTTATCAGGAGGAAACCTGAACTCAATTCGGAACAAACACCTGCATGGGTACAAAATTAAACAAAGAGACCTTTCAGGATCAGCCAAACATATTAGTAAAAGTATGCAGGATGATAATTTGTTGCATGTGTGGATGTGACATTTAATGACTTTGGAATTTACATAGTTCCTTGTAGTTCATGACACTCACTTTAGCATTGATTACTAGATGACGAATGGAGATGCAGTGTCATGTGTTTTAATCCGAACTTGTTTTAACTGAATTTCTGCTGTTTTTAGCCTAAAATTGATTTTATAGCTTCGGTATTGCTATTTGCACCAAAAGGGGAACTGTGTTCATTGCTTGGCTGCTATCTTTTTTTTTAAATGGACTCGCTGCTAGTGTTTTGTTCTCTGCACAAGGGGGAGCTGTGTTATAGCTCAGAGAGAGGCTAACACGTGGCACAGGCCTCAGGTCAGCGCTCTAGTGGCTGATTTGACTCACTGCCGACGCAGATAAAAGCATCTGATGACGCGACCACGCAGCTGACGAGCGCAGCGGACGTGCCACTGGTGCGCCGAAGGCACACCTAAGGCAAGTCCGCCTGCGACTGTTCACGTCCGAAAGTGCTCAGGGGCCAGAACCCCTGCATCTCCACCCCCGCCTATCGTGGTTACACCAGCTTTCAAATAAAGCAGCTGAATAGAACCCTAGAAACTCAATACACTCACTCTATCGTGCTGGAGGAGCTTCAGGACAAGTGCTTACACTGTCATTATGAGCTCTCCTTAAACACACACATCCCAGCTTCTATGAGGAAAACTTTTAACTTTTAACTCAACTGCAGATCTCTACCGAAACACTCAACGGAGGTCTCATTGTTGTTATCTTACCTCAAACCAGAAGTGTTGTTTCTGACTGAGACCTGTCTAGCCTCTTGTTCAGAGCCCGACATTGTCAGAGCCCTTCCTTCAAACTCCACAATTCAAAGGATAGACAGAACGACAGGTATGGGTGGCGGCATTGCCATTATTTACAAAAATGATCTGACCTGCCGCCTACTCGGTAGCCCAATATTAGACTGCGAGAATATCCATTATTCCATTAAATATACCCCCTCACTCACAAAATCAGGGATTCTTATACATCGTCCTCCTGTGTCAGGATCCCTAATGTGAGTTCCAAAACGAAGCGCAAGGAATTAAGTTCAATGGGCGCTTCAGTCTTGAATGGTTTTCAATGGTCGAGTTTGTGGCATGCCCGCATTTCCAAGATGGCCGCGCAGACGCTGGGGTCGGCGGTCTAGTTGCTAACAGATCTAGAGGGAGACGATGTGACCCGCGCGCGCCTGAGGTAGTGCGCACTTCACCAAGATTTTTCCTCAGAGAAGACGTGTTCGAGTGAGTTCCCAGTTCAGAAGAGAATACCTTGTCAAAGAAGTTTTCCAGAGTGACACAAGAGTGTCGTGTCGATACTTACCAAAGAGAACACCAAGCCACAGAGTCCGTAGAGGCTACTTACTGAGTGTAGAGTTCAGAGTTTTCCCCGTTGTTACAGGAAACAAGATACGAATTCTGCAGCACCTGAAGAGAAGACAGAAGAAAGCTAAGTGAATTATTGATAGTTTATCTAAGGTCACGTAAAAATGATAAGTAGTGTTTGGTGACGCAGTAGTAGAGACTTACCAGAGACAGCAGAGATCAGCATACTGAGTCCTGAAAAGAAAAGAAGTTTATAGTAGCATTTACTGAAGAGGTTACTAAGGGAAAAGATTATAAAAGACAATAGAAACAGTCAACTAAGAAAATAAGGAGTAAGACTTACCAGAGCCATAACAATTCACAGTAACCATATGAGAGGAAGCAACTGGAGAAGTTTAAGCACAAAAGAATCATCTAGAAGACAACAGTTATTAGTATAGCCAAAAGCAAGAAAAGAAAGAAGAGAAACCATGAGAAGAAAGTTTGATGGTAGGTCAAAAGAGAAAGGTTAAAAAGATATTAAGACTACGAGTTAAATAGGTTTAATTAATAACGAATATATGTTTTACAGATAAATAGTGACATCAATAACAAGAAAGAAGAAAAAGGCAGAATTGAACAAGAAGAGAGGCACAGAGTTCAGGATACTGGGTAGGTAGGAAACATCATTAGAGAAGAGAAGAAAAGAGACAGAATAGAGTAGAGGAGGATTAATAATATAATGTTGTGTGCTTAGTTACCTCAGGAAATCTTCATTGGCAGAGAGATAGCTGAAGAAGAATTCCAGATAGGAAAACCAGAAGGTCCAGAACCAGTCTCTTCTCTCGTTTGTTATTTTATCCAATTTCCCCCTTCCCCCTTGCTGATCAGTTAGAGCCCAAGACATACCTTTTGGGGCTGAGTGATTGGTAGTGGGAGTCGGGAAGCTAGCAACTTCTGTTCCTGTGCAAGACAGCGGCAATCAGCGAGAAGCTGAAGGTGAGCCTTGACAGAGTGAAGTGCCCACGTATTAATCTTGCACCCGAACAGAAAAGAAATGGTTGAGGGAATACATTTACAGACTTTAGGGTCAGTCCTAGAGGCGATACAAAAGGAATTGGTAGGAGTTAAGGAAGAGAATCAAAGTCTAAGGCAGGAGGTCATGAATTCTAGGAAAGAGACGGCAGAATTAGCACAGAGGATAAGACAACCGTATTCAACTGGAAGGGAGGGTCCCACCAATTCAATGGGAGAGACAAATAAGCTAACAACGCAAGTAATACATTCCTTGTCGCCAGTAATACCGTTGGCAGCGCCAGAGAGATTTAGTGGGGACCCACAAAAAGTGCAGGTGTTTATTACACAATGTTCACTACATTTCTTGTGTCGCCCTTCTATTTTTCCTGATGCGCAGTCGAAAGTAGCCTTCATTTTGTCATATTTAAGTGGAGATGCAGCAGCATGGTCGATGCCGATAGTCTCACGAGATGATCCATTATTGCAGAATTTTGATGAGTTCAAGAAAGAATTTTTGAGAATCTTTGACCGAAGACGGATCTCTCAAGCAGTTGATAACGAGCTCTTGGAATTGAAGCAGGGAAATAGAGACTTACTGGCTTATCTAGCTCAATTCAACAAACTTGTAATGGAGACAGATTGGCCGGAGAACAAGAGGACAGCAATATTTTATCGAGGGCTGCGAGATGAATTAAAAGATGGCTTGGCTCATATACCGAATCGTCCAACTGATGGACCTAGTGCTAGAACTGGATTTCCGGCAGGGAGAGAGAAGAGGAGAGAGAAGACGAGAGTACAGAAGTACGGTTCCGCGATTCGACCGAGCTAAGGCTGAAACAGGAAGAAGTACAGAAGGAACCTCAGGATCTGAACCTATGCAAATAGGAACGATTCGAGGACCGCTCACAAAAGAGGAGAAGGAGAAGAGACGAGCCAACAACTTATGTATGTATTGTGGATCTAGTGGACATTTTGTGCGAAATTGTCCAAAAAAGCCAAAGGGTTCATTTAAGCCGAAGGAAAACTCGCAGCACCATCTGTAGAAGGAGTTGTGCAGGTGGATGCGAATCAGAAATCAACTCCTCAGGAACATCGGCTGGCGAATACATTACAGTCGTCTTCGCCTCATTTGATTTTATCTTTGACAATCCGTTATCGTGAAAAAATAATGAAAAGAGTGACGGTGATGGTGGACTCAGGAGCCACAGGTAATTTCTGTGATCAGAAATTCGCGACTAAGATTGGGCTGCAAGCAATTGCCAAGGCTAAAAGTGAACCAGTTCGAGCAATCGATGGTACAAATCTATCCTCAGGGCCAATCACGAGTCACACAGAGTTGACAGAGCTGATTCAAGAAGACGGGCATAGAGAAGCTATGCACTTTAACTTAATTGATGCCCCCCAATTTCAACTTATATTGGGGCTTCCTTGGCTCACAGAGCACAATCCTTCAATCAATTGGAGCAACAGAACAATTGAAATGAACTCGGCATATTGTAGAGAGAACTGTTTTGGGGCCTACGAGGCAACGAGTAAACAGAACCCGGCTCATGCCTTATGTTCAGCGGAAGTCTCTGTGTGCGTAATAAATACTCAAACAATTCCACAAGAATATCAAGATTTCGAGGACATTTTCAACGAACAGGAAGCAGAGCAACTGCCGCCTCATCGTGTTTACGACTGCAAAATAGACATGGAGCCAGGGGCAAATTTGCCTTGCAGTCGAGTGTACGCCTTGACGGAACAAGAGAATCATCACTTAAAGGAGTATATCGACAAGTATCTGGCCAATGGATTTATACGTCCTTCCCAGTCGCCGGTGTCCTCGCCACTATTTTTTGTGCCTAAGAAGGAGCAGGGTGAGTTGAGAACGTGCATTGATTACAGGTCCATAAATCGAATAACAAAGAAGAACAGGTATCCTCTTCCCCTTATCTCCGTCTTGTTGGACCAGATCAAAGGAGCACAGATTTTCACGAAGTTGGATTTAAGGGGAGCTTATCACCTTATTCGAGTTAGAGAGGGAGACGAGTGGAAGACGGCCTTCAGAACACGCTTGGGGCTATTTGAATACCAGGTGATGCCCTATGGGCTGTGCAATGCGCCTGCAGCGTTCCAACACTTCATAAATGATGTGCTCAGTGAATTCATTGATCAATGTGTAATTGTGTATATTGACGATATACTAATCTACTCAACGAATACGCAGGAGCATCAAACACAGGTTCGAGGAGTTTTGCAGAAACTGCGAGAGAACAAACTATTTGTCAAGCTGGAGAAATGTGCTTTTGGAGTTCCGCAGGTAGAGTTCTTGGGCTTTGTAATCTCGCCAGCAGGCATTCATATGGATAAACGAAAGATTCAGGCCGTGCAAGAATGGAAGTCGCCCACTTGTGTGAAAGAAGTCCAAGCGTTTATTGGGTTCGCAAATTTCTATCGGAGATTTATTGGAGAATTTTCCCGACGAATACTACCTTTGACGCGACTACTGAAGAAGGGAACACGATTCGAATGGTCGGAGGAAGCAGAGCAAGCCTTTAAAGATTTGAAGATAGAGTTCACCTCTGCGCCAATCCTCCTTCATGCCGATCCGTTGGAGCCCTTTTATGTCGAGACAGATGCTTCGGACCTCGCGATTGGTGGAGTTCTATCTCAAAGGAATAAGGAAACGGGCCAGTTACACCCGGTGGCTTATCGGTCCAGGAAATTGACACCAGCAGAAATCAATTATACGATTACGGAAAAAGAGTTGCTGGCGATAAAAGACGCCTTCAAGGAGTGGAGACATTATCTAATGGGGGCCCACCACGTAGTAACAGTCTACACAGACCATTGGAACTTAAAATTCCTGAAGTCAGCCAGAACCTTGACACCTCGCCAACTCCGTTGGTCTCTGTACTTTGCTGATTACGATTTTGTGATAACCTATCGGCCGGGGGCACAGAATGGAAAGGCGGATGCTTTGTCTAGGTTGGGAACCGGAGAAGAATGAAGTCCACCAAGCGCTCAAGTGATCATACCAGATACCAAGATTATAGGCGCCACTGAAATATTGAACTTTAAGGAAAAGGTAATCCAAGCTCTAACCCCAGAAGAAATGCAGAGATGGGCGCAACTAGAACCTGGAAGAGAAGTTTGCGATGAATTACCATACAAAGAAGGTGCATTGTATTTGCCGACTACAGCATTGCAGAAGCAAGCCTTGCAGGAATGCCATGATCATCTGTTGGCTGGCCACAAGGTTGAGTTCAAGACAGCCGATCTAATCAAAAGAAAATATTGGTGGCCACAGATGAGTAAAGACATTGAACAATATGTAAAGACTTGTGAGATATGCGCTCAGGGAAAATCAGAACGGCACGCTCCACAAGCGCTGTTGCAACCCCTTCCCATTCCTCCTCATCCTTGGCATACAATCACCCTAGACTTAATTACAGACTTACCATCCTGTCAAGGGACCAATACAATACTAGTAATAGTAGATGCAAACACGAAAATTACACACTTCTTGGCCTTAAAGGGAATCCCTACCGCAAAACAGTTAGCAAGACACTTTAGTACACAGATTGTCAGATTACATGGAATACCCAAGATTGTAATATCGGACCGGGGAACCCAATTTGTTTCACATTTCTGGAAGGCTTTTATGAAAGGGTTAGGAGTAGAAACTCGTTTTTCCACCAGTTTCCATCCGGAGACGGATGGGCAAACGGAAAGGGTGAACCAGGAATTGGAGCAATATTTACGATTGTTCTTGCTGAAACAGGAGGGAGAATGGCCGGACTACTTGTGGACAGCAGAATTCGCTCATAATAACGCGAAGAATGTGTCCACTGGATATTCCCCGTTCTACTTAAACTATGGTAGACATCCAAATTCCGCAGTACAAGATGTGGAGCTCACAGTCCCAGCAGCCAAGGATTTGGTAGCTCATTTAAGGTCAGTGCATGAAGAAGCATCAAAGAATCTAGTACAGGCTAAGGAAAAGTATAAGAAATACGCAGATAAGAAAAGAAAGAATCCCCCTCCACTAGGAATAGGAGATAAAGTCTGGTTGAATACAAAAAATTTAAGGTTAAAAGGGAACCGAAAATTTCAGCCACGATTTATCGGCCCTTACCCAATTACAGAGCAGATTGGTCCAGTGACCTATAGATTGACCTTACCCTCCCAATTCAAGATTCACCCAGTATTTCATGTTTCCCTTTTGAAGAAGGCAGTTTCTGATTTGAGAAAAGAACCAATTCCAAAGCCAATTCAGCTAGATACAGGAGTAGAGTTTGAGGTGAAAGAAATTCTGGACTCAAAATTAGTCAGAGGTAAACTGTACTATTTGGTAGATTGGAAAGGCTACGGTCCAGAGGAGCAGTCTTGG
The DNA here is from genome assembly GCF_964204655.1 of Triturus cristatus. Lineage (NCBI taxonomy): Eukaryota > Metazoa > Chordata > Amphibia > Caudata > Salamandridae > Triturus > Triturus cristatus. Next base: position 1,129,882,761 of record NC_140588.1, on the reverse strand, counting down.
GAATCAGATTCAGATGTTCATGCTCCTAGGCTAATAAGACTTTTTTATCAGCGCAATGCAACCAAGCCCAGAGTGGAAGGACCATCCTTGGTGGGGGGTACTGTCAGGATCCCTAATGTGAGTTCCAAAACGAAGCGCAAGGAATTAAGTTCAATGGGCGCTTCAGTCTTGAATGGTTTTCAATGGTCGAGTTTGTGGCATGCCCGCATTTCCAAGATGGCCGCGGAGACGCTGGGGTCAGCGGTCTAGTTGCTAACAGGTCTAGAGGGAGACGATGTGACGCGCGCGCGCCTGAGGTAGTGCGCACTTCACCAAGATTTTTCCTCAGAGAAGATGTGTTCGAGTGAGTTCCCAGTTCAGAAGAGAATACCTTGTCAAAGAAGTTTTCCAGAGTGACACACGAGTGTCGTGTCGATACTTACCAAAGAGAACACCAAGCCATAGAATCTGTAGAGGCTACTTACTGAGAGTAGAGTTCGGAGTTTTCCCCGTCGTTACAGGAAACAAGATACGAATTCTGCAGCACCTGAAGAGAAGACAGAAGAAAGCTAAGTGAATTATTGATAGTTTATCTAAGGTCACGTAAAAATGATAAGTAGTGTTTGGTGACGCAGTAGTAGAGACTTACCAGAGACAGCAGAGATCAGCATACTGAGTCCTGAAAAGAAAATAAGTTTATAGTAGCATTTACTGAAGAGGTTACTAAGGGAAAAGATTATAAAAGACAATAGAAACAGTCAACTAAGAAAATAAGGAGTAAGACTTACCAGAGCCATAACAATTCACAGTAACCATAGGAGAGGAAGCAACTGGAGAAGTTTAAGCACAAAAGAATCATCTAGAAGACAACAGTTATTAGTATAGCCAAAAGCAAGAAAAGAAAGAAGAGAAACCACGAGAAGAAAGTTTGATGGTAGGTCAAAAGAGAAAGGTTAAAAAGATATTAAGACTACGAGTTAAATAGGTTTAATTAATAACGAATATATGTTTTACAGATAAATAGTGACATCAATAACAAGAAAGAAGAAAAAGGCAGAATTGAACAAGAAGAGAGGCACAGAGTTCAGGATACTGGGTAGGTAGGAAACATCATTAGAGAAGAGAAGAAAAGAGACAGAATAGAGTAGAGGAGGAATAATAATATAATGTTGTGTGCTTAGTTACCTCAGGAAATCTTCAGTGGCAGAGAGATAGCTGAAGAAGAATTCCAGATAGGAAAACCAGAAGGTCCAGAACCAGTCTCTTCTCTCGTTTATTATTTTATCCAATTTCCCCCTTCCCCCTTGCTGATCAGTTAGAGCCCAAGACATACCTTTTGGGGCTGAGTGATTGGTAGTGGGAGTCGGGAAGCTAGCAACTTCTGTTCCTGTGCAAGACAGCGGCAATCAGCGAGAAGCTGAAGGTGAGCCTTGACATCCTGGGGCGCCGGGCCAATTTTGCAAATCCCTGCTGGAAACAGCCATTGATCTCGCAAATACTAATGCCAACTATACTCTCCTTGGAGATTTTAATTTGCACTTTGACGACTCTTCTGCCTTGGTTGCTACCGACCTCGCCCAACACCTTGCGTCCTACCAACATCAGCAGAAGGTCTCTCAATCCACCCATATCAAAGGACACTTCCTCAAACCCATTTTTGCAAGTCTGGACGGAGTAAAAGGAAAACCCCCTATCCCCCTTCCTTGGTCGGACCATTTCCTAGTCCCCTTCTCTTGGTCCCCCGCTACTACGGTCTCATATACTCAGCCGTCTCGAACCCTTAACAGTCCCTGGCCCAAACTCCCGTTGGAGGAATGGTCCTATGAACTTGGAAAGACCTTACCCACCCCAGACTCCAACCCGGTGACCGCTTATAATCACTTCACCTCCTGGATTGAAGACACACTCAACCTAGTGCTCTCAAAAAAACGTATCCAGATAAAACCTGGATCTAATAAATCAGCATGGTTCTCCCCTGAATTACGCATTCTCAAACAACAATGTAAAAAGTTGGAGAGGCTATGGAGGAAAGACTTCTCCCACAATAAGAAATCAGAATATAGAGCAACCCTACGAACATACATAGCGGAAATTAAAAAAGCCCAAGCCTTATATTTAGAGGAAAAGATCTCCCTTGCAGCCAATTCTCCCAGGGTAATCACCCGGATTGCTAAAAAGATACCAAAAGTCCCTGACCCACCAACGATAACTGATCTTTCCGAACGCCGGTGTAACAACCTTACACAATTCTTCTCCTCTAAAGTGCAAAATATTCTTAAGCACCTTCCCGTGAAAGATAATGTTTTTATAAATAACACTACTAGCTCTTGTCATCCTGATAATACTCCCCTCCTGGAGACTTTTACCCCCCCTGGCTCTGGAATCTTTCCTACCTATTCTAGCTTCCGTGAAAAGTGGGTCGCCACTCGACCCTGCACCACTTAACATTCTGAAAATGGCAGCATCCATAGTTGCCCCCTCCATTCTCAATGTGATCAATGCTTCCTTCACCTCGGGTTTGGTCCCCCCCGAGTGGAAAAGAGCAATCATAAAAGCACTAATAAAGAAACCTCATTTGGACCCCAATGACCTTGGCAACTACCGAACTATCTTGCTCCTTTCTGGATTGAGCAAAATTGCAGAAAAACATGTTAACTGTACACTTTCTGCGTTCCTTGAGTCCCACGACCTGCTCCACCCATCACAAACAGGTTTCCGCCCTCGCCAAGGAACCAAAACCGCTCTGTTGGTGGTGGTGGAGGAATCAAGAAAGATCCTCGACTCAGGAGGCTCATCTTCTATCATCCTCATTGACCTGAGTGCGGCCTTCGACACGGTGAACCATCAAATTCCTGTTCATTGTCTCAGGAATGTGGGAGTGTCAGGCCGCGCTCTCACCTGGCTTCAATCATTTCTGGAAGGAAGGTTTTCTCAACTGTTTGAAGCGTATATCACCTCAGATCCTGTACCCTTGCAGTGCGGAGTCCCCCAAGGCTCCTCCTTGAGCCCAACTCTTTTTAATATTTATATGGCTCCCCTAGCGGACACTGTCGCCTCCTTTGGGATCCACATAGAGTCTTACGCTGATGACACGCAGCTGGTCGTAGCATTGAATCAAGCTGACCAGTCGCCCACTGACCTCCACTCCTCTCTGGAGGAAGTGGCTAAGTGGATGATTCTTTCCCATCTTAAACTCAACGGTGATAAAACCGAGCTGATGATGCTTGGTAATCACTTCAGTGTCAACCTTGATGCCCTTTGGCCAGCCTATATGAGGATGGTCACGGTCACAAAATATGAAATAAAAAGCTTAGGCATTTGGCTAGACCAAGACCTCTCTTTCAAAACCCAAGCCAGGAAAATGGTAGCCACATGCGACGGTCTACTTAAAATGATCCGTAAAGTACTCCCCCTACTTTCATTCCCAGCAAAAAGGCTTCTGATACATGCCCTGATCCTATCCAGGATAGATTTTGGCAATGCCCTCTATCTGGGGTCCCCCAACGCAGTGGTCATGTGGCTTCAGATTGTTCAGAACACGGCGGCAAGACTGCTTACCGGTACTGGCCATCGCTGTTCTGCAAAGCCCGCAATGCGCTCCCTGCACTGGCTCTCGGTGCAGGAGAGAATCAATTTCAAAGCCCTCTGCGTGGCCCACAAGTCTCTGGAAGGGAACGGACCTCCCATCATTAAAGCTTTGATCTGTCCGTATAAAGCCTCCAGAAACCTTCGCTCCGACACGCTCCATCTGGCAGAAGTGCCCAGAATTAGGAGAGCCAGAAGCGGGGGCAGGCTTTTTTCATACAATGCCGCCAAACTCTGGAACAATCTCCCACTTCACCTTCTCAGTGAACCTAATCACCTCATTTTCTGAAGGCAGGTGAAGACCTGGCTATTACCATAACCTCTGGTCGCTCTCCCTGGTTCCGCTCAGTGCTGGGATGGTCCCGGGTAGCAATGTGCTTTAGAAGAACACATTTCATTTCACTTCATGGGTGAGCGTTTGCTCCTATATGAATAGAAAGCTTTGTGACCACCATCCAGTTCTGGTAGAGAAATACCTACTTGTGTAGACCCTGAAGATATAAAGAGGAAATTCCCACTGAAAGCCCTCTTTGAGTCAGGGTGGAGGTTAGTGAGGAGATATTAAATTAGTTCAGCAAAAGGGAGCATTTTGTAGAGTGGCCAGTACCCTATGAGAGGCCTTTAAGGCTTATAGTTGGGGTTTTGGTATTTACAAACATTCTGGGATTCTTAAAGCATCGAGCGTCAGCCTTGACAGATTGGGAACAGAAATTCCCTCCCTTGAAATCTGCAATTTTCGACATGGTAAAAAGAAATTTTGCAACAACTTAATAACAAACTAGCTCACCATAGAGACATGAGAATAGAGAATTACAGTTTCTAGGGAAATACGCTTGAGCATGATACTACGGTGAGGGTTGTCACCCAAGCAGCACCCAGTCTAGATCGTTGCACCCAGTTTGGTCTTGAACAAAGTTATACAAACAAAACTGTCAATACCATCCTAAGAAAATCCCCAGTACACTAGATTACTTTTGGCAATATTACCAATAATTTTATACCTCACAGGTTCAGTCTTGTTTTTGTTCTTTCACAGGTCCAGGAGGTTCCAGACACTTTTTTGGCACAGACAGGCAAAGCCATGCAACCCGTGACCATCTTGCTACCTCGCTCATTGATCAGCTTTGTTACCTTCAGAGGTGGAATATATAAACCTACTTGAAGACTGGAAGCTTTCACTCACCGTCAGTGAATGACAGCTCGTCTTTCAGATCAATCCTGCTTCTGGCCTGTCAATAACATGTAAACCAAGATGCAATCTTTGATACTAATGAATATATATCCATGTTTACTCATCCCCTCAAACAAGGGCGGGACAGAAACAATTTGTCATTATATCAGCAGCATAAGCAACACAAGTAACAATACCAATGGGTGGGATAATTCTTCCCTCTTTGTCCTTAATAGAATTGAAAATTCTTGATGTATAGGCTGCAATATCTTTTAATCTATGGCAGGACAGAAGACTGTGATCTGAAGTTTATAATAAAATGTTTCAAAAGTAGATTCTGCAAACCAGACAGCTACTCTTATAATACTCTCCAATCTAGAATCCAAAGCATAAGCCATTGGAGCCATTGCACCCCAAACTGTATGAACCCCAATAATGGAGATACCAATAACTGCTTCAGATAGGAGCCATTGCTCTGATCTAGCCAGGGTTACCAAAGTCCCTCTTCTGAAAGTTTTCTGGAGTACAATAAGCAATTCAAAACTGCAGTTCTGTCTGCATTACCTTGTACAAGCTCCATAGGTTCTCAAACATTGCACTAGATACAGTTATGTTTATTATTTGGGAAGGCTGGGGATGAAATACCGGGAGGCTTTGTCCATGTATGTTTAAAATATTAAACAGAACTCTATCAGGAGATGCAACTCTACCTGCTAAATGAGCAGCTCTAACAACCAAAACTGAGACAAAACATAACAACATTGTTAGCTTGGCCAATAATTGTAAGTTACATCAAGAAATGTAAAATCAGATGCAATCCCGCCTCCTTAGGGTCTGCACTCCATTTATTGCACCAACAGATCCATCATTTCCAGGCCAAAGAATATCTCTTATGTGTGCTATTTGACCACAGATGTGTGATATATAAAGCAGCTTTCTGCGAAAGATCTGGCAAATACAAACAAGTCAGGAATTTCTCCAAACCATGAGTATCAGAGGCCCTGACTGACCCAACGGGTCCCTCAGAAGATTTGGAAAGACCAAGAGCTACACCGGAGGATTGCAAGTCATCTCCAAGAGCACCTGGAAACAAAGGGACATATTTACAACACCCCTGTGGCACATTATTGGCGGAGCATCATTTTTATGATTTTCCAGAGGTGCGGTGTGCCTACCCATATTTACAAGGCAGCTTAACCCCTTCCATGCTCAGGACGGCTCCCGGCCGTCATGAGTCACGGTAGACGTGTGCTCATGACGGCCGGGAGCCGTCCGACCGTTGCCGCTCTGCCCACGCACGGCAAATTCCCAGCCTGTGCGGGCGAATTAATCAGTGGGCGGAGTTCGGACGGCTCCCGGCCGTCATGAGCACACGCCCACCGTGATTTATGACGGCCGGGAGCCGTCCTGAGCACCTGAGCGCCACGCCCAGCCCCGCCCCCCCCCTCGCACCGCGGCGGAATTTGTCCCGCATGGAAGGGGTTAAAGCCATCCTGCGTGGCTTTCCATGGTCTTGAATATGGCCCCCTTTCAAGAATTATTCTGCGTGAAAGGGACATTCCATGGGTATTGCTGTGGGTGTTTCCGTGCTACACCCTTGGAATCTGATGCATTTCCAGATTTACACGGTTTTGTAAACCTGAGAATGTGTCAGATTTCTACCTCTCCCCAGGAGAGGCGTAAAAGTGGAACTTCTCCTCATTTTTTCCTCCATTTATGTGTGCTGCATTGTGCAGCAGACATAGAAGGAGGAAAACGTCATCAATAACTGCGTATGTGCAGGAAGGTCAACGCAGGCACCCTTGCACCATGATTCACAGATTGTTGTTCTGAATTATTCAGGGCTGTATCCAACTCTTTCTCAAAATAACTTCCCACATAATACCCTTCATAACGGTCTTTGTTTTCCTCAATATTGAAGGGATGGAAGTCTGCCATGACAACCAGATTCAAAGATCCCCACCGAATAGGGATTTAGGGAGGAACACTGCAAATTATATGCAAATGTAGTAAAGGCAAATTTATCTCAAAATACACTTTAATAGTTGAGGGAGTAACCCCTGCTGCTAGACGATAGCTCCCAATAAGATTATTGCAACCTCAAGACTCTTGTGACTGGGGCTTCAGAGGGGCAAAAGTGCAGTATTTACTGACAAAGATTGCCTCCAGCACAATTAAACAACTTTTGCTGAACGGGCAGTTGCTACGCTCTTGTTTTCACAGTTGCCAGCCTGGCATCCGATGTCTCCACTTGAACTAATGGGAGATCAAAAGAGAACGGAGCCCGCGACTGAAATGTTTTTAACACTGGGTACTGTCCGACCCCAATCTCCCGATCTACAGTCGTAGGTGTCAATTTATAAAAAAACACATTAAACGTTATGCTGCACAAATACATGTAAATAAGTCTTAGCAAACATCCTTTGCTTCATAACTACTTGGGTGCTAAAAATGTGCTGAACATGTCCTAAGCACCTGTGCTCTGGTGTAGAGCATTTCCAGCATGTCCCAGCAGCCCCCAATGGGGAAGTGCTGGTGCTCCTCCTGCAAGCCCCCCACCTCATGCCCGCACCAGGGATAACGGCGGAAGCACTTTTGGTGTCACTCCTGCCCTGGGGATCTGATGACATCAGCACACGCACAGCACACCAACATCAACAAAAGATGCCAGGGATCTGCTGGAAGCCATTTGCTTCCAGCACATCCAGGAGTAAGGTACGTTTTTCCTCTGGGGAGGGATCAGGATGGCATAGAGGTACTGGGGAAAAGAAAGGTGTTTTCCTTTCTCCCGGTGCCTCTCTGAAGTTTATTCCTACTGCAGGACCGCAGGGGGAACTGGGATACTGCAGCAGGAATGCACCCACTAGACACCAGGCATTTGTTGTGTGGCACGGTCCCTTGGGAAAGGGTCGCTACCTAATATTTGGTACATATTGCACCCATTATCTGCCCTCTGGGGGCAGTTTGGCCATCTTTTTTAGACCAGTATGCCTCCTATGTGGGCAGAAAACCACTAGACACCAGAGATTGATACAGATATATGTTGAGGAGTAGCACTATGAGCAAGGATCGCTCCCCAATATTTATCACAAATTCTGCCTGTTTGCTGCCCCTGTGAGAGAGATCGGCAATATTTCTAGGCTGATCTTCCCCCAAGGGAGGTAGACAGCCACTAGACACGAAGAATTCTACCAAATATATATCCTGGGTCACTCCTAAATTTTTGGGAGCATTTTTTATCATTTTCCAAATATGGCAAAGTTCGGCCATTTTGCAGGCTAATCTGCCCCCAATGGGGACACAACACCTCCAGACATCCAGGAAAGTAACATTGGAGAATGATGGGCAGCGATCCCTTGGTCATGGGTCACTACCCATTCTTGGGCACATATTTTGACTGTTTTATGCCCGCCTTAGGGACAGATCAGCTACTTTCAATGCTGATCTGCAAAATTGGGGTGGAGGGTGGAAAACCACTCAACACCAGAGATTATATTATACATGTATGCTGGGGAGCAGCCAATCTGCCCACAGGGCGGCAGAAAATCACTAGACCCCAAGGAATATGTTTCTGTGTGTGTCTGTGTGTGTGCAAACTGAAGTTTGGCTGTCTATCTGCACAAACTGACATTTGCTTTTGGTCTGCGTGTACTGCCATTTCTATGGCTGTGTGTGTATGTACTGGTGCTTGGCTAGTGGTGTGTGTGGACTGGCGTGTGGCTGGCATTTGGCTGATGGTGTGTTTGTAGTGCGGATTTTGCTGGTGGTGTGTGTGGACTGGCTTCTGGCTGGGGATGCGTATGGCTGGTGTTTGGATGGTGGTGTTTGTGAACTGGTGTTTGACAGGGGTAATGGGCACTCCCCTCTAGAGTGACACTTTCTTGCCTTTGCTTTGTGCCCTCCCTAGGGGCAGATCAGATCTTTGCAATGCTAATATGCCCTTAAGGACAGACTTCATATTGTTTCATAGTGTAAACTGTTTCATTTCTTGTCATCATTTGCAATCTTAATGTTTTATTTCTTCATTTTATTCTAGTGCAAAGATTTTAATTTCCTTGGTGGCGACTGCTGCTTGTGGTTTCACCCCTGGTAGATCTGGAGGTTGTGTAGTTGCATGTGTTTGGTAAGGCACATTTCCTAATGTTTACCTCAAATTAGTATCTTTGACCCTGCTTGAATGTTTTTTAATGGTTGTAATAATTGTAGCATATTACCTTATGATTTTTTTTTCACATCCATGTTTGGATTTAAGCAAGATCTTGTTATCTTGAGTGTAGTTATTTTTTTTTCCTTTCTATTGGATATTGTTGGTACTTTTTGTGTCTGTGCAGAGTAGGTGCAGCTGATCTTCGGCCTCGATGTTTGTGGCATGTGAGAGGTATCTTTTTGGAGTATCAAGTCCATTGTGTGGATTGTATTGTATTGATAGTTTTCCCAAGATCATAAGATAGCAATAGTTATATTTACTCTTTATACAGCTGAGTTTGGTGAGTTCTAATTTGAAACAGTGTTGTTTAGTGCTGTCTTGCTTGTTGTGTTAGTTTCATGAGTAAGCACAATGGCCGCTCAGCAGGTTGCAGGTTTGCTTTCAAATCTGCCTTTGAACATGGCTCTGAGACTGACTCTTCATCTGAGACATAGGACCCCTTTGAAGATTCTGGGAGCAATGTTTCTGTCTGAGATGAATCATCTGATGATGAATTTGCTATTAGTGCTTTGATGAAGTGCCTCTTTTAGCGGAGGACTGTGTTATGCTGGTAGTGCAGCAAGCGCAAGCTGAACTGAAGTCAAGGTCTGAAAGGCTTCCCATTTGAAATGCTGACCCTGGGTGGCCCTACTAAGGTGCACATTCTTTGCCTGTCTTTAGTGGAGTTTCAGGGTGTAGAGTCAATACAGATAACTTTTTGCCTATCAATGTTTTCCAATTGGCTATTGATTATATGTTTTTGGATGATATTGTTGAGCAGACTGATTTATATACAGAAACGTTTTTGAGGGACAACAGTGCCACACTTAAGACCCTCTCTAGAGCTGCCCAGTGGACTCCCTCAAATCCTCATGGATTAGGCAGGACTGGGGTTTAGCTTTGCTGATGGGATTGACAAGGGAACGATCACTGTCTTCATATTGGTCCGCTACTTCCTTTATGGTAACTGCTATATTTCCAGCATCTATCAGTATTTGCTTCTGCAGTGCAGGCTGCATTTTGTGGCTTATGCTACTGCATTGCCACAAGATCCCTCTGATTGTGATCATGTCTCCAAGGTTCGGCCTGTCCTTGACCATTTAGTACATCATTTCTCAGAGATCTATGTTACAGGGCAAAAAATATCTGTGGATGAATCCCTGGTCTTGTTCAAGGGGAGTTTGGTTTTCAGACAATACTTTTCCAGCAAGAGAGCATGCTGTGGCATTAAGCTGTCCGTGCTCTGTGAAACTGCCACTGGATATGACGATTCTAATTTCAGGGTTTACACAAGTAGGGATTTCTCAATTTACCCCCCTGGTTGTCCTTCCACCTTTGGAGTCAGTGAGAAAATTGTCTGGGAACCTGCCAGATCTCTTTTTCACAAGGGTCACGATTTATACGGCGACAATTTCTACACAGGTGTACAATTATTTAAAGAATTATTCAGAGTGCACACTGTGGCATGTGCTGTAATCTGCTCTAACTGTTAAGGTCACCCTAAAGAGCAGGTGTGCGAGACATTTGAAAAGGGCCAGAGCAGTGCTTTGTGTAGTAATTAACTCCTTACTGTGAAATATTTAGACAGAAGAGATGTCCCATGCTGACAACTAGTCATGATGAAAGTACTGCTTTCAGTACTTGGCATATGGTTGCAGAAGTGTTCAAACCAGTGTAAGCTTTAGACTACAACAAGCACATAGGGGGGTGTAGATAAAGTAGATCAAAGGTTGGAGACGTACAATGCTGCTAGAAAGTCCTATATCTGGAACAAGACGTTGGCTGTTCATTTATCTCATTTAGGATCCTTCAATTCTTACGTTGTTTTCAAAGATCGTTCTCCAGAATACAAAAAATTGATTTTGTACAATTTCAGCAGTCTGTAGATGATGGTGGAGGGTGTGGTTAGATTAAAAGATTGCCACTTTCCTAAATACATTCCTCCAACACCCAAAAACACTTTCCTTGTTGGGGATGTAGAGCTTATGTCCGAAGAGCAGTAGGAAAGGAGAGTTGTATGTACTGCACCAAGAGGCCTTCTAATCCTGGCCTTTGTGTGCCCACATGTTTTAAATTGTACCATACACAAATAAAGTATTGGCAGCAACCATGACAGTGAAAAAGGGGCTCGCTGTGATTTGTATTGCTATAGATTTTCTGTTTAGATTGCTGGTTGGCAGTAGTTTGAAGTGCTTAATTACACCTATTATAATGCAGTCATAGTTGGTATTTCAAATTCTAATGATAGTTTTATTCCTTCTATTTGAAAAAAGTGCTTTTTTTAGTTGGATTTTATTTTCTGTCTGTTTTGTGTGTGTAATCAGTTCATCGTGGAAGTGTTTTGCAAATGAAAGTGGTGCGGAGCTTCAAGGTGATGTCTAAATAGCATTTGTGTGGGTGTGTGTGGCTTCAATCTGGCTGGCAGTGAGCCCGTACTGGCGTTTGACTGCCAATGTGTGTGCAGTGACTAGTGACAAGTCACTACACAAACACAGTCACCCGAAACGTCAGTGTACATATTTCCCCAACTGCCAGGTGGTGTGATTGCTGTGCCTGAACTGACATCTGGCTGGCAGTGTATGTGACTGGCATCTGGCTGGCAGTGTGTATGAACTTGTGTTTGGTTTACAGTGTTTTTAGTGATTGTCTGCTGGTCACTACACACACCTTGGCAGCCATTCACCAGTCCACACACTCACTTGGCTACCAGGCGATGTGATTGCTGTGTCAGTCCTGGTGGCGTAGGAAAGTTATGGGCCCTTGAATTATGCTGCTTGTTGATGAGAGTGTAAGTTACCCCATCCTAGATTCTAGCTTTAACAAATGTGCAGGTTTGCTAGGTTTCCCTAGGTGCTGGCTGAGCTAGGGCCCGGAATCTACAGCTAATCACAATGCAAAAAAAGGTCAGCTTTCAATGCAAAATGTGCTGTGCACATGTTGTCTTTTAGTGCCTTTTCTGTCACGGCCACTAGTCCTAGCCACATAATTGTGATACAGTTTTTTTTGGGAGACTTGGAGGAAAGGTTGTTGGATGGAAATGTGTTGCTCTCTAGAGATTCGAGAACTTTCTATCTTAGAAATGTGAGGAGAATGTGTTTTTCAGTCAAAGTGTGAGGTTTGCAAGGGCTTCTGGGTATGAAAACCTAGTGAGAGCCATGCAAGTGACCCTACCCTGGATGTCCCCTAGTGTTTAGTTTTCAAACATTACAAGTTTGATAGATTTCTCTAGGTGAAAGCTAAGCTAGTGCCCAAAATCCACAGCTAGCCACATTGCAAAAAAAAGTCAGTTTTCAGAGGAAAAATGTAATGTGCCTATGTTGCGTTTTGGTGCTTTTTCTGCCGCAGTAACCTGACCTACCCACACAAGTGTGATACCATTTTTTATCAGGAGGATATTTTGGGGAATAGTCGGTAGTAAGAAATAAGCTGCTCCCTACAGATTCTAGAAGTTTCCATCACAAAAAGATAATGAAATTGAGTGTTTTAAGTGAATGTTTGAGGCTTGCAAGGGCTTCTGGTAAGAAAACCTAGTAAAGGTCATGCAAGTCACCCCACCTTGGATTCCACTGGGTGTCTTTATCAGGATAATTAGGGGAATACCAAATATTAGAATAAGTGACATTGCCAAATGTATTTCTCCTCATTTGTGCCTTCTAAATATAAGCAAGTGTTTAAGAAATAAGACACCTAGACAAATGACCTCTAATTCACATGCTAATATGGGTACGCACAAATTTAGGTCTAGTGCCCAATTCGGAAGTCCATATGGTTTTCACTCCTTGTATTTTACCATATGAATTGTTCTATACCAGGTCATCAATGAAAAACCAATGCAAGGTGCAACTTATTTATTGGTTCTGGATAGCTTGAGTTATTGGAAAACCCACAAGACCTACATATCCCCGACTATACTCATGGTTAATAAAAATGAATCATTACAGTGAGGGCAGTTCATGAACCTCATGAACTAGCACTTCTAATAAATGTCAGGAACAAGCACTTCCAATAAATGTCAGGAACTAACACTTCTAAAATACATCATGAACTAGCATGAGAACAAGCAATTCTAATAAATGTAATGAAGTAGCACTTTTAATAAATGTCATAAAACTAGCACTTCTAACAAATTTCATGAACTCGCATAGGAAGTTCTAAAAAATGTTATGAACTGGCATTTCTACTCAATGTCATGAACTAACACCTCTAAACTAGCATTTCTTATGACTATCATGAACTAGTGCTTCTAAGAAATGTTATGAAATCAGCACATGAACTAGCACTACTAATAAATGCCATGAAATAGCACTCTTAATAAATGTCACGTATGAGCACTTCTAATAATTTTCATGAGTTAGCACTTCCAATAAATGTCACAAATCAATCAATCAGTCAATCACTGCATTTGTAAAGCGCGCTACATACCCGAGAGGGTCTCAAGGTGCTGGAGAGGGGGGGCCGCTACTGATCGAAGAGCCAGGTCCTGAGGAGTCTTCTGAAGGCCAGCAGATCATGGGTCTGTCAAAGGATGGTGGGGAGAGTGTTCCAGGTCTTGGCGGCGAGGTAGGAGAAGAATCTGCCACCGGCGGTGGTTTTCCGGATGCGGGGGACTGTGGGTCCGGTGTTGTGTAGTGCTTTGTGTGCGTGGATGAGGAGTTTGAAGGTGATCCTTTTGTTGACCCCCTGTACCTCACAGGCGGTCGCTCCCCTTCCACTGCTGCTACCTGACGCCTGCCTGCCTGCCTGCTGTCACCGCTGACACCCCTGACGCCACTTACCTCCTCCGCCGCCGCTGACCTCTGCCCCGCCACTTCCAGGTACTGCCCTCCGCTCGCTGCCTGCTCTGCTGCCCATCTTCGCGCCAGCTCACCGCCGCCGCTGCCCCGGTCACTCGCCTTCCTTTTCCCGCTTCCCAGTTCCGGTTTCCCGCCACTGACCCCGCAGTCCCGCCTCCCCTTCCTTCCCATTGGCCACCCAGCCTCCCGCCTCCCAGCTGACCCTCCCTCCCGGCTCACTACTTATGACGCCCCCTCAGCGACCGCGCAGCAGACGCGCGCAGCGGGAGCGCCGACTGAGCGCCGAAGGTGCACCAAAGGTAAGCCTGTCTGCGCCCGTCCGCACCTGGCCCGCGCCCAGCGCCAGACCCCCTGGCCCCCGCGTCCACCACCCCCCCCGCAGGACCTACGATGCCGCCACACTCATCGCACTCAACACCGCCCGAACCCCCAGGTGCCACCAAGCATCCCCGCGACACACCCATGGACCCTTCGCCTGCCGATCCTGCAAATTCTCCTGCCTCCGCACCGGCACCGCACCCACCAAGACAGACAACAGCAACCACCTGAAGTGCATCCTGCTCAACACCCGCTCCGTCCACAGACACGCCGTGGAACTCTGGGACCTCCTCGACACTGCATCTCCTGACGTTGCCTTCCTCACGGAAACCTGGATGAACGCCTCCTCAGCCCCCGACATCGCCATCGCCATCCCGGACGGCTACAAGATCATCAGGAAAGATCGCGTCAACCAGACCGGAGGAGGCATCGCCATCGTCCACAAAAGCACCATTCGCATCTCGACTGACTCCACCGACGCACTCAACGCCGCTGAATACCTGCATTTCCAGATCCACCCCAACCCCAAGACCACCCTCAGAGGCACCCTCATCTACAGACCCCCGGGACCACGCACACAATTCAGCGAAGACATCGCCGACTTCATCAGCCCGCATGCCCTCCCCTCCGCCGACTACATCCTCCTCGGGGACCTCAACTTCCACCTGGAGAACAACAACGACCACAACACCACCACCCTGCTGGACAACCTGGCCAACCTCGGGCTGAAGCAACTGGTCAACACCCCCACCCACTACGCCGGCCACACGCTCGACCCCGTCTTCTCATCCAGCAAGCACGTCACCTTCAGCCACTCCACCGGACTTCACTGGACTGACCACAGCTGCGTCCACTTCAGCTTCAAAAAGAACACGGTCCACCACCACCCGAAGCAGGTTCCCCACAGGAACTGCAGCAAGATCACCGTCGAGCAGCTCGCCACCTCCCTCAGCCAGAACCCACCTGTCAGGACAACGGACCCTAACACAGCAGCCCTCAACCTCACTCAGTGGCTGACCTCCTGTGCCGACGACCTCGCCCCACTGAAGAACCCACTCACCAGGCACAGAAGCAAGAAGGCCCCCTGGTTCACCGATGAACTCAAGAACTCCAAGAAGGCCTGCCGCACCCTCGAGAAGGCCTGGCTCCTCGACAAGACCGCCGACAACATGACCGCCCTCAAACTCGCTACCCGCAGACACCACCAGCTCATCCGCACCACTAAGAAGAAATCTCTGAAGGAACGACTGGACAAGAACGCCCATGACAGCAAGGAGCTCTTCAACATCGTCAAGGAGTTCTCTAACCCCAGCACCGGCAACAACGACATCACTCCCTCACAGGAGCTCTGCGACTCCCTCGCATCGTACTTCCACTGCAAGATCGCCAACATCCACAACAGCTTCGGCGTTTCACCCCCGCACCCATCGGTCGAACCTACGCACCCCGCTGCCATCCTCCAGACATGGACCAAGGTGACCCCCAAAGACACAACACGCATGATGATTACCATCCACTCCGGATCGCCGACAGACCCGTGCCCCCACCATGTCTTCAACAAGGCCGCCTCTACCATCGCACCCCACCTCCGAGACATCATCAACACCTCCTTCGACACAGCCACCTTCCCGGAAAGCTGGAAGCACGCCGAGCTCAGCGCTCTGCTGAAGAAACCAACAGCGGACCCGACTGACCTCAAGAACTTCCGCCCCATCTCGCTTCTTCCCTTCCCCGCCAAAGTCATCGAGAAGGTCGTCAACAAGCAACTGGCCGCCTTCCTCGAGTCGAGCGGATCCCTCGACCCATCACAGTCCGGATTCAGAGCCAACCACAGCACCGAGACCGCCCTCATCGCAGCCACCGACGACATCCGAGCCCTGCTTGACAACGGTGAAACAGCGGCACTTATCCTCCTAGACCTCTCCGCAGCATTTGACACTGTCTGCCACCGCACCCTAGTCCAACGCCTCAACGACACCGGCATCCAAGGGACGGCCCTGGAATGGATCATCTCATACCTCTCCGGCAGAACACAGAGAGTACGCCTCCCTCCTTTCCTCTCTTAGGCCACCGGAGTCATCTGCGGCGTCCCGCAAGGATCATCGCTCAGCCCCACTCTCTTCAACATCTACATGAAACCCCTCGCTGCCATCGCACGCCAACACAACCTCAACATCATCTCCTACGCCGAGGACACCCAGCTGATTCTCTCCCTCACCAGAGACCCCGACACCGCCAAAACCAGCCTACACGAAGGGATGAAAGACGTCGCCAAATGGATGGACATCAGCCGCCTGAAATTGAACATGGACAAGACAGAAGTCCTCATCCTGGGACCATCGCCCTCCGCATGGGACGACTCCTGGTGGCCCCCGGCCCTAGGCACCGCACCCAAGCCTACGGACCACGCACGCAACTTGGGCGTCATCCTGGACTCCTCCCTATCTATGACCAGACAAGTCAACGCCGTATCCTCAGCCTGCTTCCACAACCTTCGCATGCTCCGTAAGATCTTCCGCTGGATCCCGACCGAGACCAGGAAGACGGTCACCCAGGCCCTCGTCACCAGCAGACTAGACTACGGAAACACCCTCTACGCCGGTACAACAGCCAAGCTTCAGAAAAGACTTCAACGTATCCAGAACGCCTCCGCCCGACTCATCCTGGACGTCCCCCGACGCAGCCACATCTCGAGCCATCTGAGAGACCTGCACTGGCTCCCCGTCAACAAGAGGATCACGTTCAGACTCCTCACCCACGCACACAAATCCCTCCACGACCTTGGCCCAAGATACCTCAACGACCGCCTGACCTTCTACACGCCCACCCGCCAGCTACGATCCGCAAACCTCGCCCTCGCCGTCGTCCCTCGCATCCAGAGAACCACCGCTGGAGGAAGATCCTTCTCCTACCTGGCGGCTAAGACATGGAAGTCCCTGCCCGTCCACCTGCGACTGACCCCGGACCACCTCGCCTTCAGGAGACAGCTCAAGACCTGGCTGTTCGAGCAGTAGCAGACCTCCTCCCACATGCGCCTTGAGACCCTTCCGGGTGAGTAGTGCGCAATACAAATCTCATGATTGATTGATTGATTGATTGATGGTGAGCCAGTGCAGGCCTCTCAGGTGGGGTGTGATGTGGCTGCGGCGGGGGACGTCGAGGATGAGTCGGGCCGAGGCATTCTGGATACGTTGGAGTCGTCTCAGGAGCTTGTTTGTTGTTCCTGAGTGGAGGGCGTTCCCGTAGTCGAGTCTGTTGGTGAGGAGGGCCTGGGTGACGGTTTTTCTTGTGTCGAGGGGGATCCATTTGAAGATCCTGTGGAGCATACGGAGGGTGTTGAAGCAGGACGCGGAGACGGCGTTGACTTGCCTGGTCATGGAGAGAGTGGAGTCGAGGATAACCCCCAGTTTGCGTGCGTGGTCCGTGGGTTCCGGGGCTGTGCCTAGCGATGTGGGCCACCAAGAGTCATCCCAGGCTGATGGGGTGGGTCCGAGAATGAGGACCTCCGTCTTGTCTGAGTTCAGCTTCAGTCTGCTGTCCTTCATCCAGTCGGCTACAGCCTTCATTCCTCTGTGGAGGTTGGCTTTGGCGGTGTGGGGGTCTTCGGTGAGAGATATGATCAGCTGGGTGTCGCCGGCGTAGGAGATTATGTTGAGGTTATGTTG
Source organism: Triturus cristatus (assembly GCF_964204655.1). NCBI lineage: Eukaryota > Metazoa > Chordata > Amphibia > Caudata > Salamandridae > Triturus > Triturus cristatus. Next base: position 1,129,865,064 of record NC_140588.1, on the reverse strand, counting down.
TCGTGCGACGTGGGCGAGAGGTGTCATGTAGATATTGAACAGCGTCGGGCTGAGGGAGGATCCCTGTGGGACGCCGCAGATGATCTCGGTGGTTTTGGAGCGGAAGGGTGGGAGGCGGACGCTCTGGGTTCTGCCGGAGAGGAAGGATGTTGTCCAGGCCAAGGCCTTTGTTACAATTAAAGAAAGCTAGGTAGTCCATAGATGTGGTCCAAGATCTTAGCTTTATTCTTTAGATAGGATCCACAACAAGTTCAGATTAGGCCTTGATTATTATCCAGCAATGCCCCACCAGGAGCAGCCTCCCTGCTGCTCAGCCCATCTCACCAACTGATCTTTGCTTCCACTCAAACCCACTCAACATTCCGATGACATCACACAGACTGAGCAGCAAGGCAAGGACAGCAACAGAGAGTAGATGCATTATAAACTTCCTAGATTACAACACATCCCCCCCTCATCAAATTAGAGAAAATATGAACATGCAAAAACAATGTACTTTTGTGCAAATTGTGAAGATAGTAAAATGCAAAAACAAAGTACATTATGCAACAAGGCCAAATAAATAAACTGTGCGAAGATAGAAAAACACACATCCCAAAAACCAATGAGCTTCAAGTAAAAACTTGAAAAGGGTAACATTGGATCCCCCGACAAACAAATCAAGATGATAAAAAGATAAACAATTTCTACGTGTGCGCTCCCATGACGCACAGGCCAACCATTCTCACCAAGTAACCTATTAAAGGGTACAACCAGACATACGTCTGAGAAGACTCACATTAGGAGTCTTCTAACGTGCATACTAATAACACGCAGACCAACACCTCACACAAGGTACCACTAACCCAAAGGTATAACCAGACAGAAAAGTCTGAGAAGCCTTGACAAAGGTCTTCTAATGTGTGCACCCACCACGCACAGACCAACACTTCACACAAATAACCAACTCTCATGGGTAAAACCAGACAGATAAGTCTGAGAAGCCTAAGTAAGGACTTTCTTACGTGCGCACCCATAACGCACAGACCGACACCTCACACGAGGTAACTACACTCTCATGGGTAAAACCAGACCGGTAAGTCTGAGAAACCTAAAACAAAAGTCTTCTTACGTGCGCACCCATAACGCACAGTCCAAGCACCTCACATGAGGCAAAACTTACTCAAAGGTGTACACAACCTAAGCAGGGACGTTACACACACTCCCCCCCTCATTCCATGCAATTGCAGAACCAGGTAAACTACAGAACCAATACGACATGGTAAAAGTGTCCCCACACACTCTCACCTCCTCTCATACAAATACAGGATAAGGTACCAGTAAATGGTACAGTCATCACATAAAAGGTACACATGAGATTAAATCATAAAGAATGAAATAATTAAAATATTTGAAGACAACAACAACATTATGAAAGATGCACAACAAGGCAGGTGACGATATCTTTAACATAAAAAGTCAAAACAATAAAAGTAGTCACCGTCGTCCAAAGATCGGGGCAGCTCCTCATTGACATGATGACCTTCCCTTCTGAGAGCAGCTCTTCACCCGAGGCCAAATGGCACTTTGCATCCATAACAGGAGCAGTGATACACGATGAGTTGGATACTCAACAAACCTACAGTCTGCCACGCTTGACTCGAAAACTTTGCATTGTTCAATATGCAGAGAAATCTACCTCCACATGTAGTTCCAGATCCCACCGTGCCAAAATGTTGCAGCTGAACTACGCACCACGCAAATCCTCCATCTTGGTCAACACGGCACAGAGGGGTTACCAAGGCAACGTCCGGCGACTTTGCACGTCAAATTACGCGTCACACTATGACGCACAGCGTATCGAACGGCTTGTGACACTCCACGCTCCTGACAGTCCACGCTCCTAAGGAACCTCGCGCCACCAACAGAATACCCGTAAGTGTTTGAATTCCGCTAAATCTGTGACCCCGATATAACTGCTCAACTGCCATAGATCACTGTTAAAATTGTACTAAACACTCCTCGGAGCAAAACTTATGCCCCCGACAGCGGAATGCGGAGCGCACTGTTCACAAGGTCACAAGTTCACAACGTGATCGCATGGCCAGTTTTAAAAGCTCAAGCTTCTGGTTCACTGCATATCCAAGGGTGCAAACTCTTACGTCCACACTGCTTGCAATCATATCGCAAAGGCTCTGAGGCTCGATCTATGCCCCCGATCATCCAACGTGACAGTCCGATCACACACAAACACTGGGGCTTGAAAAATACCCCCGAACACCTCACTTCACAAGGGACAGTTCGCAGAACTTGACAGCACCAAGACAGCGGTCGTTCCAGATCCAAATCAGCTAACTACTTAGGATCAGCCTTCTCCAGCACACAACAGGGAGACAGTGGAGGAAAGTCTTACACAAACTGGCACTTACTGGTTGGGGCGACCGATGAAAAGGTCACTGGTGGGGCATTTAGGGTGCCAGGTTTGTCCACTGGTTGTAGTTTCTTCAGTTTCTCCAATTTAAAAAGTCCAAGCTTCATTAAAGTTGCACGCAGGTTCGTAAAAATTGATTCCTTCACCTTTAAAAGTCCAATCAGCACGCAGGTTCTTCTAACTCGTCGCCAGTGTTACAATTAAAGAAAGCTAGGTAGTCCATAGATGTGGTCCAAGATCTTAGCTTTATTCTTTAGATAGGATCCACAACAAGTTCAGATTAGGCCTTGATTATTATCCAGCAATGCCCCACCAGGAGCAGCCTCCCTGCTGCTCAGCCCATCTCACCAACTGATCTTTGCTTCCACTCAAACCCACTCAACATTCCGATGACATCACACAGACTGAGCAGCAAGGCAAGGACAGCAACAGAGAGTAGATGCATTATAAACTTCCTAGATTACAACAGCCTTCTCTTGGATCCCGGCATCATGGAGGCGTACTGATAGGGTGCGGTGGCAGACCGTGTCAAAGGCTGCTGATAGGTCCAGGAGGATGAGGGCGGCTGTTTCTCCTTTGTCCATCAGGGTCCTGATGTCGTCAGTGGCGGCGATGAGGGCGGTCTCAGTGCTGTGGTTGCTGCGTAAACCGGATTGGGAAGGGTCCAGGATGTTGTTGTCTTCGAGGTAGCGGGTCAGCTGCTTGTTTTGCAAATGAGCACTTTTATTAAATATCATGAACTAGCACTTCTAATATATGTCATAAAGCTAGCACTACTAATAAATGTCATGAAGTAGCACTCCTAATAAATGTCATGAAACTAGCACTTCTAATAAATGTTATGATCTGGGATTTCTAATAAATGTCATGAACTAGCACATCTAATAAACAGCATGAAAACAGCACATGAAATAACACTACTAATACATGTCATGAAACTAGCACTTCTAATTAATGTCACGAAACTAGCACTCTTAATAAATGTCACAAACAAGCACTTCTAGTTCTAATACATAATGTGAACTAGCACTTCTAATAAATGTTATTATCGAGCACTTCTGATAAATGTCATGATCTAGCACATGAACTAGCACTTCAAATAATAATCATGAACTAGCAATTCTAATACATGTCATGAAACTAACACTACTAATAAATGTTATGTTCTAGCACTTCTAATAAATGTCATGAACTAGCACACATAATAAATGTCATGAACTAGCACATGAACTAGCACTTCTAATAAATGTCATGAACTAGCCCTTCGAATAAATGTCATGAAACTTGTAATAAATGTAATGAACAAGTTCTAAACATTTCTTGAAACTAGTTTGTCTAATAAATGTCATAAACTAGCACAGGAAATAGCATTTCAAATAAATGTCATGAACTAGCACTGCTAATAAATGTAATAAAGCTAGCACTTATAATAAATGTCATGATGAAGCCCATCTAATAAATGTCATGAAACTAGCACTTCTAATCAATGTCATGACCTCGAACAGGAATTAGCATTTTTAATAAACGTCATGATCTAGCACTTCTAATAAACATCATGAAATCAGCACATGAACTAGCACTACTAATACATTTCATGAACTAGCACTCCTAATAAACGTCATGAAACTAGCCCTTCTGATAAATGTCATGAACTAACAAGTCGAATAAATGTCATGAACTACACTTTTAATAAATGTCAAGAACAAGCACTTCTACTAAATGTGATGAACTAGTACTTCAAAATAATGTCATGAAACTATCACTTCTAAAAAATGGCATGAAGTAGCACTTATGAAAATGTCATGAAACTAGCCCTTCTAATAAATGTTATGAACTGAGATTTCTAATGAATGTCATAAACTAGCACTTCTAATAAATGTCATTAAGCTAGTTCTTCTAATAAAATTCATGAACTAGCACATCTAATAAATGTCATGAACTAGCACTTTTAAGAAATGTAATGAAACTAGCACTTCTCATCAATATCATAAACTTGAAGAGGAACTCTCACTACTAATAAATGTTATCAAGTAGCACTTCTAATAAACGTCATGAAACTAGCACTTCAAATAAATGTCATAACAAGCACATGAATTAGAATTTCTAATAAATGTAATGAACTAGCCCTTCAAATAAATGTCATGCAATCACCACATAAACAAGCACTACTAATAAATGTCATGAACTAGTGCTTCCTATAAATGTAATGAAACTAGCACTTCTAATAAATGTCATGAAACTAACACTTTTAATAAATGTCACAAACAAGCAAATCTAATAAATTTCATGAACTAGCACTTCTAATAAATGTCAAGAACGAGCACTTCTAATAAATGTAATGAACCAGAACTTCTAAAAAATGTCATGAAACTAGCACTTCTAATAAAGGTAATGAACAGGCATGTCTAATTAATGGCATGAGCTAGCACTTCTAATACATGTCATGAAGCTAAAACTTCTAATAAATTTCATGGACTACCACATCTAAGACATGTCACGAACTAGCACATCTAATAAATGTCATGAACTAGCATTTCTAAAAATAATCATGAACTAGCACTTCTAATAAACGTCATGAAATCAGCACATGAACTAGCACTCCTAATAAATGTCATGAACTAGCACATCTAATAAATGTAATGAAGTAGCACATCTAATGTCATGAACAAGTAAATGTAAAGGTACTTATAGAGCGCACTGTCACCAGACGGCCACCTTGCGGTGTCGCCTTTTGCGGTTTCCTGGCGCTGATACTCATACTGCTGTGGAACCCCTCCTGGCTTTCCCTGTGAAGTGTCCACTCCTGGGCACCCCCAGGGTGAAGCCAGGCATCCTTAGCGCTGTTGGGGTCGGTGTGGAGGCTAAGCAAGCTATTGCCCAGAGTTGCCGCGTGGGGCCCATGATTAGAATAGGCACCGAGGCGAGAATAGACAGGTCCGAGGAAATTGAGCCCGAGCCCCGCCGAGGCGGGAATCGAACCCTGGTCCCTCGCCAGAACTCTGCCTCAGGGTCTGCCGCTCTAACCATTGAGCCACACTCCTCCACATGTATATGAACTAGCACATGAACTAGCCTTTCTAACAAATGTTATGAAATAGCACTTCTAATAAATATAATGAAACTAGCACTCTTAATAAATTTCTTGAAAAAAGCACTTTTGATAAATATCATGAACTAGAACTTCTAATCATTGTCATGAAACTAGCACTTCTAATAAATATAATGGACTAGCACTTTAAAAAATGTAATGAAACTAGCCCTTCTAATACATGTTATGAACTGGAATTTCTAATAAATGTCATGAACTAGCATGTCTAATAAATGTCATGAGCTAGCACTTCTAATAAATGTTATGAAGCTAATACTTCTAATAAATGTTATGAAGCTAACACTTCTAATAAATGTTATGAAGCTAGCACTTCGATTAAATATCATGAACTAGCACAACTAACAACTTTCCTGAAACTCTCTATTCTAATCAATTGCATGAACTAGGACTTCTAATAATAGTCATTCAATCAGCACATGAACAAGCACTACTTTTATAATATAATATAATTTCAAAATACCCACAAGGCCTCCAACAATTAGTAAATGACTTTCTACATTTTTATAATGAGCAGGGCCTGGTATTATATGAGACCAAAACAAAATACATGATTTTAACTAAAGGGATTACTAAACTATATAAAAAATATGTATGTAGGGAATAGCACTTTAGAGCAAGTATCTGTTTTTGATTATTTGTGTATCCAACTAACATCAACTTTAAGCTGGGTACCCCATATCGAGAAAGCACTGTGTTCACTTATTCAACAGACGGCTCACCTAAGTAAGCTCTATAAAAGTACGGTGTCCAGGAAAGTGGCCCCAGCACTTGAAATTTTTAATATTAAAGCCTTAGGGGTGCACTATATGGAGCCAAACTATGGGGTAGCACGAACACAAATTGTCTTACCATGTTAGAAAACTGTTTTATAAGACGACTTTTAAATTTGCCAACCAGCACCCACCTGACCCCAATTTTCATGGACCTGGCCAAAGACATCTGGCCCACAAATTGGACTATAGGCTAGGGGTGGGCGGAATTTGCGAAATTCGCTTTTGCAAATTATCGCGAAAATGTTAAAAATCCCCGCAAACACGCGGAAATATCGCGAAGATGCAGAAGTTTTTTTCCCGCCCGTTCGCGGTATTTTCTGCGTAGTCGCGGCTCGCCAACTTACCCATGCGGTTGCTCGCGGGCGCGGCCATCTTGTTTTCACTTGTCTCGCGGTGCATGATCGCGAGAAGAAAGACGTGATCGCGCGACGCATGACGTTACTGCGGGCGCGAACTGTCACGAGACAGGGCAAATGGCTACCAACAATCCAACATCTCGTGGAGAACGCGACCGGATCGGGAAAACTTGTCAGCGAACGCGGGGATTCAAGTAAGGCGATCGCGCACACACGAGAATGTATTATTTTACAGCGCGAGCACGAAACAAATTATCGCTAAGCTGGGTAATGTGGAAATTTTGACATTTTTGCGGTTTCCGCGGAACGCGAAAATGCCAAATTATCTCAATTTCCGCGAACGGAACGGAATTTTGGCCCAGGCCTACTATAGGCTCATAATGTTCTGGCATCATCTGTGGTCCATTGAAGAGCTTGCCCCCTATCGAGCTGTGATGATGGGCCTCCTGAAGCAGTCCCAGGTAACCTCCAGGATTAATACCTTGAGAGACCTGCTGAGGAGACTAGGGATGGAGGCATATTGGTTTAACCCAGTAAAGCCGCCCCTAATACCAAAAAACAGGGTCAAAATGGCTTATTAGTAAACAATAGCGGAGAAGAAGGTAATTAAACCGGTGGGTATCTTGACCCAGGACTTTATATATTTTAAATCTGTCCCGTCATATGATGAAATGGACAAAATTGTCCCCCATCTGGCACAGAAATTATTCATGCAATTTCAATATAAGTCATTACCCAGCAAACTGTTTTGTGATAAGTGTCGCATAAACGCTTCCTCTGACAACATCTGTCCAACCTGTAATGAAAGTCCTGAATCCTTGGTCCATTTTTTATTCTTTTGTCCCCATTACATGTCCCTAAGGTGCAAGTGGATAATTCCCCTGTGTAAGCTAATTGGTCCCGGCAACTACCTCAATGTTTTGGGAATTTTATCCACTGATACTCGCAGGGCAATAGTCTTTGGTTTGACCAAATTTGGCATGCATTATGGATCAAACGTTCTAAATATATTGTGTGAATTGCTATTATGAAACATTTTAACGTGTGTAGATGGAAGAATTGTCTCCTTTCAACCTTGTTTTTAATTTTTTATCCTTTTTAATCTGTGCTTTCTTTTTTCTTAATGTACTTTTTAAGATCTCTGTGGTTGAAATATAGATATATGATGATGATGCCACGACTGAGCACTTCTAATAAACACAGAGGAATCCTCTGCACTAGAAATGGTTCTAAAATACTTCCTTTTCTCTGTGGCAATAATTAAAAAAATATTTGAATCAGGAAGCATAACGCTTCCTCCAAATAGCTTTCAGATTGAGAACAAAGAATTCCTCATGCTTCTGTAGCAATGAAAAAGAGGGCAGTTAACATGTTTGGCTTTTACCCGATTTTAGTCAAGCCGCTCTGTGTCATCAAGGACAAGGACCACAGATGAAGGGCACTCATCACGGCATTGAGAGAAGATGAGCTGGTTTGGAGTACAGGATCTCATCGTGCAAACCACATCACATCAGCCATGGGGTCATCCTGCTCTATCTTACCCCTGCCAGAATCATTAACAGGATCTAAGGAACACATCTCTGTCCACTTCTTTGTGAAGACCACAGAGGTTCATAAATTGAAGATAATAATATGCTAGCAATACGTCTCAAATGTAGGGTCCTCCACAGCCTTGGTTCCCGCCAATGAGTACACCGCACACAAAGCCAGGGGTGTAGCTTGGTCAATAAGATTTAGGGAGGTGAGCTTTATTTTTCTCAACAATCAGGCTGCCATTTACTCACAAAATACATTATCTGAGAATCAGGGTTCATAAGAGAGGCTTAAGGGGCAGTGGAAAGAGAGAGGAATGCAGATTGGCAAGGGTACAGAGTGAAAGAAAACACAGAGGGGTATATTCACAAGAACGTGTGATAAACAACACCAAACATACTAACACAACTTTACACATCGCAGCCCATCGCCGGAAAATAACCCCGTGTTAACGTGGAATTTGCAACACGACCGGTAGCATGCGTTAGTCTGCTTAAAACATGGCCAATGTCCGCGATACAACCACCCCGACGGAGATAAAAACACAAACCCCAACACCAGAAAACGTGCGATGAGCCCAGTCGTGATGAGGAAAGCAGGGATAAGCACCGCCACGACCGCGAAACACACAGTAGACGGGAATAAGCACAACACAAGCCTGAAAAAGTAAGACAAACTAAACCGAAAGCAACATCCAACCACAATGGAGGCAACCCGAGTCAGCAGACAACCCCACCAAAACCATTGGCAACAATTCATTGTACATGGCAGGCCATCTTTGACTAGATGAATGCAGCCTGAGAGGGGAGGAGGCTAATGGCAGAAAACCAGAACTCCAGCAATGATGCAAAAGGCACAAACAAGCAGAAACACACCAACAACAAGAAGGCAGCAATGCACACCAGAGGTGGGAGTCCAGCGCCACACCAGGAGCTGGATGACATGGAGGAAATGGTGTCCACCACATCAGTCTGGAGATGGTGGCAGGACTCGGGAACCAGAAACTGCACAAAACAACAGACACAACTGTAACAGGGAGAGGAACCAGCAGGGACTGGGGGGACGGGGGAGATGGGCACAATGGCACACATGCACAACTAAGCACAGCACAACCGCAGACAAACCATGCCAAAGAGTAATAACACCAACCAGGAGCACAAATCACACAACCTGGCAATGTCCCATCACTGAAGAAGCATGGAAGTGAAAACAACACCGCCTGAAAGGGAGAATGGTGAGCCAAATCAGAGCTGAAGGGACATCTCACACACAATGCAGCACACACACATAGGAAGGAGAGCACTCCAACATCGAACACAATGTGGTACAAACACCAACTTCTGCACAAACAAACACAGGACACAAGTGCACCAGCCTGTGGCCGGTAAATGGCCATACGCATCTGGCAAAGCACGAAACAGGGACATGATAATGCACAAGTACAGACACACAGTCCTGATGGGGTAGCAATGCACGTATTGGTGGGAGCCAGAGAGCCCGTGACACACACATTGGCATACGCATCAAGACACAACACAGTTGGGGATAAGTGAAAGTGCGGTAACTTTATCAACAACTGCGAGTAAGTACGGCCAAGAGAAGTGCCACGATATGCAGACAAATGCAGCAGCATCTCTGAATGAGGAAAGTAGGGGAGCGCACATGTCCATCTCGGGGGAATCCCTCACCCACACAATCAGTGCCAACCCACGTTGGTTGTCCACGCCTGGAACATGAGTTCTGGTCAAAGCAGCTATGTCCACTGTCTTCTTGGGACATGTGACCATATCCACAACATGCAAGCATGTGTCGGGACACACGCAATGGCTCACATCCAATTGTGGATGCAGGTACCTTGTTACTCATCCATAAACGCGAGTGCAGCTGCGTAGGCCAACATCTCCAATGAGTGTTCGTCGTCCACATCTGACATGTCGTCGACGTAATCCATCAGCTGACCCGTACAGATGTGCTGACTCCAACCACTGGACCCAATGTGCATCAAAGCCCAATCTGGTAGTGGCTCAATGTGTTCACTGCACACGACGACTCGTGCAATCTCCTAGGTCTAGTTTCCAGCCTGCATGCCAAACATCCATGCATGCCATAAGCAGTCATCCTGGTGACACTCCTGGTCGTGGGCCAACAAGGGGCGCACACATGTGTCGTAATCCGGGTCAGCTACCGTTACGTTGGAGAGGCAGACATCCATGGACCACTCGAATATGCACGAGCGACAATGCAACACAGGCTGCACGCAGGTAACGTGCGCAAAGCGTAAGCTCAGCCTGTAACTGATACGCAGCACTGCCAATGGCAGTGCCCCCAGTACATGCCGCAGATGTGCACGGTACAGCTCTACGTGACTGGAGTCGAGCATGTGTCCGGGATGGTCTGCCATTGCGTCAGTGGCTCTGCTTTAAGCAGCACTGGCTTGCCCTGCGACAGTCCTGTGGATGAAATGGCACAGCTCAGTGAAATGGGTGCAGTCCTTGGGTGGGGTGGGAGTATGTGTGAAGGCCATTTTAAGCATGCCAACTACGACCAAGGACTACTGCATGTGGGATGTGTACACGTTGGTCTCACGTCAGGCAGTGCGTTGTGTGGGAGTTGCAAGCAAATGCTATCGCATCTGTAAGGGGTTGCTGGGCACATGTAAGTTCCTGCTCGGAGCTGCAGATGTGCTACTGCCTGATACTACAGACAAAGGAGCTTTCATCCCAACAGTAACTTCACCAGCTGCATGCATACAGAAGATGTACAGAGGCCGGTCGTGAGTGTGATGGGACTTCTGCAACCCTGGAAATCATGGATGATATGCCCAGCATGAAGAACATGAGCTGTCTCACTGTGTCACATGCACGGTTGCATCACATGCACTCCTACGGGACACCAGTCTAATGCCTGCCCGCTCATGTCCAGCGCCATGCTAACAACACCGCGATGCTGACCTTCGAAGGTGTGCGCCCTCTTGGGTATAGGCCAATGGTTCGGACAAGGCGGACACAGGTGTTCAGCCCATGGGTGGCTGGGATCGTGCAGCGAATGAGGCCAGGCAACAGACTCATGCATCCGCAAGACTGATACACATGACACCTGGCATGCATGTGCCAAGACCCCGAGCGTTCTTGTGCTGTTACATGTCCCCGCACCTGTGGGCCCGCCCTTCTGGTACATGCCACATTGCAACATTGAGTACTGTGGTCCTGGTGGTGACAACACCCCAAAACAGAGACACACTTACCGCACTTCCTGCCCAGGGCCAGGTCCAGGCCACGCCCTGCCCCCCTGCTAAACCAGCACAAGCAGCTTGTGCATGCAGGGGCGTAGGTACGGCGCTACATGTCCAGGGTCACTGCCAATGCTGAGGTGACATGGCAACGTCTGCAGAAGACAGCACACTGTGATGTTGTAGGGCCAGTGCCCATCATGCTGACACAATGAACACATGGACACACTTGCCTAGATGGTGTGAATGGCTATGGGCACGTGCGCATGGCCACATTTATTATCAGGCACACTTACCGAGTGACACCTGTGGTGGATGTGTGTGGGGTGTTTGCACACCAGCTGGCAAGGGCTGCCTGGTGCAGTCAGAAATCAACAACAGTGTACATCGTAAAGGACACAACCATTTAACCATAAAGGCCCCATGATTTGTGCTGCACAGAGTTAGTAGCCCCGGATGTACAGCGTCCTGCATGGGCCTGCCGCCACGGGCCGCTGACTTGCGGGGCACTGAGGCAGAGTCTTGGGTGCAGAGCATGTGTCTCGCTGGACAGTGGAAGGTGTACCCCCTGGGCAGGATGCAGATGGCAAGCCCACGCTGAAACAGTCACAATGGTGGAGATGAATGGAACAGACACATGTTGGACACCAAGTCCGGTCCAGCCAGATGCAGAAAACCACCAGGTTTTGAGCTCTGACGCCACCAAGGTCCAACCCGATGGTGCCCATCACTCCCACGCTCTTTAACTTGTTCATGGAGCCTCTGACAGAAATCTTGAAATCATCCAACATTCATTATCACATGTACGTGGACGATACTCAACTTTACCTGAAGATCGCTTCTGAGGACATTCAATCCCTCAACTTCATCCTGTTCAAACACAATGCTGGCTGACACGCAATCACCTGAAGCTTAATGCTTTAGAAACTGAGTTCCTCCTAATCTCACCCCAGAAAAAATTGCTGGATATGGACCAATGGTTGTCTCAGATTACTGCCTTGAAATGTAGACCTCACCTTGTGGATTCAGCATTCTCTCTCTGGATCATTTTAGACAAATGCCTAAACATGCAGAAGCACATCAATTCCCTCAACAAAGGAGCGAACTTCCAACTCAACATCCTCAGAAAACTCACTACCTTCCTGCTCCTGACCTTAAGGTTGCAGTGCAAGCCCTAGTGATTTCAAAGCTGGGCTATGGAAGTGCTACGCTGTGTGGCTTGCCCAGAGTGAAGACAGCTCCTCTTATGGTTGCCCTCAATTCTGCTGCTAGGCTCATAACTGGCATACAAAAAGTCAACCATATCTCTCCGGACTTGTTAGCCCTTAATTGGCTTCCTAATCAAGCCCGGATACACTTAAACATTGCATGCATGGCACACAAAGCCATCCACTACCAGACTCCGTAATCCCTCGCACAGAAATTGGAGCCCTCATGTGGTTTGAGAGCCTCCAGAAGTGCCAGCACCCTATTACTCAAACCCCATAAATTCAAGAAAAAAAAAGACCTACAGTTGTGCATTCTCTGGTTTGACTCCAAGAATCTGGAACTCCCTCCCCCCTCGAACTCAGGACAAATCCTTCCACGTTCCTCTTCAAGAAAGAAGCCAAAAGGCTCCTAATGAGGAAATTCTTACCTCAGTCTGGCCCCGCCACTTGATGCCGTGGCCTAACCGTCGATCCGTGGCCCGGTGGCATGGACCATTTGAATGCTCGAACTTTTCATGTCTGTGAATTTTCACTTTGCATATTACGGCCTTGACATTTTATGACTCAGGAGAATATTTGATCACTTTTGACTGTGAAATTTTAGCTGTGTTTACCATGTTGGATATTTAAGGGTCATGAGGATGTTCGGAAACCTATGACTGTAATTATCACTTCGTTTATTTTCTCCTGCTGTGATATTTTATATATATGATTCCTTCTCTTTGGTTACCCTTGGTTGTTTACATGTACCCTCTTGCCACATATATTGGAAAGTGCTCTGATACCCCCGGTGGTCATGTTCGCACTATATAAAACTTAATAAATAAATAAATAAATTGCACACAGAGTTAGTGGCACCAGTGCTGTTAGGGGAATCCGCCTGCAATGAGGCGTGTCCAATGGTGTGGATTCCTCCACATATTACCCACGACACAGTTCCACATGTGTGACCTACTGGACCGCAGTGTAGGCCTGAGGCAGCGGTCAGCACGGGCCATTCACCGAGTGTCGCCGGCATAGGTTGGATGGCCCCACTGGCCTGCATAGTTCTGGTTCAGTGGCACCATGGGACGTGGATTTGCAATGAACAGGGTTGATGGCACCATGTCAGTTGTTGAAAGTGTTCGTTCACCTTCGTGACTGTGACCTGGCTTTTGTCAGGACTGAGCCACATCTTCCTCTTACTCCTCTCCATGCGTTCACTGGTGTGGACTCTGCCATTTGCGATTCGTGACTAGGTACTGGATGTGGGTCCTACTGGTCGGCACGGTAGTCCGGGCCCCTCATCCACGTGTCGCCGGCTTGCGTTGAACAGGGTTAGTGGCACCACGTGGTGCCAGCTTGCGTTGAACAGGGTTAGTGGTACCACGTGTCGCCAGCTTGCATTGAACAGGGTTAGTGGCACCACGTGTCACCGACTTGCGTTGAACCGGGCTAGTGGCACCACGTGTTACAAGACGCCCATATGGAAGTATGCATCACTGATCGAAGGGAGTCTGGTGCTGGGGGCTTTGGGGTCACTGCCATTCAGGACTCAGGACACAGTTTCACATGTGGGACCTATTGGGCCAAAGAGGACGCCGGTGTAGTTTGTGAATGAGGAAGGAGTAATGTGGGCGAGCGTCTGGGGCCAGTGATGGTCTGCGGAGGCTGCAGAGGTTGCGGAACTGGTGCTTGGAGCTTGCACCGGCACATGGTGGGCCCTCTTTGACACACAGTGGTGTAGGCAGGTGAGCGGAGCCTCGTTGGTGCGCTGGGGCAGGCATGACGGGTCCGGGGTCCAGCGTCCCAGGGTTCAGCAGACACACAGTGACGCAGGCCCTGCCGCACTTGATGCAGGACTCGTGGCGGGCTGAGAGGTGACGCCCTGGCAGGCGCATTGTCCGTTTTGAATGAGAACCACTAGCAGTGCAACAGGCTTTTTTTTCACACCCCTACGCAGGCTTGGCATACGCAGGTCCAAGCCACTACGCACGTGCATGCAGGGGGGGACGTATCGTGGGACATTTCCGTGTTCTACGCCACAGCCTCTGGGGACATGGTTGCGTCCACTGGCCAATACACTCCATGCACCAGCAGTTGTTCTCCACATGGCCATTTCCGTGGATTGCACTCTATGGTCTGGCAAGCACCACCACGCCACATCTGGTATTGGGTAGGTTCACATTCCTTGGTCACTTTCCACTCTTGCACATGCCTGCTCCATGCCTCTCGTCACATCCTGCTATTGTGTGTCTGTGGTGCCATGCTGTGGCTGGGTTGTGGGCATGACAATGCCAGATTCCTAATGGAGTCATGTTGTGGTGTCTGGTCGGTTGGCATGTTGTGTGCCATGTTGAATGTGGTTGTGCTGCGTGTCCATTCGCAGTGTCGTGAGTTGCATGACTGTGGGTCTTCCGGTGTGGCTCTTGGCCGGGCTCCCTTTTATGCTGCAGGTAGCCGTCCTGCTTTACACCAGAAAAAGGCAGGTGTTAATTCCCTGCTGTTACCGTGGCATAGCTGGTCTGTATGTCCACCAGTTGGAGAAACAGAAAATCCTACATGTCAACAATCTCTTCCAAAACCATATACACATATGGAAACGATATATTGACGACATACTGATCATTTGGAATGGGAATGAAATAACAGCTAGACAGTTCTTAACATGGCTCAACTGCCAAGATGAGTTCTTGAAATTTACAAGCACAATATCGAACAAAGAACTAGTCTTTCTGTACTTGAACATCTTTGCCAAGAAGGGAAATTTGTAACAACAACCCATTTCAAGGAAACCTCAAAAAACTACCTGTTATTATACAAAAGCTTTCACCCATGACATCTTCGCGACAACCTTCCGTGTGGACAATTCCTGTGCTTAAGAAGGAATAGTACAGAAATTGAAGATTTCAAACAACAATCAGGAAATTTGAAAAAGAAACTTGAGAAAAGTCAATACCCAAAGAACGTGATTGATAAAGCATATAAAAGGGCTCAAAACAACTGTAGAGACAGCCTTCTGGAACCACAACCATACAAAGAGCAGGAAAATTGTCCAATCTGTATCACAACCTTTAATACTAATTCCAATCAAATCACAAAGATTGTGAATAAACATTGGCGAATCCTTAACAGCGGAGGGATGAATTTACCAAAGCCAATCTTTTCACATACAAGAGGCAAAGGTATTAGAGACATGGTGTACTTACCAGACCAAAAAAGAAAGAACTCACAAAACAAACAATGTTATTACCACCAGTCTCAGGCCATCATCCGTGTGTAATGTGTAATGTGTGTAGACTGACCAAAAGAAGCAAAGAAATACTCTTCCATGATGGAACAAAGTGGGACCAAAGAAGTTTCACGACTTGCATCACCAGAAATGTAGTCTATTTGTTCACTTGCCCGTGTCTCATGGAGTATGTGGGCATGACAACACTCCCCGTCAAAATAAGGATTGGAGAACACAAGAGCAATATCAAATGCATGTTTAAGGAAAGCATCAAGAACCGCCCATTGGTTGTCTTTTCAAAAAACTGCTTCATTACTAATGAAAAACCAACGCTTCACAGCGACCAACCAGGAAGTGTATTGGTGAAAAGCTCTTGCAATGACCCAATAACGGCGGCCATTTTGATAAGGTCCTCGGTCCAGTGTTTACTTTACTTCCTGTAATTGAGTGCACTTTCCAAAACAAACAGACAAGTTAAAAGCGGGGCTCCGAACTTCCGGATTACGTTCCAGCGAGCCACGCGAAGGTAATTCCTGGGTGAAAGAGCAGCCTGCAGCATGTGAGTAAGACGATGGCAAGTCTTAAAAACAGCTGCCCCACTGACAATGATAATCTAAGCTATACTACA
Source organism: Triturus cristatus (assembly GCF_964204655.1). Classification (NCBI taxonomy): domain Eukaryota; kingdom Metazoa; phylum Chordata; class Amphibia; order Caudata; family Salamandridae; genus Triturus; species Triturus cristatus. Next base: position 1,129,848,607 of record NC_140588.1, on the reverse strand, counting down.
AGAACGGGATAGTTATAAGACCCGTATTCTTTATCCCACGGTGTCTGAATAGAGACGCCTCTCACCTTCCGTGCCAGCTCATGGGGCAACAATGTTACTAAACGAATGTATGTATATCGGTTTTATCACGATAACACGCTTTGGACATATGAGAGTATAAATGCACTTGAGGGTACGCTTGTGTGTATATAAATTTTACTACATAGACAACAACGCTATGGGGGAGATAACAAACACTCTGGAGCTCATTATAATGTGTGTATGAGATGTAAGTAGATGTAACAACAATAACTGCTGTGAGAAGTGTTTTTTTTATAATCTTGTGAGTGAGTGAATTTCACTATTGGGTTGCACAGCACCCACTGGAGGCATGAATATAATGCGGCTGATGATCAAGAGAAATATATCACAGTGGTATTTACCAAGATACTTTTCACATGATGGTGATGTGAAAACAATGCTCGATAAATAATGAAAACTGTTGTTTATCCCATGTGTGTTTTCCTTGCAGAGATTTGACTAGAATACTAATTGTATTCACTTGAATGCCACACTAAGGCATATTGGATTAGTACGAAATACCAGCAGGCATATGTACTACTAACATATTATTTCACTGACAATAGTAATGTAGGGATCGTCCCTGGTCATGAAGAAGTAATCCAGGGGGATGGCTTCTGAAACATGTCGACCTTGTAGAAAGTGACTCATTACAGTACACCATGTACACTTCCCCATTTTTTACTATTTACAGCAAGGGAAGGCAATAACGTTATTTTTTCCACTAGCCAGGGAATTTTTACATTTTTCACTATTTTTCACGACCCTACTTCCCTATGCACTACACATAATTCCCATCATGAATATATGTGCTCCAGCGCCCACGTAGGTCGTAGCACGCCACGCCCCGTAGAGGGACGGGAAGACCCCAATGATGAAGCATGACACTGATTCAGGTTTCAGTGTGTGAGGGGTATTTTACAATTTCAAAAGGATTGCCCTTCTAATATCAACAAGAAGGAGCTTTGAATTTTTCCACACCATCTTTAAAATCAGAACCAGTAAGGTCCTAGAGGTATGAAGAAATATAACGGTAGAATCTTGGTGTTGTAAAACCGCGGCTTATCGCCTGTTTCTGGTTCGCATCGCTATTCAGGCAGTTCGTTGTGAAAGTTGTGTTGTGGTTTTTTAGTGAGTTTTTGCACAGGAACGCCTACTCTGCATCTCATTAGGGTTAGTTGGTGGCGTCCGCCGTGGAGGTAAATTTTGGGGCAGTTATCGCGGGAATACTGGCGATGTCTCCAGTTTGCACCATCTTGTGAATGCGGTGTTAAATCTATCTCCACTTTTGTTGCGTTACGGTGGTGATAAAGCAGAGTTCGTATAATAACCAACCTTTTTGAGGACTTTCAAAACATATGAGAGAGAGTGCGTGTGTACTTTTGTCCGTGTGTGCAAGTGCGTGCAAAAATCCCAGCTGAAGTCCGGCAGATGCCTCACCATACCCGACTCAAGGTGCCTGTACCAAACTATCAATCAGAAAATATATTAGGGGGTGGAACACCCAAGACAAACCCCCTGGAGCTACCCCTCTGCACGGAGCTTTGTATTACAGGTCTTTATTCTTCTTTGTGTGACTGCGAACCCAACATTCTAAATCGTGCTTCATTACATTCGGCTCTAACACGTACGTCACAGCTCTACGGCGTCGATCAAGAGCTAAAAGGGTTGTGTCATTGCAGGTGGCATTACGCCTTTCCCCATATTTACAATGTGGCACTACCTAATCAACATGCCTCTTTCTGCAGCAGTCTGCTGTGGCAAAGGGGCGAGCAGTGAGTGTTGCTGTGGGTGTTCCACTACATTCCATTGCTTTTTGACACTGCCCAAGATTTACAACACAATGCAATATAATATCTGGTCTTAGAATGTGATACAAGGAGGAATTATTAATTTCTTCTCATTTTTTGCTCTTTCTACGTGTGTGCCATTCTGCAGCACACAAAGAAAGAGCAAATAACCATTATTGAGTGTTTATATGTAGGAAGGTGTCCTTTCCTGCACATACACTATCATACCTGCAGCACAGGCAACCTTGCAACATAGCGTGAGGGTGCCTTCTTGGTGCTAGGCAGCTTCGTTTGCAGCAACAATAGGGTTAACACAGGGGTGTGCTGTATTTTTGATGACGTGTAGATTCTCTGCAATGTTTTTCTTATTGTAAACTGCTTGGCAGCAGCTAGAGCTGTGCTTTGACTCCACATGCATCATGCGTCGAGTCCATACTTCAATGACAACACATGACACGCACAAGCAGTTTCCTTGGACCACAGCAAACTCTCTGGGAGAGAACTGTCCATCTTCAGGTTACATATACCCTGTCTTGTTGCCATTTGCGCCACCCTCCACAGCCTGGCTCCCCGTGAATGACTGCAACACTCACGGAGCCTAGTATTAACAATCTTTATTCTTCTTCGTGGAGCTGCAAACCCAACATTGTAAATCAGCCTTGGAGAGGCCGATCCATGAAGGTCATCTGCACTCGTGGTGGAGACCCCGCAGTCATGGCTAAGGACCCACAGTCATGGAGGAGAGGCCAGGGCTCATGGCGGGGGGGGCCGTAATTGGTAACTGCAGCATGGATGTCCTTCCTTGACTGTGGGGCCTCTGTCATGAGTGTGAGCTCTGTGCCTCAACTGTGGGGCCTCCGCAATGAGTGCAGGCTCCCTTCACCATGAGTGCAGACTCCCCGCCATAAATGTGGGGTCCCTGCCATGAGTGCAGTCTCCCTGCCATAAAAGTGAGGTCTCTACCATGAGTGCAGACTCTCTGCCAAAACTGTGGGGCCTCCAGCATGAGTGCGGGCTCCACACCTCGACTGTGGGCTCTCCACCATGTGTGTGGGCTATCTGCCTTGACTGTGGGGTCTCCACCATGAATGCAGGCTCCATACCTCCATTGTGGGCCCTCCACCATCAGTGTGGTCTCCTGCCCATAACTGTGGGGCCTCCACCATGAGTGCGGGCTTCCCCCATATCTATGGGGCCTCCACCATGAGTGAGGGCTCCACACTTCTACTGAGGGGGCTCCTCTATGATTGTGGGCTCCACACCTCAGCTGTGGAGCCTCCACCATGAGTGAGGGCTCCACACCTTGACTGTGGGGTCTCCACTATGAGTGCAGGCTTCACACCTAGACTGTGGGGTCTCCACCATGAGTGTGGGCTCCCTGCCATAACTTTGGGACCTCCTCTATGACTGCAGCCTCCACACCTTGACTGTGGGGCCTCCACCATAAGTGTGGGCTTCTCACCTTGACTGTGGGGTCTCCACCATGAGTGCGGGCTCCCTGTCATAACTGAGGGGTCTCCACCATGAGTTCAGGCACCCCACCATAACTGTGGGAAATCTACCATGAATGCACGCTCCACACCTCAACTGTGGAGCCTCCACCATTAGTGAGGGTCCCACACCTCAACTGAGGGGCCTCCTCCATGAGTGCAGGCTCCACACCTCGACTGTGGGGCCTCCACCATGAGTGAAGGCTCCACACCTCGACTGTGGGGTCTCCACCATGAGTGTGGGCTCCATACCTTGACTGTGGGGTCTCCACCGTGAGTGTGAGCTCCCTGCCATAACTGTGGGGCATCCACCATGAGTGTGGGCTCCACACCTCAACTGTGGGGCCACCACCATGAGTGCGGGCTCCACACCTTGACTGTGGGACCTCTGCAATTAGTGCAGGCTCCCCGCCTCGACTGTGGGGCCTCCTCCATGAACACAGGCTCCACACCTCGACTGTGGGGTCTTGGCCATGAGTGCGGGCTCCAAACCTTGACTCTGGGGTCTTAGCAATGAGTGCAGGCTCCCTGCCATACCTCTGTGGCCTTCACCATGTGTGTTGTCTCCACACCCCAACTGTGGGGTCTCTGCCATGAGTGTGGGCTCCACATCTTGACTGTGGGGTCTCCACCATGAGTGTGGGCTCCATACCTTGAATGTGGAGTCTCCACCATGAGTTTGGGCTCCCTACCACAACTGTGGGGCCTCCACCATGAGTGTGGGCTCCACACCTCAGCTGAGGGGCCTCCTCCATGAGTGTGGGCTCCACTCCTCGACTGGGGGACTCCACAATGAGTGTGGGCTCCACACCTCAACTGTGGGGCCTCCACCATGAGCGCGGGGTCCACACCTTGACTGTGGGGCCCCCACAATGAGTGAGGGCTCCACACCTTGACTGTGGGGTCTCCACCATGAAGGTGGGCTCCACACCTCGACCGTGGGGATCCACCATGAATGCGGTCTTGATACCTTGACTGTGGGGTCTCTTCCATGAGTGCAGGCTCCCTGCCTTGACTATGGGGTCTCCACCATGAGTGCGGGCTCCACACCTTGACTGTGGGGTCTCCAGAATGAGTGTGGCTTCCCCGCCATAACTGTGGGATCTCCACTATGAGTTCAAGCTCCACACCTCAACTTTGGGGTTTCCACCATGAGTGCGGACGCCACCTCCTGACTGTGGGGCCTCCACCATGAGTGCGGGCTCCACACCTTGACTGTGGGGCCTCCACCATGAGTGCGGGCTCCATATCTCGACTGTGGGGCCTCCAGCATGATTACAGGCTCCACACCTGGACTGTGGGGTCTCCGCCATGATTGCAGGTTCCCCGACATAACTGTGCGGCCTCCACCATGACTGCGGGCTCTGCACCTCGACTGTGGGGTCTCTGCCATGAGTGCGGGCTCCCCGCCATAACTGTCGAGTCTCTACCATGAGTGCGGGCTCCCCGCCATTACTGTGTTGGCTCCAATAAAAAGTGCGGGCTCCACACCTCAACTGTGGTGTCTATGCCATGAGTGCAGACTCCCGGCCATAGCTGTGGGGCTTCTACCATGAGTGTGGGCTCCACACCTCAACTGTGGGGTCTCTGCCATGAGTGCGGGCTCCACACCTCAACTGTGGGGTCTCCACCATGAGTGCCGGCTCCACACCTTGACTGTGGGGCCTCCTCCATGAGTGCAGGCTCGACACCTCAACTGTGTGGCCTCCACCATGAGTGCGGGCTCCACCTCTCGACTGTGGCGTCTCCACCATGAGTGCGGGCTTCACACCGTGACTGTTGGTTCTCCACCATGAGTGCAGGCTCCCTGCCTTGACTGTGGGGTCTCCACCATGACTGCAGGCTCCCCGCCATAACTGTGGGGTCTCCACCATGAGTGCAGACACCCTTTGTGAATCGGGTTCTCAAATACCACACTTTTTTATCTTCTACAGTTATTTGATTTGGAAAACTCTTTTTATTTCTGATTTTGACAGATACATTATATGAAGAGAGCCATCTTTTTTTAACTGCAGTGGGGTTTTAAAACATATTTTAGACAGGGTTGAAAATGCAACCCAGACAATGTTTGGTCTGATTGATCAGACTAAGAGGTAGGTTTATCAAGACTTTGCACCACCAAAATGCCCCACAAATTGATTTTTTATTTACTTGTCAGTATAAATACAAATACATTGTTGCTCTGCAATACTTTGAGGGGGTGTATTTGGTGCTTGGGTCTTTCAGTGCACCTCCAAAGGTCACAAAAATTAAGCTTCCTTCAGGCAGACGCAAAGTCAGAGAAATCTTTTAACTAAATCTTCAAATTTCACAGTCATTTCATTATGATGCTGTACCATACAGCAAATATCCAATGTGTGAATTTATTTTTAAGTTTGTCTAAGCTTAGAATTTTGCACCAGAAGGTTACGCTACATCTGCTGCCCCATTAATAGCTATGACTCCGTACGCCTACTTACTCAATTCTTCTTGTAGCTATATCCTAGAGGCATCTTTAACTGTTTCACCAGCCTCATGAAATAAAATAAATAAATAAATAACAAATGCATACAATACATAGAGGGAGATGTGTGATAACTACCGCAAAAGTAGCTTAACGCAACTCTTCACATTGCAGTCTATTGCGGGAAAATAACACTGTGTTAACGTGGTATTCTCAACACGGCGGCACCAGGTGATAGACCCACCACATCGCGCCAAATGAACGCATTAAAATCAATGTGACGCCACAAAAATGCAAAAGACGAATGATGCCACAAATCACGATACAAAAATCTGCGAAAACCAGCCACAGGCCTGCACTCCCCATGCGGGAAAATGCACTATAAAAGTTAGCAAAAAAAACACATACAAAAGCCAAACAATAGCAAAGCGCAACGGAGTCAGCCGGAGCAAGTGCAGAGGATAACCAGAACCTCACAAGTACCCCGGAGGACCAACCTGGGACCTCGGGGTCGGGGAAGGGCAAGGACAAGAAGAGTAGGAAGAAGCAGTTCTGAAGAGGACAATGGAAGAGGTCAGGGGGTGCTGGAATGATGTCAAGCGCAAAACCAAGCAGAAACTCGCAAACAATCGGAAAGCAGCAATGCAGACTGGAGGTGGGAGCCCAGCGCCACAGGAGGAGCTGGACGAGATGGAGGAAATGGTGTCCACAGTCATCAGTGGGGAGACGGTGGCAGGAGTTGGAGGCCTGGACACTGCTCAAGATGACCGGACACAACAGCAACATGGTGAGTACCGAACATGGACTAGGGGATGGGGGAGATGGGCACAGTGGCACACATGCACAAGTAAGCATAGCAAATCTGCAGACAAACCATGCCCCAGACCCCCAACTCCCACCAAAAGACCAATGCACCAAAGTATGCCACATCTCAGCACTGTATAAGCACCGAAGTCAGAGGCACACTCCATGTAAGGGAAAAGGGGCAGCCAAATCAGAGCTGCAGGGGCGACTCCCCAAAATGCGGCACACACACATCACATGCAGAGCACATCAATATTGACAACAATGTGGCACAATCCGCAACACGTCCACAACAGAACAGAGGACGCAACTGGTGCCGCTTGTGTGCAGAAACTGGCCAATCACATATGGCATTGAAGGCAATTTGAGTTGACAATGTACAAGTACAAACACACATCCATGATGTTGTCGGAATGTCCACTGTCCCGCATCATATACGCGAAGTGCACTTTGCACTACGCGAGATACGCGTTGCACTACGCGAACTGATGATTGCACAGTGCTGGATGCTTGTCCACACTGTGCAATCATTGAAAATGGCATCTTGCACATTGCGAGCTGTCGTTTTCTGCCGCTCGAATAAATTTTTACTTGAGTGGCAGCTTTCTCAACTGGTAGTTTCTCATCGCGAGCGGTCACGAGCATACGCGACCACTCGCAATGGGAAACCTGACCTCCCCACATTGAGAACCTTGCCGCAAGGTTTATTTTCCATGCTCGCGATCGCCAACTTGATGTTGCTGATCGCGAACGAGGAAAAAGTCTCACCGGGATGTAATTTTGCTCGCTCGCGGTTGCCAACTTCACGTTCGGGACCGCGAGCAAGCAAAAAATGCCAGCTACGCTACGCGATTTTGCACTGTGCTATGTGCAATCCGCATAGCGAGAAGTAGCACAAACTACGCAAACTTTGCGAGCGTAGCGTAGTTGTCCTCCCAGGGTTAGTATGGATGCATGTAGGGTTAATGATTTCATCTTACCTCCATGTTGCTCATGTTGTGGGACCTGGGTCACAGGGTGACACATTGCCGATTGCGGTCCAGGTGGTGCCGACACTAGAACAGAGACACACGCACTAGTTGTCCAGCATGGACGAAACCACGCCCAGAGCCCCGGGGTTATTGTTCACACCCTTACGCTGGACTGGCACACGCCAGGCCAGCCCACTCCGCTTACAGGGGGGGACAACAATGCTACATGTCCCAGGTCTTCCCTGTGGGGATCTGCTGCTCACAGGTCTAGTTGTCAGCATGCCACAGCCAGTCTCTCACGGCTGGTTTACACCCACACCACTCTTATCCAGCACAGCCGTCACAGAACATGTGACCCTGGCAATAAAAAGGTCCTGGCGTACGTGCTGGATGCCATTTCCATCATGTGCCGGGGGTGACATGATGGTGTCCGCACCACGGGACTCAATCATAAAGGGTCCATGGCTTGCGGTGCACAGACTTGGTGGCATCGAATACACTGTGGCAGGCACTGGCACACCACCACAGGATGGTGTCTTTCGGTGCACTGAGGTAGGGGCACCTTAAGTACTAAGAGGGTGTGCAGCCTGCGATGATGCGCAGTCCAGGCGGTCCGGAATGGTGACATTAGTGTGAGCCCTGCTGGACTGCAGTGTAGGCCTGAGCCAGCGGGCAGTGCGGGCAGTTAGTGGCACCTCTAGGGTGAGCGGGTGTGCAGCCTGCGATGAGGCCATGTGCACTGATATGTTCTCTGCCATAGCGAAATCAAGACCCAGAATCAAGTCTGTGACTTGGTGGCCCGTGGTGCGGGGCTGCATGATGTGGAGGGTGCATGGGCCCTAGGCTTGGAGCGCCCACCAGCACTTGGTGGGCCCTCTTGGAGACACGCTGATGGCGGAAGGTGAACAGTGAGGGCTGGTTGCGCAGGGGCAGGCAATCTCTGTGGGGCAGCGGGTGGGGCTGGTGTGCAGCAGCCTGTGTGCGCAGGGGCGGGCAAGCGATGATGGTGTGTGCTACAGTATGGACTCTGCCATCCATGTCTCTGGCGACTGTTTCAGATGAGGGACCTGGGGGACTGCAGTGTGTACCGGCACGTGGTTAGAGACACTCCTTTGGCTGCAGGTGAGCAGTGAGGCCTGGGTCCGTAGTGTCGGCACTCTCTCTCTCTCTCTACCTCTCTCTTTCTCTCCCTCTCCCTCTCGCTCTCTCTTTCTGTCTCCCTCTCTCTCCCTCTCTTTCTCTCTCCCTCTCTCTCCCTCTTTTTCTCTCCCTCTCTTTCTCTCTCCCCCTATCCCTCTCTCTCTCTCTCTTTCACTCTCTCGCTCTGTACTTTGATGGGCGCATGTCACACCTTCTTATCTGTATTTCTGTCTTGTAGGCTGTGACTTACAGAATGCCCAGAGAAGACCCGCCGTGCCTCTTCAAGATTGCTTTTTTTTGTTTAATCTATAATAAAGGATTTATTTAGATTATATGACATGAATGTATGATTTCCATTTTTCTGGCCACACCTGTATGTTAGGTGTTGTGATTATGCTACTTCAGGCGATTTGTTTGGTTCATGGTTTTGTGGAGTTGATGTGAATTCTCTTTGTCCAAAGGAGGCGGGGTGGGGGGTGGGGTCCTAGGGGTGGTGGCGGTGGGTGTTGTTGCTCTATTAGGGCTCAGGGCTGCATGTTCAGTTGCCCGGGGGCATCTGTTGTTCTTCATGTTTGGCTCTGGGCTGTGCTCCCTTGGCTGCTGCCGGTTGTTGTCCGACTTTACACCAGGTTAGAGCAGGTGTTAAAATCCTGCTGCTAACGCGCCTTATCGCCAGTTTGGGGTTCTTATCGCCGATCTGGCTGGTCATTGAGAATGTTGTGGAGTGGTGTTGTCGCGGCTTTTTGCTCGGGAACGTCTACTCTGCATGTCATTAGCGATAGTTGTCGGGGTCATCCGTGGCGATGTTTTTGGAGGATGCTATAGCCAGACAACTGGTGAGATCGGCTGTTTGCACCGGCTTGTGAATGGGGCGATACATTTAGCGCGACTTCGGCTGCGATAAAGTGCCAATAACTCGGCGATAGGTCATTGAGAATATGTCCCAGAGGGTCTTTCGATCAATTTCTTCAGTTCAATAGTCATTCCCTCTTTGCCTATGGCCCCTCAGTGTCCGAGCTGTGTCAGTTGTTGGGCTTCATTCGGCCCCTGACCCTCGTGCATTCTTCCTGATCACAAGTGCACTTACACTAAAAGAAGTGTCACCTCGTTGCCAGGACTGGTGCGCCCATTGTTTCATTGTTTTATCTTTCCTTTTTATTCTACTTTCTGTTTTAGACATCTTTATTTTTAAACTATGTATTCAGGCTACAATAATTCAAAGCCGAGAGTACATTTTTTTTTCGAAAAATAGGAAATACATTTTACATTTAAATATGGGTGTATGTATATGGAAAATATAATATATATGAATACAGGTGTGTGCCTTGTACAATGAGCATTCAGAACTCAGATGTGGTTCTATTTCTGCGGTTAGTACTTCAGAGATGGAGGGCACAGGACTGTACAGAAAATATTCATATCGAGTTAAATTCTTGGCGCATTTCTTTCAGCCTCAGAAGCAGCGTCCCCAGACACACCTCTGCACCGCCCCTGACAGCTGGGCGGTACCTCTGAGTTTACTCCTGTGTTTACTCCTCTGTGCTCCAGCTCTGCTCACTCCCCTCTAATTACAGGCTACATCCAGGGTAATGATGGCTCCTGCAGCTGGGGCTGGGACTGCTGCCTCCCTCGGTGAGAGCGATGGATTCTCAGAGGGTTTCACTGAAGCAGGAGACTGGGCAGTGATGTATCAGAAACATGTTTGCGCATGCGCTCTCAACAGGCCTTGGGCAAATCTTTGATTTGTGCCTGCAGGACTTCAAGATTGAAGTGATTCAACGGCTCCTGTAGATCTCAGAGATTCGAGGGTCTTCAGGGTGTATTTATAGAGATTTCTATTTTCACAATAACTTTCTTGTGCACATTGTTGAGATTGAGAATAATGGAAAGGATAGGGAGTGAAAGGAAATGGAAGGAAAAGCCGCTTTTGCACAGGGCCGGCTTTAGTGCTGGTGGCGCCCTGTGCGACAATGTTTGTTGGCGCCCCCCCCAGTGACCACCTCCACCACGGATTCTCTCACTAGCACCCTTTAACAGTGACTGGGGGGCATATTATCAAGGACGGCGTTAAAATTATCGCCAGTTTAGCGGCAGAAAAGTGCTGCAAATGCGGCGATAATGGGCTTGATAATATGCAGCATAGAATTCCAATCGAAGCCCAGGTTCACACCAGAACATGGACTTCGATTGGAATTCTCAAGGGCATATTATCAAGCCCATTATCGCCGCAAACTGGCGATAATCTTAACTCCGTCCTTGATAATATGCCCCCAAGTCTCCATAACCACACTCTCTCAGATGCATTGAATTAGTTATATAGTGCCACTCATACCAGTGTAGGGTGTCCGAGCACTTTGCATCACACACACATTACAAAGAGACAATCATTCATACCTGTGTAAATCAGTGTATAGGAAATGTTACATAAGCCAAAGGACTAAGGGGCATATTAACTGGCCCCACATAGCGGTAGAAATATTATCGGCGGCTATCGCTGAAAATTATCGCCATGATAACGCTATATTAACAATACATAGCGCTATGGCGATAATATTTCAGCGATAGTGGTGTTTACCATGGAACATCGCTGGCTTTCCAGCGATGTTCCATGGAAAACAGCGATAACATTGCTGATACGACCCTGTGGTCATATCAGCATAATCCACCTAGCATTATTAGTATGCCTTAGTCTGGAATTTAACAGACGTTAAATTCCAGCGTTAAGGCCGAGGTAGCGGGATTTTTTTTATCGCTGCACCACCTTGTTAATATCGCGAAGCTGCCTTCGTGATATTTTCATGTGTTGTTTTCACAGCCACGCCTTCTTTGCATCTCATTAGCGAGGCGAGGCTGTGAAAAAACGGGCTCTACCTCAAAGAAACATGCGCTAGCGTGTCCTTGATGATATTGCGATATAATTATCGCCGCTTATCGCCCGAAAACGGACGCTAAAGCGGCGATAATTATATCGCCAGCCCTTGCTAATATGCCCCTAAAAGTATATGAGTCACATGTCATCCATACTGGTAGGCAGTATAGTTTAAGAGTGTTTGGTGTGGAGAAGCACAAAATCAGAGTCGAAAAAGAAACAGCATAATTGGGAGTTTTCTTTAATAATAAGAATCGATTTCTAGCCAAATTAACCCTTTTTGCAACATTAATCAATGTTCTAATAATGTATACTTTGCAGTGTGTATGCAGTTCTAGGATGAAAGTTAATAGCTCACTATTCTATATTAGGAATTTAAGTTATAAATTGCAAGTAACAAAAAAGATATCTCTTTTGAAAGCAGTAACCTGCTGATCTGTTTACATCATACGCACTCTGTAATCTACTTGGTACACGTTCTTTGCAGCAGGCATATTAACCCTCTGCACTAACTTCACCAAAAAGTCAAAACCCCAACTATACAAAACGCTGATCTCTCTCCAGGAAAATAATTAATCACACGAGTTATCTTGACATTTATGTGAGGCCTGGTAATTGCCGGGGGAAAAAAACGCTGCAGCAGGTGCTTCAAAAGCATAATAAACTTTCACACACGGCGCCCCCAGGAAGCCAGCACCCGGTGCGGTGGCACCATTCGCACCGCCCTGCTTTTGCATGACCACCCCCAACGCTTTGGATTGATGCTACTGGTGTGCACCAAGGCCTGCCAATCAGTACATGAAGTGGCGGCAATCATTTTATCAGGGAGGATGTGTGGGGCTCCACACGTACACAGACACACTCACTCACACCCATGCATTCACACATGTGCATATACACACCCATCCACAACACTCACTCACAAATACACATTGATACATACATTCATACACGCAAGCACACATGTACTAAACAAAAAAAAACATTCAAACATACCTTCAATGCAGCTCTCTGGGAGAATTCCTCAGAGGACCCAGGAGGGTTGGGACTTCTGCCTTCTTTCAGTGGCTGGCCCTGGGTTAGCCAGTGTGGGAGGGCACGCGTCCCTCACTCATCAGACAGTCAGTTGGGGTCAGTGAAACTGCTGACCCCACCTCACTCTGTGACAAGGTGTCTCTGAATGACACTCAGCCCGGGGCACTTCAGGGCTTAAATTGAAGTGTGCAGGTACGACTATCAGTGACCTCCCCTCTCATCATGAGGGAAGGGCCTTAAGATCCTTTTGCCATACTCAGGTGGTCACACCCACAGGGCTGTGAAATCCTTAGCCTGGCAAAGTTTAGGTCAGGCAGCCAGGCACCTGCACATTTAGTGCACGTCTACTCCTGCCGGACTGACCTGAACAAGAAGAGTGATTATCAGACTGACCTTTCATTAGCCTGACAGACACCCTTCTTACCAGGGAAGAAATTGGAGGGGTGGCCCTTCCACCCATACGGACAGGCCCTAGTTGAGGATTAGTTTTCTAACCCTTTGCAAAATGTATGTTAAATTGGCTTCACCCAACTGGCTTAAGCTGACTTACCTATAATGCCCTCCTTTATGGTACACAGGTACCAATGCCACATAAGTTAGAGTGTACAAACAGAGCTGCAGCACTGATTATGCCACCCTGCGCATGGCAGAATCCAAAACGGCACCCAGCCTGCGGCTGCAGCCTGGCAGAGCAGCTCTAAACTACTGATTTGGCTTTACCATTTAAATCAATGTCAACGACGCGTTGCCCTTACCTATGCATATAAGTCACCCTAAGGAGGGCCTATCGAGCCCTAAAGCAAGGAGCAGTTTATTGTTAAGTGGGACATGTGTTTTATTAGAACATTGTAATGTTGGGACCTCCATTGAAGACAATGGAGCGCTCCCTGCTCTTACGGGCCCGTGAAGGCCCGGAGAGCAACATTCCGATGCTTTACAAAGGCTTCTCGGAGATCGAGGGGATTAGCCCTTTGTTTCATTTGTTAGAACATTTTGCCCTCTAGTGGCAGAATGTTGTTATAGCCCTTCATAGCAGGACTATACCGGCTATTAAAGTCCCGTTCCCTTGTTAAAGTCCCTCGCCTTCGGCTTGCGAGCAGGCCTATAATAAGGCTATAATATGTCCCAAGAGTAAAATAGTCAAATTGTCAGTTTTACTGTGGAGAAGCTAGTAGCCCCATTGGCTAGCAGCGTTGGCTCCTCCTCAAGAGCGAGGGAGCATCGCCCCGCCTGTTGTAAGAGTAACAGGCAAACACAAATAAATAAAATGGCATTTGATTTCCTTTTTTGTGCCACCCCACTGGCTTGCCCTGTGTACAGCATGAGGGTGGGGCTGAATCCTGCAAATGCAGGATTACAACACTGGTCTACAGTGTGCATGACAGATTGGCTGGCTGTCTACAGCCGTCCTATCCAACAGGCAAAGTGTAGACCCAGCAATCCCCGGCTGTAAAACAGCCTGGGAGCATCTGACACAGGCCCCCAGCGTCAAAATGAGTGCTGGGTGATCCCGCTCCCACCAGTCCTGGAGCTGATCGCACAGCATGAAGTTACATTCCACAAGCAGGAAGGAAGTTCTTCCTTTTCCTGCCCATGGAAGGGAGAAGTGCTGTGGGGGTCGTGCTCCAGCTCTGAGTTCATGGTGAGTAGCGCCTTCGTGCTGCTGTCTACTACAGAGTTACAGGCTCACATCTCACACCTGCTAGCTTCTGGATGGGACGACTAAAATAGGTACTTCAAGGTATAAAATGAATCATGGTTTGAAACCCGACTTGAAGACCAAGTCAAATTTAATGTCATTTTTGAGAATAAACAACTTCTAGAAAGTTGCCACTATTTTGCCTAGTTTATCTGGTGGCCTTTCGCAGTTGCTGGCCACCAGACAGCCTTCTACCCTTCTGGGGAGTCGCGTGAAGGACTTCCAGGTTCAGAAACAATAGAGCTTTGACACTGAGGAAGATGTTAACTTTCCCTTACAGCAAGGCACACATTGTGTTGAACAAAAAGACAAGTTTCAAAGGAGAAGCTGCCTTCGGTGGTCAAATGTGGCGGGAACAGGGAGGGGAAACCAGTAGCAAAACCTGCTTTTTCTTGGGAATGCAGCCTACAGGTAGCCACTCTTCTAGGGTGGGCAACCAAGCTCCTCATAACTGAGAAAAGTTTTAGACATCTTTAAAAAGTGGACTGGGATTGCTAGATGCAACTCATTGCCCAAGTCATCACTAGGCAAGAGGGATCCTGGTAGCCCATTGACTAGTGTCTGTATCATCTCCCCAGGGCACTTTCTGGGGTTAAATATGACACTTTAAACTTGGAAGGAGTGAGAACGTTGAAGGGTGACCCCTCAGTTTCCCAAGGATTGCAATAATACATTAGAGAGGGGAAATCCTAAATGCTGTGTGAATGTTTATTCTAACCCCAGCCGATGGGCAGACCGCACCCAGGTAAATGAGTGCCTGCACCACATTTTCTGGAGTCTGTGTCCTCTTTCTAATAAGTAAGGGTCTGTCTGCTAACAACTCCCTATGTTATGTATATATATAAGCATATACATATGTAAATACACATATATTTATATATATAATAGGGTCCTCACCCACAGGTGCCACATGTGACCTGCTTCATCGTCGAACCCTCACTCATGCACCTACAGTGCATGACTGGGCTCAGCGCGTTTATAAGCAGAGCTCTTATAAATTTGAGTGCAGGGAGGGAAAGTGAGTTAAAATTACCTCTAGAACCTCTAATAATAAATGTTATTCTATGTGGCCAAGGGCAGAATTAAAAATAATTAGATGTAATTTGGATACAGTGTTCCACGACATCTATAAGGTCGACATGTTTCAGCCGTTTGGCTGTCCGTGTAGGGCCGATTGGCTTTCTTCAGAATCTGCTTGGTGGTTACACAGTCAATGTTTAGTAAACAGTAAATATATTAAGCCTCTGTCCATCTTACAACTGCCAACCAGTGCTGAAGTCCTTGTGCTCCCTCCCTTAAGCATAGTACATTTGGCCTACACCTGACAGACTCATTTAATGTACTTATAAGTCCATAGTAAAGTGGGACTACATGTACCCAATGCCCATTAATTAAATGCTTTTAGTGGGTATGCAGCACGTTTTGTGCCACCCACTAAAGAAGCACTTTAACCCCTTCAGCGCGGCGCGGATTACCGCGCTGTGCTGAAGGGTTCTTGCGTGGGCGGGGCCGTGACGGAGTGGTTCCGTCACCCGCACAGCACGACCGAAGCGTGTGACAGAACCACTCCATCACGCACATTGAAGGGGTTAAAACATGGCGTGGGCAGTTTTAAACTGCCAATTCAACCTAAGAAAATAAACATTTTGTCAGGCATAAACCTTCCCTTTTAATACATATAAATCACCCCTTAGGTAGGACCTAAATAGCCCATAGTGTAGGGTGTATTATATTAAAAAAAAATAGGACATTTTCTTTTAAGTTTCACATGACCTGTTTGGCGTCTAGTTTTCTGGGTCACATGACCCTGTTGTGAGTTTTTATGACTAGCCAGTGAGACATTAGGGCTTCGGTGGGACCGGAATTGCCTATCCTGCCCCACTTGCACTCAAATAGTGGTTCGCCCCGACCACAAGAGAAGAAGTGTTGTTGCTCAGAAGACTGACTTGCTGATTGAGGCCTCTCTAGTTCTCCTTTAGGATTTCTATGCTGCTTGAGGCCTTCCTTGTTCTCAGGCAACCGCGCTGCTACTTGAAGCCTACCCTGCTCTGTCAGGAGTAAGCTTGACCTTGCTCTCTTCCACCCAGGCTAATATGAGTGTCTCCAAAGGTCAGTTCACTGGCCTCCTGCTCTGAGCTAAAGGTACTCAACAGGCTCCAGAGGCCTGCCTGCAACTGCCCAGCTGACCTGCTGCAACTGGACCTGCATGGACCTGCACAGATCTTGCCTGAGCCCTGCTGGCCTGAGCCCTGCTGGCCTGAGCCTTGCTGGCCTTCTCTAGAGTGAGTTCCTGATCCCCGAGAGGTGCTGCCTTAGGTCCTGGATTCTTGACTGGCATCAGTTGTGCTCCTTCTGCAAAATCCTTGACTTCTGAAGTCTTAACACCCTAGTTTGAGAAAGTGGCTTTTTCAGCAGCACTACACTGATCCCTATATCGAGCGCATGCTCCATTGTGGTCGGCCTCTACTTCTGACTTTCCCCCAGACTAGCATGACACGATTACCATAAGTGGTGCTTTGCGCTTTTAGATGCTATACTCACCCCAAACCTTATAATTTCATATTTCTGGTTCTGCTGATTGGATTTTTTCTCAATCTGGTCTAATTTTCGCTATTAAAGTTTATGCTAGTTCTTTCTAAAGTGATTTGAGAATTTTCTCTTGTGGTGTTTTCACTTTTTACTGTTTGTGTGCTAGATACTGTTTGTGTGCTAGATACAATGTCTCTAAGTTAAGATTGTTTGTTTTGAGGTAAGTATGGGTTACACTAGAGACTTGCCTGGTTCATCCCGACAAAGACGGTTGTTTTTGCTTGAGAAGTGTTTACATCCCCCTCAACCAATAACGCAGCTTCTTACATTGGCCCAGAAGGAACCGGCAGCAAATTCACTAATCTACACCCTTTCTATTGAGAAGAAAGGTTTGTAACAGTCATTAATTTGCTTCTCAGGCCCTAGGCCGTTAATCCTTTTATTTCTTCCTAAACCCATGTCACGCTCACGGAGAGCGACGCCCTCTCATCTTACTCTTTTAGGTGGGTAGCAGAGAGTGACGAGTACCTCTACCGTGGGTTTGTAACTGGGACTTGAATTGAGGTTGCCATAAATCTCCTGGTTCAGAGGACGTATCACGGTAATCCTGGTTCCACTAACGATCCGACCGCAGATGGAGCTGAGCAGTTTGTGTTTCATAATCCTCCTTATGCTCTGCCTTGGGTCAACGGCTCATCCCCCAGGACCTGCTTCTATAAATCTGCAGGTGTCTGATGCCCCTACTGTAGGGAGCGGGCTTTGTATGTGGTAGTGCCGCTCGCAGGCGCGGACTTTGTTTTAAATAAACCTTTTTACCTTCATCATCACCGAGGAGCTGGTTGGAACTGTGGGGCGAGACTGACTGGCGCGGTCATCACGGGAGGCTGCTACTGTGCAGGGACTGCGAGGACCAGGGTGCCTTGGGCTACAATCATTGAACGCACCTGATCCTCTTCCTGGACACACCTCCCTCTGCCTCCACTCCCATAAAACGCCTCGCGGCCCCCGCTTCGCGGGAGCCGCTCGCAGGCGCGGACTTTGTTTTAAATAAACCTTTTTACCTTCATCATCACCGAGGAGCTTGTTGGAACTGCGGGGCGAGACTGACTGGCGCAGTCATCACGGGAGGCTGCTACTGTGCAGAGACTGCGAGCACCAGGGTGCCTTGGGCTACAATCATTGAACGCACCTGATCCTCTTCCCGGACACACCTCCCTCTGCCTCCACTCCCATAAAACGCCTCGCGGCCCCCGCTTTGCGGGAGCCGCTCGCAGGCGCGGACTTTGTTTTAAATAAACCTTTTTACCTTCATCATCACCGAGGAGCTGGTTGGAACTGCGGGGCGAGACTGACTGGCGCGGTCATCACGGGAGGCTGCTACTGTGCAGGGACTGCGAGGACCAGGGTGCCTTGGGCTACAATCATTGAACGCACCTGATCCTCTTCCCGGACACACCTCCTTCCGCTATTTAATTGACCTCAGTCCACGCGTGAGCGGGACGCATGCGGGGCGCAGTCCGGGGCGAAGCCCGGGCAAAGGGCGGGCCCGTTTAAGCCCGTTCAAGCACGGTCAAGACCGGACCGGGCCCCTTCACTTTCCTGTCCCGCCTTCGTAGAGAAAACATGGCCACACGGTCGAAAACACAGGCATCAACTTCAATGCTTTCAGGTACACTGGACAATTTTCTTATTAGGGCTAATTCGGTGGTCAATAATGAATTGGTAATGTTAGAGCAACGACTCTCGGAAGGTATCGAAAGTGCCAGGAGATCTTCTCTTGGCTTACTTGCAGCTGCAAGAACCCCGGAGAGATTGGATAACTCTCACACTGCCCTAATGAACAGTATTGACCAAACGATTGATTCGGTACTTCAGGATCTAAGATCTAGCTTAACTGTGGTACCGGATGCTCCTTTGGACCTGGGGAAGGATATACCTCTAAGCTTAGCTCATGGTTCACGGGAGGGGACGATACCCAAAAGGAAAAGTGTGAGGAAGCTGAAGGGTGGGAAAAAGGCCAGGCTGGATACTGATGTTTCACCTATTGAAATATCTGGCACTATTGAAACCCAGACTCTAGCACCCACATCAAGATGTAATCAAACTTCTCAACACCCCTCCCCTCCCAATAGAGCTGCTGGACCAGGGCGAGAGACTGATTTGCTTGCTAGCTCCCTAGTAAATGCGCTAAAAGTCTTAATTCACCCTCTTTTGGCTAGATTTGATTCTATTAATGACACGCTTATAGAAATAAAAAAAGCAACAGGAATTATTACTAACTGCTTGATAAATAAAGGCAGTTCTATTTCTAAAACGAATAATGTCTCCCAAAAACAATTCCCAGAGCCCTTGTCCCTTAGTGTGGATAGTTCAGGTGCTCCCCCCAAACAGGTAGGAGTGGGGGTGGTTACCGACCCACAGGTTTTGTCCCAATCTTTGAATCTCCAACAGACTTCTGTCGTTCCCCCCCACCCTACTCAGAATTGTTCTTCTGCTCAACCTAGGCCTATGGACAATGCTGATAAATTAAAAGCCCATAGTGCC
This sequence comes from Triturus cristatus, assembly GCF_964204655.1. Lineage (NCBI taxonomy): Eukaryota > Metazoa > Chordata > Amphibia > Caudata > Salamandridae > Triturus > Triturus cristatus. Next base: position 1,129,829,233 of record NC_140588.1, on the reverse strand, counting down.
ACAATCGAAACCAACACTAATGCTCAGGGCAAGCTAAGCAGAAAGGATGTGGTTAATTTACCCCCCGAGGCGGCCCCCTATGTATTAGTGCTGGCTGGAATTCCTAAGTATACCAACTCTGAGGCAGAAACCTACGACTCTCTTAAAAACAAAGTCACAAGTTGGTTAAATACCCATAGGCCACTCCCGCCTTCTGCAACCGCGGCTGTTTTGATGGTCAGGAGGATTAATTGGTTGGGTAATTCTCTTAAACGCTATAAGGGCGATTGTGTCCTGGTGAACTTCAGAGACCCTAATATAGTATCATATATCCTTAATTGGAGGGGAAAACAGCGAGAGACCTGTATCCAACCCTTACCACTTTCCTATTTTTATCCCCCTTCAAATAACAGTGTATATGCTGAGAATGTAGAAGGATGGACAAGGGTGGGTCCTCTATCCTCTGTTTCTCGCAATTGTGATAATTCCTGGCTATACCAGCCTACTGCTTATAATGTTCCATGTCACAATAGGTTTAGCCCACTGGAAGAGGTGGATTGACTGCAGGTTGTAGATGAGTGTGATTTAGTATTAGTACAGACTGAGGCGATTTCACCAATCGACATTATCAACAACGACCTTCCACCCATCTCAGATAACACCGGTATATCTGCCGACTTCCATGTGCTCGTTCATCATTAAAGATCCTTTCCTGGAACATAGCGGTCTGCACAATAAGCTTGATTGCCCCGAATGGGGCCTTTTTATAGATCAACATGATATATGTTGTTTTCAGGAAACATGGGCTAGGATTAACTATCATCGAGTGGGATTTGCCTCCTTTTTTCTCCCGGCAACTTGGGGAGGTAAAGGCCGACCGTCTGGTGGCCTCACCATTTGGGTGGCATCTCATTTGGGTTGTACCGTTACCGCCCTTGGTACTGGATCTGATGATGTTCAAACTATAATATTGAAATGGCAGGCTAGGATACAGATGGCCCTGGTTAATTTCTATTCCAGACCGACTAGTTTTTCGGCAGAATCAGGGGCTGTGGACGCTTTATAAATGGTATTGGCAGACCTACCAGAGGGTATTCCTCTTGTGGTGGGCGGGGATTTCAACTCTCACTTTGAACCCTTAGAGGGATTATTAGATGCCATAAACCAAGAAGAGGATGACTCTTGGGATATTCCACAAGTACCTGGTCCTACTGTAAGATCATGGACCCCATTGGCTCTCCAAATTACCTCTCTATCGTTGGCCCACTCTATTAGAGCTTGTAACGGACGCTCCAAATCCGATAATCCCCCAAAGCCGACCTTTAATGTATCGGGCAGAGAGGCCCATCTCGATTACATCTTTGTTAAGTGCAAGGAATGGAATCGAGTCTTGGACTTTCTGGTGCTTCCAAGGAGAGAAAGTGACCACAACCCTTTAGTTCTGGATTATGCCTTGTTAGGTTTGGGTCCTATTGAATCTTTGTTGACTCCAGACAGAACTGATAATCTTGCCCTTTCTAACAATAGACGGAGGGTGAAATGGTCGAAATTGGTCAGCAACCCGGAGGACATGTCCAAAGTTTATGGGAAGGTCAGTTTAACTTTGGACCGAATTGCTGACCTTATTGAGTCTGAACTAGTTCCGGATATTAATAGTGAGATTGCTGTACATAATGATGCACTCTATGCAAGTTTAGGAGATATCTTGAACCCTGTAGCTCCCCCAAAGAAATACCAACCCAGGAAACACTCATGGTATAATCGAGCTTGTAGACTCGCAAAAGCTGAATTAATGATTGCACTAAAGGAAAATGCTGAGCGAGATCTTATCAAAAACAAACGACGTACGTATCGTTATTTGACCCACCATGCCAAACTTGAGTGGGCTAGTCAGAATTGGGCCGATCTAACATTTGCCTTGGCGGAACGAGACTCTTTTAGATTCTGGAAAATTGTCACTACCGGTGCCACTGATATGGTGTCCGCTATTAGCCCGAATATTGCCCCGCAAGTCTGGGAGGATCATTTTACCCTTTTGTACAACAATCCAGCCCCCAGCTTAACTCCTCTCTTATCGGAATCACCGTTGAGTGATGATTCTACTTTTAACCCAATCACTTTTACTATATCTGAAGTCCTGACTGCTATCGCAGCACTCCCAGCGGGGAAGGCTCCTGGCCTTGACAAGGTCCCTGGTGACCTTTATAAACACGAACCAGAAGTCTGGGCTCCTTATCTTTTAATCGTATACAACGGAATTGCAAGGGGCATGAAGATCCCTTTTACTTGGCTGGGTGCGGAGGTGGTCCCTATCTATAAGAAGGGATCGCCTCTCCTCCCAGTCAATTATCGGCCTATCAGCCTTATTGATGTAGCCCAAAAACTGTTTGCCAGACTGATCATCAATCGCCTATTGGACTGGATTGATGAGGAGGAGATCCTGAGCCATTATCAGGCTGGCTTCAGGAAATCTGTATCTACTATTGACCAGATCTTTAGGTTTAATATGCTTTACTGGAAAACTGTCATGGTTGAGGGTGGATCCCTATACACAGTCTTTGTAGACCTTCGATCAGCCTTTGACTTGGTCCCACGTACCAAGTTATGGGCTGTTCTTCGTGAATTAGATATTCCACCCTCCCTTCTTGACATTATAATTCGATTACACACTGAAAACTTCGTTAAGGTTAGATGTGGGAGAGAGGGAAAATTATCATCTAGCTTCCCTGTCAATAGGGGTGTGCGCCAGGGCCGTGTCCTGGCTCCCACCCTTTTCTGCCTATATGTAAACGGAGTTATCCCCTATTTAAATATGGTCCCTAACAGAGACGCCCCAAAGCTCGCTGGAGTGGGGATTTCGGCAATTATGTTTGCTGATGACACCTTGCTACTTGCCAAATCCCCTATGGGTATCCAGCGGGTATTGGATGGGTTTGTCTCTTTCTGCCAGGACAGGGGTTTGGAAATCAATACTTCAAAAACAAAATTTATGATTCTGAATCCCCCAAGAAAATCCCGTCCAAATCCAACCATTGATGGAGTTAGCTTGAAGAGAGTTCGGGTGTTTGAGTACATGGGAGTGACTATAAATGAAAACTTCATATGGACTCAACACCAAACCAAATCCCAATTAAAACTAACGCAGAAAATTGGGGCGATTGGCAAACTATGGAAAAACTCCTACATAAAACCTATTGGTCCACCTTTAGAAATCTACAAGGTACAGGCCAGAGCGGCAGCAATTTACGGGGCGGAACTATGGGGCAATAATTCCCTCCAATCATTTATGGTCGTCGAAAATAATTTTCTTCGACAATTATCATCTTTACCAGCTAGTACTCCACTTCTTCCCCTTAGGCTGGACTTAGGAATTAGACCCATTAAGGATGAATTAGCCCTAAAGCCTCTAACCTTTTGGCGACGTTTATGGGCAACCGCCGAACTTAACACCTACAGACAAGAACTTCTGGATTTACTGAAGTCCCAAATTATACAAAATCTTCCCTGGATAAGGTATATCAAGACAGAGTTTGATAGGTTGGGTTGCCCTTCCCTATGGAGTTCTCCAGAAACTGCATCCAAGGCCATATCACGCAAAGCTCTGGTAACAATGTATTATGAAAGAAATCGTTCGGTCTGGTTGACCTCTGATAACCTTGGCTCCATGACAAGATCATTTATTTTAATGAAAGATTATTATAGGTTTGAGATGGTGCTGGATGATATGTATCCCGTAATTTTAAGATATAATTCCCTTCCCATCCGCGCTCTTACGAATAGATGGCACCCCTCCACTGATCTTAATTGTCCCTCTTGCACTGCTCAGCCTGAAAATGATCTCCATGTAATTTTCTTCTGTCTGTTATATACAGAATCTAGAAGAAAATGGATTATTCCCCTATGCAAAAAATGGGGTTTTAGAAAACACATGGAGGCATATCGAACAGGGCAAACCAAACTACCAAGCCAATTCTTATACTGGGAAGGAAACAAGCTTCCGGGGACCGGTTTCTGGCATCACAGCCTTCGTCGGCCCGGCTTGCCTGAATCCTGATGGTGCAATGAGCAAGGGACTCACGTCTGAGCATACCCTCCCACACTGAGTGTGGATAAAAACGATTTGGGAAAAAGGGGGTGGTGTGGTTTGGTTTGCACTGTTCCCATAATGCACTGGGACAGGTACAGACTAATTTGCATGTAGCCAGGTTCTGAGCTGGGATGGTGCAGTGAGCTAAAAAACGGTGATGGATTAAAACCATGATCTCTTGACTTGGTAAGAGTATTCTGCATCATTCAGAAACTCTGTCCATTACCACCCCCTTTTTCCCAAATAGCTTGAATCCGATGGCATAACGAGCACGGGACCCACGTTTAAAACTGGACTCACAGGCACAGCAGTGGCAGGCCTCAGACATGTTTTCAGGGCTACTCTTGTGGGTGGCACAATCAGTGCTGCAGGCCCACTAGTAGCATGTATTCAGTACACAGGCAAAGGAACAGAATGGTTAAACAAGAAAAGGCCCACTATCTAAAAGTGGCAATTTCAGACAAGCAAATTAAAAACCAACTTCACCAAAAGATTTATTTTTAAATTGTGAGTTCAGAGACCCCAAACTCCACATCTCTATCTCTTCCCAATTAGAACATACACTTGTAAGATGTTGCAAGGCAGCTCCAATGCTAACCTAAGGGAAAGATAGGCATTGTTATGGTGAAAAACATAATTAACAGTATTTCATTACCAGGACATGTCAAACACAATAGTAAATGTCCTACCTTTTAAGTGCATTGTACACTGCCAATGGGGCTACCCTGTTCCTATCCTAGGGGAGCATTCCATGTAAAAAAGGAAAGGTTTGGGCCTGGCATGTGGGTGCACTTGCCAGGACGTGGCAGTTTAAAACCGCACTCACAGGTACCATAACAGGCCTGAGACATGTTTTCAGGGCTACTCTTGTATGTGGCACAATGAGGCCTGCATTGCCACTAGTAGCATTTGATTTACAGGCCCTGCGCACACCTGGTGCACTTTCCTAAGGATTTACTGGCATGTCAAATCTGACAATCATGGATAAACCAATCACTAATACAATTTAGACAGAGGGAAAATGCACTTTTGCACTGATTAACAGTGGTAAAGTGCCTAGAGTCCTACATCCAACAGAAATAGGCCAGTAAAAAATAGGAGGAAGAAGGCAAAAAGTCTGGGGATGACCCTGGAAAAAGGGCCAGGTCCAGCACAACCCCTTCCAGCCTAAAGACAGGGTAGACTAATCAATACCTTGATGGGCTTCCCAACTTAGGTACATTGACTTTAGATCCTAGCACGTTCCACTTCTATGTCTCTCTGAGCCCAGTTAGATCCCTCTGTCCATACTCTCAGGGCCCACTAAGCCCACCTATGGGGAATCCTTCTCCTCACCTGTGGATCCCATGTGTGGAGCACCTAACCTTACTTTGCTCACAGATGTATTGCAGTAGGCAGACAGTACCACCATGGCTAACACAGTGGTGAGGCCCATTCCACCCTCGGGACATGACTCCTGTCCAAAGCCCAAGGGCAACTCTATCCATAAGGACGGCAACAATTCTGACCACTGACGGCTGTCAGTGACAAGAGCCAAGCCCAAGGCCTTTCAGGGTTCTCTAACCTCTGTGGTTTCTCAGAGTGGTGGCCATAGCCCTAGGTGACTGGTTCCCTTTGTCTACTCTCCCTATCACCAGTACAGGGGTGGTATCCTGAGACTAGTCACTCCACCTAGGGTCTGTACCCTTAGGCCAAGCATGTGTCTGGCAAGCCAGGACTTCCAGGGGAGTACAACAACCCCCCAGGGCAAACACACGTGTTTTGTGAGAGTTTGACTGGTACATGTTTCCCGGCTCCTGTCAATCTGACAGAACATCATGCCCTCCCATGCCAAAGGTGTCATCACCAAGGTCATTCCTGGGGCACTCTACCCTCAGAGCGGGCATCCCCTTACCAACTGGTTCTACCACAGAGGACTGTCTCTCCCTCTCACCTCTCCATCTGGAATTCTGCACTCTCCTTTCTGGAGTGGTGCTGCAAGATGTCAGAACTGGTGGGATCCTTGTGGCAGCCGCCCCCTACGTTTTCCTCACCAGGGGGCTATCCACTCAGTGGATAGCCCCCTGGTACAGACTAGGCTACCTTCCTGATGACCCCCTATGGGTTCCATCCAGGCTTTGAGACTGGGTATTGGCACCTTGGGCCTCTACCCACCCCCACCTCTCCCTCCACCCTGAAAAGATACGTGGGACCCTCTATCCATTCCACTATGCTGGGACGTGTCTGGGCTACTGCAAACCTAGCCCTCACTCTGAGGGAGAAAACCTGAGCCAATCCCCCTAAGGGTTACTCCCCAAGGTGTCTCCGGACCCTCTGACATCCACCAAAAGGCCTGTTTCCAGCTCAAACTCCCTGAACTCACACTCCTCCGGGTGTTGGTTTAGCTCTGGAAAAACATGACTGAACACATACCCTCAAGCAATCAAATTATACAGCCCCTCACATGTGTTCACCATACTACCCTTCACCCAACCATCCAGTGCCTTGAAAAAGTACCCCATATCATCCCTCATCTGGTGAAACAGTGTCTGACTGCCAATCAAACTCAACCCTACCCTCCTCTGGGGTGACTCCATACTCCCCAACCAGGGCTTCCTCCACGGGGTGCACCACTCCTTGTCACTACCTTCTAGAGACCTTAGAGTGCCCCTCCCACCACCAGGAATTTACCTCCCTATGCCAGTTCTCCAATCCTCCTCAGGGGCTCTGCATTCCTCTGGGGCTACCTCGTATGCCTGAGCCCACTGGTTTATGTCACACCCTCCTTGAATTAGAATCCAAGCCTCTGGGTGTGTAGACATTTTCTTAAGTACTGAACATGGTACTTTCGCTGCCACCACCTGTGCTGGAAATAGCCCTCCTGGATTCCAGCTCCTCCTGCATCTCTCTCATTCTCAGCTCATGAGCTAAAACCATTTCCCTTTTCTCCACCTCCCATCATTCTCTATCCATATCCAAGTCACGTTTTGCAATGTCCAACTGGAGCTTCCTGACTTTCCACCTGTTCTCCAGCTCCTCTGGAGACAGACCTGGAGATAAATCACTGCTGCTAGCTCTGGAGGGTGATCTTTCACCATTCAGGCTGCCCCCACCCCGCCCGACAAACAATGATGGTCCTCCAGCCATCCCAGATGCAGACTTGGATCCTCCTCCTCCACACCATCATGTATATCTTCTGTGTGCTCACCAGCCTCCTTGGCTACCTTCCAGGCCATCAACACCTTATCCAGCTCATTCTATCCAGTGAGGTCCTCGAAAGAACATCTGAACGTCCTGCAGAATATTTTGAGCTGAGGCACAGTATAGGACTCCAACCTCTCCTGCTCAAACACCCACTCTGCAGCTGCAGCTGATGCCTCCACGTACCGAGACATGACTGTGGCCAAAACACAAGAGTTGCAAAAACAGAAAGAGAAAAAACAGTATGCTGGAACGTTATGGTCTGCGATATGGAAGTAGAGTACACCAATCACTGTCTGAATTCCTCACTGCTGACCACCAATGTTAGAAATAGGGTCTGTAGTTGGCAGTGGTTTGCTAACCTGTCCACGTTGGGACCATCACTCTAGTCAGATTAACAGGACTACACAGCTAAGATAACCCATGCTCACCTCATTGGTAGCTTGGCAAGAGCAGTCAAAAGGACAACAGTTTAGAAAAATAGACAATAATTATGTTAATACCATAAGACCAAAATTAAACAATTCCAACATACACATGTCAAAATATCCCTTTTAAAAAGCTAATAAGTTTTGTCCATAGAAATCAATGGATGCATTAATTTACAACAAAGTCCCTTAGATGAGTCACAAATCAATGATTAGAAAAGGTGCAGGGGAGGTTAGGCCCCAGGGAAAACAGTTGTTGTGTTGGTTCCGTACTGGCAGGGGAGGTGATGTGTCAGTTCTTTACTGAGAGTGGGGTTGAGGGGTCAGGTCCTTGCTGCTGGACAGAGAGGTTGATGCATTAGTCCCATTTTGGCAGGGGAGGTGATGCGCTGGTTTCTTACTGCAGGGAAGGTGATGCATTGAATTCTGGCCACCGGCCTCTGTTCCTTACTGTGGTGCAATGTCAATGAAGAGATCGACGCCCATGGATGATGTGTAGAAAATCCATACGTGCTGCGTCGGGTCACAGTGGCGAAGCAGGCGCTGCATCAATTCCCCAGCAGCAAGGCTGGAGCTGCGTCAATTCCCCAGCAGCAAGGCTGGAGCTGCGTCAATTCCCCAGCAGCAAGGCTGGAGCTGCGTCAATTCCCCAGCAGCAAGGCTGGAGCTGCGTCAATTCCCCAGCAGCAAGGCTGGAGCTGCGTCAATTCCCCAGCAGCAAGGCTGGAGCTGCATCGGAGTTGGAGTAGGATACCACAGATATCATGGCATCGAGCTTGAACCCATGCTGCTGTGATTCTTCCGGCACACTGCGACGGCAAGCTGGTGACTGCGGCACACGTCGTGGTACATGCATCTAGTAGGAACCATACTTTGGTGTCAGCAGCGACAATGCGTCAATCTTTTGCAGCGAGCATCGAATAAACGGATACTGGGAGTCGTTGCATGAATTTTCTCCTTATTATTACCAGCTTTCGTTTCCAAGGGCCCAAGGGCACTGGCTGGTGAAGTATTTGATGGTCATGAGACTTCTTAACAGGAGGCAAACACACCGAAGCCCTTCGAGACCCTTGAACGCAGGTTGTAGGAGGCAAAGTCCTGTCCTTTCACTTCCAGAGCAGAAGCAGCGAGCAGCAGGCCAGCGTAACAAAGCAACAGGCAGAGCGGCAGTCCCTCCCACAGCATCCAACTCTACGTCCTGGTAGAATGTTCTCAGTGCAGAGGTCCAGCACTTATTTCAGTTTTAGCATTTGTGAAGCCATGCATTTTCCTTATATGTCCCATGTTAATTCCCCTTCGCTATAAATACCTAAGGCCCTTTTCGCAGTCATTGGATTTGAAATAGATTGGACCCGCATTTTTATATTTGCAACTTTTATCTGCATCCAAACTGTATTTTTATGTGGCACAGTTTATGGCTGGTGTTTATAGTGCATGTTTTTAGCCTCTTGTCAACACATATCAGTTTGATATTATTGACTAGGTGGCTATTGTTCTCACCTTTAATAACTTTAAGGATTTAAGTGGTTTTTGGGAGGGTGAAGACATCGCCATGTGTTGTAAGGCATAAGGTGCCCTCTGCCTCAATTATACAAATGTTCTAAGTCACCTCTAAGGTCTATGAGCTTATGAAGGGACTCAGCTGTGGGCCTCAGTCTTCTATATGGTCATGCAAATCCTCAGCTTGCAATATGTAATGTAATGTAATGTAATGTAAAAGTAAACTTATATAGCGCGGCTACCACTCCAAGGAGTATCTTGGCGCTAAGTCAACCAGATGGAATGGTAGGGGGGAGACAGACAGATTTCACGCTAAACACTAATATCTATACCATTGCTGAGCAAGCTGCATCAGTGAGGGAAAATACCCATGTCTTTAAAGCCTTCCTAAACTGGGATTCCTGAGACAGGGATCGTATAGAAGGAGGAAGTGTATTCCAGGCCTTAGCACCCAAAACAAAAAGAGACTTGCCACCTTTTGTGGCTAGCCTGAATCTGGGGATTGTAAACAGATTCAGACCTGAAGATCTTAAGCAACGTGTCGGGTGGTAACGTTTAAAGCCATTGCATAGATATTTAGGACCTAGATGATGAAAGGCCCTGAAAGTAAGTAAAAGGATCTTAAAAAGAATCCTTTTACCGATTGGGAGCCAATGAAGCGCATCCAGTGCTGCTGAAGCTGATGACTTACGAGGCCAGCGTAGTACTAAACGGGCCGCAGCACGCTGGACCATTTGTAGTCTGTGGAGTACTGATTTATTGGCTCCAGCATATAGACTATTACAATAGTCCAACCTGGAGGCAATTAAGGCAACTGCGACCGTTTTCCTAGCTGGCAAAGGAAGAAGGTCAAAAAACTTCCTTAAAGTTTTTATTATGTGGAAGCATGAACCGGCTACAGCCAGCGCTTGTTGTTTGAAGGATAATTGGCAGTCAAACTTAATGCCCAGGTTTCGGGCAGAGGTAATGGTCTTAGGAGGGGCTTCTGCATCATCAGGCCAGCAAGTTGTCGGGGAAAACAGATTTTGCTTTCCGAATGGAATGATTTCCGTTTTGCCAGCATTGCATTTAAGATGATTGTCAGACATCCAGTGAAATATAGCTGCTAGGCACTCTTTAAGATTTTCCTCAGTACCCGACCGCTCACTGTCCAGTACTAAAATAAGCTGAGTATCATCAGCATACGAGATAGTACTGATCTGAAAGCTTGCGATCAATTTCACCAGGGGAACCATATACAGATTGAAAAGTAAAGGACTCAAGCTTGATCCCTGGGGAACTCCAGAGCTAAGGGCCTTAGCCTCCGATTGGAAACCACCTAGCACTGTAGTTTGGCGTCTATCTGTAAGGAAATTCTTAAGCCAAGCCAAAACCACCCCGCCTACTCCTGCGGCAGCTAAACGGTTCACAAGAATGTTATGTGACACCTATCGAAGGCTGCCGACAGGTCGAGTAGGATTAAAACAGCCTTCTTTCCCTGATCCAATGCCGTCCGAAGGGTCTCTGCTGTAAACAGCAGGGCAGACTCAGTAGAATGGTTAGACCGAAATCCTGACTGATTTGGGTGCAGAATATTATTTTCTTCCAGGAAGCTCGTGAGTTGGTAGTTCACGAACTTCTCAGTCATTTTGGATAAAGCCGGGAGCAGGGAAATCGGCCGTAAGTTGGAAAGGGTGGTCGGGTCAGCTAATGCCTTTTTATGAAGAGGTTTAACAGCAGCAAGTTTCCAATCGTTTGGAACATCAGCTGTGGCTAAAGATGAATTAATGATCTCATTAATGATGGGGTTAATTGCTAATGCTAAGGTCTGTAAGACCGAAGGGGGACATGGATCAAAAGGAGATCCAGATTTGCAGGCAAGGATAGCTTTCAAGGAATCTTCCAGGGAAACCTGGGAAAAAATTTCCAAACTAGTTGAACATTTCTCCCTTTCTGTGTTTTCAATAGTTTCTGAAATAGAAGATGTCGAAGGGAAGATCCTTACAATATCAAGAATCTTATTCTCAAAATAATCTGAGATTTCGTTACAGAGTTTTTGGGAAGGTGGAATTTCCTGCAAAAGGACTGAAGGATTTACAAAATCGTTGACTATTTTAAAGATTTCTTTTTCTTTTTTCCCTTGAGCCGCTATAGAAATTGCCTGTAGGTAATAGGCTTTCTTAGCCGACTTTATGCCTGCATGGTAATGTCTTCTCGCCTGTTTATAGGTGTCGCGGGCAGAAGCTTCATAAAGCCTACGCCATCTCCGTTCCAGTGTTCTTAACTCTGTCGGTTCTAATTTCAGAGCAGATGAAAACCAGGGGGCCCTCCTTTTAGTTGTTCTTATACTGGGACTAGGAGTCTGAGATCTAATAGGATCTAGTCGGTGCCCTGCAGTTGTTATCCAGTTACAGAAAATTTGATTATCTGCAGATGTATTACCTGTTGTCATCGGTGCACTAGATGTGAGAAATTCAATCACATCGAGTCTACTGGATAATTTCTTCCAATTCGGTTTACGTATTAAATTGGGAATAGTTTTATTGTTTGTACTAGATGTCGTACTTTTATGATTTGATAAGATATGAAAAGGTATTAAAGAATGGTCGGACCAGATCTGGGGGCAGGGTGACTTCACAACAATCCCAGTAAAATTAGAGCAAATGCAATCCAAAAGGTGACCTCCTGAATGTGTGCTTTCATGGGTCAAAAGAGTTAATCCTAGAACGTTAATGATCTCCATGAAGCATTCAACTCCTGGGGCTAGAGGAAAATCAAGGTGCAAGTTTAGATCTCCCAAGATAGTGAAATTGGAGAATCTAAGCACTAGATCGCTTAGCACATCTCCCACCGTTTCCAAAAAATCCTTCGAGGGGCCCGGAGGGCGATAGATTAGTACACCAGAAAAGGTGAAAGACTCATGAATGCCCAGAGAGAAAGCTAATGCTTCGGCTCCTTTAATGTCTACCAGTTCATAGGAAGAACATTTTAAGGAATTGCGATGGATAATAGCAATGCCTCCTCCCCGTTGTTTAGGTCTATCTAGACGCTGAATAGAATAATCCTGCGGTAGGGCTATGGCTAAGTCAGGGTTACACCATGACTTAAGCCAGGTTTCTGTAACCAAAAGCCAGTCGAGCATGTTGTCAGTGATCAGATCGTAAATGTTCTGAGCATTCTTGCAGAGCGAGCGAGCATTTATAAGGCCACCTCGTGCTGCTATATAGTTAGCAGTTGTATTGACAATCGGGTCGCAAGTGGCGACAGCGATGTCATGCTCACTACTATCTAACTTAGGCACGGTATCAGAAACCGGGTCCCTACGACACAGAAGACAGGGTATAGAGCGTGGCGAATCAACCATAGGTAGCATATCCATACGAGCAGTTAATAGAAGTAATAACTTACGTAGGATCGTCCACCTCCGCGCCTCCTTAGCGCTGACGGGCGCAGACGTGCCCGACTCAGGCACGAGTCGGGCACGACCGCTGCGCGTTACCGTTGCACGAGCAGAAGGGAGGGTTAAATAGTATGTCCCCTCACGTCCGCCTGAGCACTAGAGCGCTCAGTGCAATGGCGCCACCAACTATTCAAGTCCCCCAAGATGGCGGCGAGTACCAAACAACTCGGCAATACAGCCCGCTAAAGCAGCGGTGATGACACGATTTAAAGTGCAGGAGTGTGGGCAGAAGTAAGTACAGCTAAAATCAGGGTATAAGTAAATAACTAACTAAAATAAGAAAAACGGGTAATGCTTTAAAAACGCTAGTAGATTCCTGTGCAGCACGCATAAGCGCTAGCAAGTACAAAGCGCCGCGTTCGTAGGTCCAGCTATCCCTTATAATATAATATAAATAAGTGAGCACTTTACCCCATAAAATATCTGTCTACTACAGGGACCCTTTCACTCAATGTTCCATTAATACACATCCTTCTTGCTAAATATGCTAACGCACACGTCTCTAATGCAAACCACACTACATAACCTTGAATTAAATGAAAGGAATAGACATTACCATGAATATACATATAAGGGACCCAAGCCTCATTTTTTGTGCTGTTTTCAATTAAACATTTTTATTTGAAGTTGACATGAGTGTGCCTAGAAGAGCTCAAAATGCATGCAATGTGTAAAGGGTGCGGTGTGTACTATTTGAGTCTCTCATTCTCTGCCTGTGAGAATGGAGCCTCAAGTTTTACATTCAGGATTTCATTAATTGTATGAGATTCAGTTAGCCTCACAGTCCTGCCTGCACTGGACCAATTAATGTTCCTCCGATGCATGCGTGACGTTCCTGAAGGAAGGAAAGTGTAAAGTATTTACTTAAAGGCTATTTCCCATTGGCTGAACAGAAGTCTTCTTTATATTATTGCATGTGCTTTTGTTTTTTGTTGTGGGGCTTAATGCTTATTCAATAGATGTGGGGCAACGCTCATCGTACCATGCGATGTGTTTTCTGATTTACAATTGGACAAGAATATATCCCTTGCTTTACACTACTATGACGGTTCGATTTGTCTGAAACCTCCATTCGGGGCATGAGCTAGGATTCTGCTGTCCATACTTTCTAAGCAGACTCCATGTTGGTATGTTTACTGATTTGTACTTAGACATTGGTTTGTTTTGCTCTCACTAGACTGAGCAGTCCATTCCTCAGAATGCTCTTTGACTCGGTTGATTATTGCTTTGTGTAGACCATGTTTGGTTCTGGCTATTGATTAAATTAACTTCCTTTGCAAATATTGTTTCATATTTATTTGCATTCTGTATTTTTGAATTGATTTTCTTTTTGCTTCCTATAATGACTTCTTATATTTTAAATAAGCCTTCATGGTTTGTACTTTGCACCTTGTCTGGTGTATTTTTTTAATGTGAATTCTCTGGGTATTTGTAGGGCTCTGATCTTTAAATGCTCACACATTGCCCCTTTAATGCTGAAAAACACTGACATATTTCTATCTTCACTTCAGAAAAAACGTTTTAAAGTGACGTCATAGTTCGGAGTTGAAATGAGCAGAGATAAGACCTAATATTTACAAACGGAAAAATCACTGAAATTCACTTGTTATAGTTTATATCTTAACGACGTATTTTTCTTTTATGGTTTAGACATTTTTGTAGTTGTTTAGTGGAATGTTACTGAAATGTACACTTGTTTAGCTTTTGCTATAAACACTGAAGAAAGTCATCGATGGTATGATAGGATGATTTGAAAAGATACTTAATTTGCAAAGGAATTATGCAGATCTCATGAATAATAACCGATCAGTTCAACAATTTTAAACGGAATAATTTGAAATATCTGATTTGAGTGGAACACACGTGACAGGTGTGAGGACACTGGTCCAGACTTCTTTGAAGCAATTTGACAAGTTAGATTGGAAACCACATAGTTGAAACCTTGGGCAGCAAAACTTCATTTGAAAACTCAAATCAATGTGCAAAAATATAAACGTCAACTTGAAAGACATACACAATCCTATTAGGGCAACACTTTCTCAAGGCGCGTGTCGTTCTGTATTCTTTCATTGGTTTCTAGATGTTCAGCCTTGAGCCAGCTCGTGTTTCATCGCCAAGGGTGGAATCCTGCCACTTCCTCAAGGCTAAACGAATATACAAACATACATCGCTGTAACATGTCTTTTCGTTAATGCTGCATTCGCATCCCAAATGACGCGACTTCAGTGCCTGTGTTAATATTGTTCCGATTAACATGGTGGCATCACGGTGCAACCCATGCACAATTTCTGTGAATTAACATCAGATTTTCTGTAACATTAGAAGTCATTTTCACTTCTTAATTTCGTGATGTACTTTTTTCAAAATCATTTCCACAATCTCTTTTTAAACGTTCATGCCTCATTGATTACTGCCCTCTTTAGTGAGAGGTCTGATGCGCGTATTTTCATCCAGCCGTAAACCCTATTACTGCCAATCAGATAGATGTGCGTCATAAATCTGCGCCAATGAGCGTGACCGTATTGTGTGGAAAGCACCCTCTATGCACAACTAAACTACTTAAAATCTATTGTAATCTGTTAGAATGGCCCCTGAACTCTTCTTCGGAAATTATATCAGGAAACAAAACATACTTAACACATTTCAGCATCAGTTTCAATTCAAATGATTGCTTTAGTGATTGGTTTTCCGATATTACAAAACAAGGAATCCCACCTGTCTGCTGGTAACTCTTCCGTCACAGCTTTTCCGAAATTATAATTGCTGGGTCGATGTCCCGCTTTTGATACTCAAATGTGTGGTATTTTGATTTGAAAACTCTGTGAGATATTAGCAAGGTCCTTATCGCCACTTTAGCGGCACTTTTTGCCACTGAAACGGCAATATTTCTATCGCCCTATCAGCAAGCTGTCGCTAACAGCTGTTAGCGATAGCTTTATGGCGAAAACGACCGTTTTGGTGCCACTTTGCAAGTCAGCGATATATATCGCTAATGACATGCACAGTAGGCGTTCCCAACTTAAAGCGACAGTAAACAGTCACAAACACAGCTTCCCCCTATTAGCAATGCCCGCGAAGCGTTAAAAAAAATGGAATTGAGACAACCGCGACTATCGCTGGAATCTAACACCTGCTAAAAACCTGACTTAACCATTCTCGTCTATGGGAGGTGGATTGTAAGGTTTAGTCCTCACCTGCCTATTAGCAAGCTTTTCATTAGCGCATTGAATTCATCACTGGATATCTCGCGCTATTGCTGGGTTTCGCCGCTATTGCTGGATCTTCTATCGCCTTGTAGATAAGCATTGATAATAACGCGTTATCTCCGTGATGAAATCCAGCCATAGCCAGCGATAAATAAAACAGCGCTAAGCACGCTTTGCGATAATTATCGCAATTTCTTGGTAATATCACCCACTGTTCTTTTCCATGTATCTTCGGGGTATATTATCGACGTTAAAATTATCGCCGCTTTAGCGGCAGAAAACTGCCACTAAAGCAGCGATAATGGGCTTGATAATATGCCCTTGTGAATTCCCATAGAAGCCCATGTTCTGGTGTGAACCTGGGCTTCTATTGGAATTCTCAAGAGCATATTATCAAGCCCATTATCGCCGCTTTAGCGGCAGTTTTCTGCCGCTAAAGCGATGATAATTTTAACGCCGTTCCTTGATAAGGTGCCCCTTGGTTCTATGAGGCTCATCTGAGTACAAAACAAAGCGTTTCGATAAGCCAAGTCTGGTGTTAACTACAGGACTCGACTCCGTCTTCATAGGGGGCTCTCGACGATGAACAGACCCACGAGCTCACCGGTGCGACCGCCTCGCGTCTTCCGCTGTGCCAGCGAGTATGCTCTGAAGTGTTCAGTGGGCGCCGTTGTCAAGTCTCAATGAAGACAGCCTCCTGAAAAGGTCACATGAAAAATAATGTTCTCATCTGACACCGCAGCCACCCACAAACGGCCGCCATAGTCTGAAGTCCACACTGATTTGACCTCCCATTTTTGAACAAACACTATCTGTCTATTTCTAACATTCAGATTACATTGGTTAAGAACAGGTGTCCTTACTAATCATTTCATTCAAAGTTACCTGCTAATGCCCTACTTTTCCCTTCCGCTTGAATGTACTTTACTTAGCATGTGGTGTATTTCAAGCCCTGGTTATCACCTCATTCGTCTCATATATACAAAATCCCAATACAATTTGCAGTGCATTCAGCTATTACAAAACATTTCTAATAATAAATATTTAACGATATACTACCAGGTGTGAAACTGTTGTACCTCTGCATCTTACAATGCACATATTGTTTGGTCTATAGGCAGGACCCCCAGGATTGCCACATTATTGAACAGTGAAATTATCACATTTCTGAAATTTACATCAGTGATCCACATCATGTGCTTATCATACATGAACATTCTGTTCTTGAAATATAATTTTTTATTCTCCTAGGAAATATTGCCATAATATTGAACAGTGAAATTATCAAATGTCTGTAATTTGCATCAGTGATCCACATTACGTGCTTATCATACATGAACCTCCTGTCCTGTACTTAACATATGCATTTTTCATTCCCCTACTAAGTATTGTCATATTATTGTCGTACTGAAGCTCATGATCCGCGTTGAGGCCCATTTCAGCACATCTCAAGCGTAAAATCCACATTGCTTCCTTCCTTCTCAGGATACGCTCCCGGACACCCCCTTGGGGGTCCCTAGGAACATGTTTCATACCATAAAAAGGACCTGCGCCTCTCTTGCATCTCACATATTGCAATGTGTGTAGCTCTGGGGTATCTCATATCATTTGGTATAACAGCCCTCATGTGTTCGCCGATCCTCTCCTTAAGAGTTCTAATAGTGCTCCACATACATCTCCGTTTGCATTTACACTCTATTGCATACCAAAAACTTGGTTTTGCAATTTATGTTCGATCCAATTTCGTATGTCTGCTTGTCATCACCCACAAACTCTTTTTTCTTATCTAGTTCCCATTTGCACACCCCACAGTGGCCGCATTTATCGAAACCTTTTGTGTGTCCCTGCATCCATTGTCCTTGCGGTGTTGGAATGCAATAGCTGGGGCTCAGCATAGTTTTGAGACATTTGCCTTTGCGAAAGGTGATGTCTGGGTTGTGAGAAGTGAATTCTGAATGCTTTTGTCCGGTGCAGAATAAGCCAGTGTCTCCTCATACTCTATATCAGTAAATTAGAGTCTGTGATCACGCTTACTCTATCCAAGGAGTCCACTTTCTTAGGTGTTTGTCTTAATATATCTGATCTCTGCATCTTATAGATGCGCTTTCATCAATGTGCTCTTTCATGGCCTCTCATTATAAATCTGGTGTTCATATCTTTCACGCAGATTTCATATTCCAATTTGTGACTACGTTTGCGTCTTGCATCTCATCACAGGGAATGGCCCTGACTTGGTCTCTTGGATGTGCACTCGTGTATGTACACCAGTGTATGTATGAGACGTACCCCCACCCGCGTATGTACGGTGCGGACCCCCAGCGCGTCTTGCACGCACATCTCATCATAGGGAATGGCCCTGACTTGGTCTCTTGGATGTGCACTCGTGTATGTACACCCGTGTATGTACGAGACGTACCCCCACCCGTGTATGTACGGTGCGGACCCCCAGCGCGTCTTGCACGCACATCTCATCACAGGGAATGGCCCTGACTTGGTCTCTTGGATGTGCACTCGTGTATGTACACCCGTGTATGTACGGTGCGGACCCCCAGCGCGTCTTGCACGCACATCTCATCATAGGGAATGGCCCTGACTTGGTCTCTTGGATGTGCACTCGTGTATGTACACCAGTGTATGTACGAGACGTACCCCCACCCGTGTATGCACGGTGCGGACCCCCAGCGCGTCTTGCACGCACATCTCATCATAGGGAATGGCCCTGACTTGGTCTCTTGGATGTGCACTCGTGTATGTACACCAGTGTATGTACGAGACGTACCCCCACCCGTGTATGTACGGTGCGGACCCCCAGCGCGTCTTGCACGCACATCTCATCATAGGGAATGGCCCTGACTTGGTCTCTTGGATGTGCACTCGTGTATGTACACCCATGTATGTACGGTGCGGACCCCCAGCGCATCTTGCACGCACATCTCATCATAGGGAATGGCCCTGACTTGGTCTCTTGGATGTGCACTCGTGTATGTACACCCGTGTATGTACGAGACGTACCCCCACCCGTGTATGTACGGTGCGGACCCCCAGCGCGTCTTGCATGCACATCTCATCATAGGGAATGGCCCTGACTTGGTTTCTTGGATGTGCATGCGTGTATGTACACCCGTGTATGTACGAGACGTACCCCCACCCGTGTATGCATGGTGCGGACCCCCAGCGCGTCTTGCACGCACATCTCATCATAGGGAATGGCCCTGACTTGGTCTCTTGGATGTGCACTCGTGTATGTACACCCGTGTATGTACGAGACGTACCCCCACCCGTGTATGTACGGTGCGGACCCCCAGCGCGTCTTGCACGCACATCTCATCATAGGGAATGGCCCTGACTTGGTCTCTTGGATGTGCACTCGTGTATGTACACCCGTGTATGTACGGTGCGGACCACCAGTGCGTCTTGCACGCACATCTCATCATAGGGAATGGCCCTGACTTGGTCTCTTGGATGTGCACTCGTGTATGTACACCCGTGTATGTACGAGACGTACCCCCACCCATGTATGTACGGTGCGGACCCCCAGCGCGTCTTGCACGCACATCTCATCATAGGGAATGGCCCTGACTTGGTTTCTTGGATGTGCATGCGTGTATGTACACCCGTGTATGTACGAGACGTACCCCCACCCGTGTATGCACGGTGCGGACCCCCAGCGCGTCTTGCACGCACATCTCATCACAGGGAATGGCCCTGACTTGGTCTCTTGGATGTGCACTCGTGTATGTACACCCGTGTATGTACGAGACGTACCCCCACCCGTGTATGTACGGTGCGGACCCCCAGCGCGTCTTGCACGCACATCTCATCATAGGGAATGGCCCTGACTTGGTTTCTTGGATGTGCATGCGTGTATGTACACCCGTGTATGTACGAGACGTACCCCCACCCGTGTATGCACGGTGCGGACCCCCAGCGCGTCTTGCACGCACATCTCATCACAGGGAATGGCCCTGACTTGGTCTCTTGGATGTGCACTCGTGTATGTACACCCGTGTATGTATGGTGCGGACCCCCAGCGCGTCTTGCACGCACATCTCATCACAGGGAATGGCCCTGACTTGGTCTCTTGGATGTGCACTCGTGTATGTACACCCGTGTATGTACGAGACGTACCCCCACCCGTGTATGTACGGTGCGGACCCCCAGCGCGTCTTGCACGCACATCTAATCACAGGGAATGGCCCTGACTTGGTCTCTTGGATGTGCACTCGTGGCTGCAGTACAGCGCTGCAGGCGGTGGGTTTATGGTATAATCCACTGTGGATCTTATCACCGTCCATGTAGAATTCCACATCCAAGAATACCCCTCTCTGTGTACTGTATTGATGAGTGAATTTGATGTTCCTCTCATTACTATTTAAATGATCACAAAATTCGTATAATCTCTGTGACGTGCCTGCCCAAATCATGAAACAATCTTCAACGTACCTGCCCCAGTAAAAGATAAACTCATTCCATGGTGTACTTTTAGCACCTCATGTCCATTCCTCCTCCAACCTATCCATAAAGAAGTTGGCATGTGAGGGAGAGAATCTGGAACCCATGGCCACTCCTTGTGGCCGTCTGTTCCAGTCGTTCTTAAACAGGAAAAAATTATTAGCCAAAATCAATCTTGTCATCTCTACCAGCATTTTTGTATGCTCCCACAGGCTAGCAGATCTTGTGCCTAAAGTATGCTCTAAGGCCCGGATCCCAAGGTCATGATTAATGTTCGGGCACCTACATCTAAGGTTGCTAATGTCATATTCGGTTCCCATATTTCGTCTTTTAGTACCGTCACAATATGTTTTGTGTCCCTTTTGTGCGAAGGTAAGTTGGACATAAGAGGTTGTGGAGAAATAACTACAAACTCTGGAAGTCTCTCAGGTCTTAGGTCCACCTATATTGGAAGTTATGGGTCTCACTTTGTGCACATTGGCGAGAGAATGCCCATGAGTTACCATCACCCGCAGGCTAGTGAAGAGCACAACCTGGCACCTCCTTCCCAGAAGAATACCAGAAAAAAACTGAACCTGGTATCTGCGAGCTGTGTTGAGACCCGAAGGTCTAAGAACTGGACTACAAGGGGCATATTTACAAACCCCCATCACCACAGCAACGTCACTTTTTACGACATTCCTGTGGCGTTAGGGGCTTCGCTTTATTTATGCTTTATTTACAAGGCAGCTTTAAGCCACTGAAGGTGGCTTAACGCTGCCTCATTTTGAAGTCCCCCTTTCACGAGTGAAAGGGGAGGGCAATGGGTGTTACGGTGGGTGTTCCACCGCAGCCCCCATTGATTCTGATGCTGCCCCCTATTTACAAGGGAGGTGTAAATAGGAGGCAGCGCCAGAATTACGACCTGGTCTTACCCCAGAGCAATGAGGAGAGATGTTTCATTTCTCCTCGTTTTTGGTGTTTTCATGTGTGCTGCATTGTGTAGCACACATGAAAACAGCATAAGGCCACTGACATAGCTGTCCATGCCAATACTGGTGCACTTGAAGATTGAGACTCTGGGCAGTTTCTGCAGAATTTGCTTTGAGCTGGGCGCTTATGCCCTCCAAGTTATTGAAGCAGTAACAAACGAAGCAGCACTTTTGAAACTACGGAGGAAATTCCCCTTTACGGAAGGGATCTAGAACCTGTACAGTGTACCGCTGTGAGGTTTCATTGACTTCAAACGCTGTGGTTGGTGAAGGGCTGTTTCTCATACAATGTAAAATAAACGTTCCTGAATTGATCTTCACCATTGCTTTGCTTACCAAGTGGCAAGCGCTCTAACATGGAACATGCTGCAGTGCCAAAGTCACTAAACGTGTCGCCCGGCCTCCTCTCAAGGAGATGTTTCACATCTACACCAATTATGCTGAACACTTGGCGGAGAAGGGTGTTTTCAGACTCTAGTTTTTTTATTATGTCCACTACAGCAGTTATGTTTTCCTGTAAATATCGAAGAATGCAGTAGAGTGTACTTTCTTTCAGATGATTATCACTTTGTGACCAAAGATCCTCACATTTCTTGCTTTTGGCATCATCACTGATGTTTGTAAACGGTCGCCACATGGATAATATGGCATTCACAGCCACGGTTGGGATGACTCTTTTCTTGATGCCACACAAAGCATAACATTAGAAATATTTGCATTTTAGTTTCTTCACATAACAAAACAGTGCAGCAAATAGGACTAAAAAGTCAATAGCATTCTTCATTCACTCTGAAGATTGTAAAGATGCCTTCAGCAAACCATCTAGCAAGTGGCAAGGATCTCTTACAGGGAGGCACTTCAGCTCAGGTATCGAATTTGACCGGTCATCACACAACTTTTTCATATACATAGCGGAATCACTGCAAATACAAACACTATTACTCCACTCTTTTTTTAACTGGGAAATAACCTTTTTGCAGCAGTATTCCAAGTGGGTTTCTGCTGCAGTAGAACCCCCCTCTTTTTTTCTTTTTCTGTTGCCAGACTACTGATGATCTTTAACTTGGTGTGCCCTGGGCTCCTGCCAATCAGGTGCCCAGGGCCTGTGTTCCTTCCCTAAAACTGCCCAACAGCCTATACCCAATTGGCATCTCTGGCCACATGTCAGCCCCTGGTAAATGGTACCCTAGGTACCCAGGGTCTTGTAACCAAAGAAGGCCCCTAAGGGCTGCAGCACTTATTGTGCCACCCTTAGAGGCTCTGTACCCTGACACCCACACATTGCCTTGCAGGCTGAGTGTCCTGGGACAGAACTAACCAGAGAGTCGACATGGCACACATCCCTATGTGCCATGCCCACAACAACCACTGCCCAGGCATACTTCAGTCACCCCTCTAGCTTGATGCCCTATGCCAGTGGTGAGGGCACAGGTGCATGAGCCCTGTCCCCCTACAGTACCCAGGTCCATTCCTGGGCAATGTAAGTGCAGTGCTGCCATTAAGAGTATATGGTGCTGGGAGGTCATCAACACGAACTCCACAGCACCATGATGGCAACACTGAAGACTGGGAAGTTTGGTATCAAACTGCTCAGCACATTAAACCCACACTGATGCCAGTGTGGGATTTAATGTCAGATGCACGACAGAGCGCAACTTAGAGTTGCCCCCTGAACCTAACTTACAATCCGCGTCTGGTCTGAGGGGCTGCCCCGGCTGCCACACAGCAGACAGGTTGCTGGACCCCTGGGTGGAGAGCTCCCCGTTCTCCTGGGCCTGCAACAAAGCACCTCCTGGGCGAGGTGATAGGTCTTCTCTCCCAGGATGAGCAGGGGAAGCTCCAAAGGCATGCCACGTTTTGTGAGCTTCCCCAGGCCATTTGCTGTACCCAGCAACTGGCCCCCACTGGTTCTGACCCCCTCTCTGGCGAGAAGACTGGCGGGAAAACCCAAGGAAGGAAAGGGGATGTGCCAGTCTCTGCCAAAACCCACCCCTCAGGTGGGGAAGGCGAGGTGAAGCACATCTCCGGGCTCTCGCCATCTTGAAGATGGGGAGCCCTGCCCAATCAGGACTAGGCTACTGCCCCTCTCCCACAGGAGAAGGGCAGGATAGGGGTGTACCCATCCCAGGGAAGGGTCACATTGGTCCCCTCTCCCTATGTACCTGTTACGCCCCTATATTTAGTATTTAGGGGCACCCTGAACCTTCCTTCCTCAGATCCAGATTCTGAAACAAGAAAAAAAACAAGAAGAAAGAAGACCTGCCGTGCAGCTGCTAACAAGAGGAAGACACCAACTGATTTGGCCCCAGCCCTACAGGCCTGTCGACCCTCGAACCTACTCCTGCTAAACCCCAGCGTCTCCAGTGGTCAGCAACCTCAAAAACCTTGGAGGCCCTGACTGCCTTGTGACTCTAACTACCTGGGTCTCCCACGAGTAGTGGTACTGCTCAATGCAAGTAACAAGTCCTGGCATCAGCCCGGAACCGCGAACCCTGCACACTCTGCACCCGCCAAGCCTGGCCTGTGCTGGAGTGAACTAGCACCACGAGGACGTCCCTCCGGCGACTGTGACCTGCAATCCAGTGCCCAAGGACCCTCCTCGACGACCCTGACGACGCCTGCAGCCTCACAAAGAGGGACCCCCCTACCGCGACCAGCTGAGGGTAAGATTTCCCAGCGTCAAAAGACACCCCTGCACCCGGCACCCCACGGCCTCCTGTGCCCAATTCCTGGGTGTCCACCCCTCCTCCAGCTTCCCAACTTACCTCTCGAAGTGGTGGTCGCACCTGAAGAATCTTCGTCCCGAGCCTGCAGCCTTTGTTCAACTTTCAACATTCCCATTGATTAACATTGAGCGCCCAAAGGCTCAAAAGTACCCTGCACCCAGCCGCCCGAGTGCCCCTGGGAGTGCAACCTCTATCCTATCTTACTTCCCCACTTGCCCTGAGTAAGTGACCAGGAGCCCAGCTCCCACAGCCGCGTGGCCTGCTAGGCAGCAGCCACCAACCAAGGGCCCCCTGCCGTCCATAGGATAACATTGGGCCGAACTCACTCTGCACCCGGCTGCCCCTGCGCTGCTGAGGGTGTAACAACTGTACTTACCTGACCCTGGGAGTACTTACCCAAAAGCCGAAAACTCACTTTTCTTCCATAGGGTAACATTGACTGGTTTCACTTGGAAATTCTTGTGTGGAGTTCTGAAACTTTAAAATATTCGTCTACAATCTGCCAAAATAAGAAAATGAAAATACTCACCTATTATCAGGAGAGATCCCAGTGCTGGATCTTGGTGCCCAGCACTGACCCTGAAAAGTAATTACAACCGTACATACCACTAATGCAATTTTCTCCCATAGGAAACCATTGACTTGTTTTCTGTGAAATTTCTTCTAAGTGTCGATTTTTGCAAACTACAAATATTCTTTAAAATCGTACCAACTTCACAAACGTAATTACTTACCTGTTTTAGATACATGTCCCAGTGCTGAACTTAGGAGTCCAGTACTGGATAACCAAAGTAACGAGAACGTACTTCTAAAAAGTTTCTAAGTGTCGATTTTACCAACTTATAAATATTAGTTAAAAATCACCTGTATGACCTAAACCTAAACTTTCAACTGTTTACAGGTGGTACACTAGTGCTGGATCTAGGATCCATCACTGAGATAGTAAGAGTAACCACAACCCCACTTACCTGTTAAGTGAATTTCTTCCATAGGGAATCTTTGACTGTTTTCTGTGAAATTTCTTGTGTCAACTTTTAAAATGCCAAAATATTGCTTAAAAATCACTACTGTGACTTGAGGAACTTCGATTTTCGATTGAGATCGTATCGACCCGCCATTTTGTGCTCCGCCGCCATCTTGTGTTGCCCTCACTCAGGCAGCACAACGGTCGAAGTCTTTTTCTGCTTTTTCTGCAAGCTTCGTGTTAAAATTAACCTTCTGCCTCTATTTGCAAAGCTGGTGTTAGGTTTGGCCGAGTACACTAATCCCTGTCTGGTTTCTCTAATCCCCGTCTCAACTATCTGTTGGCTCACACTATTCTTTTCTGACTTCATCTTATCGTTTGGCCTTCGCTGTCCTCTGCTAGCATTCTCTCATTTCACAACTGTCCTCCAATACACACAAACGTATCTCGCCACCTGCAAGTTAGTTGTAGATCCGTTAATGAATTAGTTTGAAGGAGGGGTGACAAACACAGTTGAAGGAAAGGCTTCTTCGAGTCATCTGACACTTGTTTTTAAACTTTTCCTATTGGTTCTGTCCTATTTTCCAACTTTCCTTATTGGTTCTTTCTTATGTACTCTGGGTGTGTATTTGGTTAATGTATATTTTTCATACATGCTATAAAAGGTTGTACGCCACAGAGTGAAGTGGCAAATGCAAAAACAACAATTGATGGACAGAATGTAGAACAATGTCATACATTCACCCCAGTACAGAGATCTGGGCCTAAATCCATCGTTTTTTTGCTCACCATGCCGTTCCAGTTTGAACCCAGCCATATGCAAATCAGTCTTGATCCTGTGCCTCATGGGAACAGTCCAGACCGAACTGCCAAGCCTGGTCCTCCCTGGACTGGAAACAAGCATCCTAGGACCGGTTTCTGGCATTTCAGCCGTCTTCAGCTAGGCTTGCTTGATTTTCAGTGGCATGGAGAGCAAGGGACCCACGTCTGGGCATACCCTTTCCACTCGGGGTGACAAATGCAAAAACAACAATTGATGGACAGAATGTAGAACAATGTCATACATTCACCCCAGTACAGAGATCTGGGCCTAAATCCATCGTTTTTTTGCTCACCATGCCGTTCCAGTTTGAACCCAGCCATATGCAAATCAGTCTTGACCCTGTGCCTCATGGGAACAGTCCAGACCGAACTGCCAAGCCTGGTCCTCCCTGGACTGGAAACAAGCATCCTAGGACCGGTTTCTGGCATTTCAGCCGTCTTCAGCCAGGCTTGCTTGATTTTCAGTGGCATGGAGAGCAAGGGACCCACGTCTGGGCATACTCTTTCCACTCGGGGTGACAAATGCAAAAACAACAATTGATGGACAGAGTGTAGAACAATGTCATACATTCACCCCAGTACAGAGATCTGGGCCTAAATCCATCGTTTTTTTGCTCACCATGCCGTTCCAGTTTGAACCCAGCCATATGCAAATCAGTCTTGACCCTGTGCCTCATGGGAACAGTCCAGACCGAACTGCCAAGCCTGGTCCTCCCTGGACTGGAAACAAGCATCCTAGGACCGGTTTCTGGCATTTCAGCCGTCTTCAGCCAGGCTTGCTTGATTTTCAGTGGCATGGAGAGCAAGGGACCCACGTCTGGGCATACCCTTTCCACTCGGGGTGACAAATGCAAAAACAACAATTGATGGACAGAATGTAGAACAATGTCATACATTCACCCCAGTACAGAGATCTGGGCCTAAAGCCATCGTTTTTTTGCTCACCATGCCGTTCCAGTTTGAACCCAGCCATATGCAAATCAGTCTTGACCCTGTGCCTCATGGGAACAGTCCAGAGTGAAGTGGCAGTCTCCTAAGAACCTACCTCGTGTACTTCTGGGACAACTGTACTAGCTGCAGCTAATAAATCTGATCTTTTACGCCGACAGAGTGTCCCCGTGTCTCTGTGTAGCTAAGCAGGAGAACCCAGGAGATTAGGGCGTACCCTGCGCCGCCAGGTCCAAAAGGTTCTGGTTCTTCAACTGGTGCCCAACGTGGGGCGGCTTCAGTGGTACCGGTTCTGCCCGAAGGTCGTGAGGAACCCCGCAAAAAAATTCTGGAGGAATCGCGAGCCACATCAAGCGACCCCTGTATGTTGAAAGTGGTCCGAAGGTCTTTTGCAGCGCGGTTACTCCTTCCTGACGGCTACTAACGACTGCTGCCCTGACTGCCGCCCTGCCTTGGCCCTTCCTTTGATGTGTGTGATTTCCCCCGGCGCCCTGCTCTGACCTCCCCTCCATTTTGATCCTGCTGTTGTTGTGTTCCCCTGAGCCCGCCACGCCTCCCAGCTGAGCCGCCCTCCCACAAGCACCCAAAAGCATTCCCCAAACCTCGCAGCGCTGTGATTCACTCGCTGCTTCCGCCTTGAGTGATCGCTCCCCTCGCTGCTCCTCACAGCGTGGTATCGTATTGCTGCATTGTAACCAAGTTGTGATATCTGCATAGCTCCATTTTTAGTAAGCTTCGTAATTTCATAGCGCTATTATCCCACAGTGCTTACATTGCTTTGATTGCATTGTTGTGTGTGATTTCCCCCGGCGCCCTGCTCTGACCTCCCCTCCATTTTGATCCTGCTGTTGTTGTGTTCCCCTGAGCCCGCCACGCCTCCCAGCTGAGCCGCCCTCCCACAAGCACCCAAAAGCATTCCCCAAACCTCGCAGCGCTGTGATTCACTCGCTGCTTCCGCCTTGAGTGATCGCTCCCCTCGCTGCTCCTCACAGCGTGGTATCGTATTGCTGCATTGTAACCAAGTTGTGATATCTGCATAGCTCCATTTTTAGTAAGCTTCGTAATTTCATAGCGCTATTATCCCACAGCGCTTACATTGCTTTGATTGCATTGTTGTGTGTGATTTCCCCCGGCGCCCTGCTCTGACCTCCCCTCCATTTTGATCCTGCTGTTGTTGTGTTCCCCTGAGCCCGCCACGCCTCCCAGCTGAGCCGCCCTCGCCCCTCCCCCTCCGCTATCCATATATGACAGTAGTTCCCGCGCGCAGCGTCCACGCGCAGCGTCCGCGCCCAACCCGCGCCGAAGGTGCGCCAAAGGTAAGCCCGTCTACGCCCGTCCGCGCCTGGACCGCGCCCAGCGCCAGACCCCCTGCCCCTCGAGCTGCCCAGCCCTCCCGCATTACCTACGATGCCGCCTGCCTCCTAGCCCTCGACCCCGGTCGCACCCCCAACTGCGTCCTTGCCGCTCCTGGACACACCCATGGCCCTTTCTCCTGCTACTCCTGCAAATTCAGCGGCACCGACAACATCTCTGCTACGTCCACACCACAGATTCCCGACCCCAACCACCTACAATGCATCCTTCTCAACACCCGATCGGTCCATAGGCATGCCATTGACCTATGGAATCTACTAGACACCATTTCCCCGGACATCGCCTTCCTTACGGAAACATGGATGAATGCTTCCTCCGCACCAGACATCACCATTGCCATCCCTGAAGACTATAAGATCACCCGCAAAGACCGTACCAGCCACACAGGAGGAGGAATCGCCATCGTCCACAAGAAATCTATCCGCATCTCAACCAGCTCTGACGTCAATCTCGCCAACTCCGAACATCTTCACTTCCAGATCCACATCGACCCCAAAACAACACTCAGAGGCACTCTCCTCTACAGACCACCAGGACCCCGCGCAAAATTCAGTGAAGACATCACGGACTTCATCACCCCACACGCGCTCCCCTCCAAAGATTACATCCTTCTGGGAGACCTCAACTTTCACCTTGAAAAGACCAACGACCACAACACCTCCACCCTCGTGGACAACCTCGCCAACCTCGGACTTAAACAACTAGTCACTTCCCCCACCCACATCGCAGGTCACACACTCGACCCCATCTTCACATCCAGCAATCATATCTCCTTCTGCCACACTACGGATCTCCTCTGGACCGACCACAGCTGCGTTCACTTCATCTACAACAAGCCGAAACCCATCATCCACTCCCAACCTACCCTGCAAAGAAACTGGAACAAAATCACCACGGACCAAATCTCCGCATCGCTCCTTCGAAACTCCCCAGCCCTCTCTTCTAACGCCAACGAAGCCGCCGCCAACCTCACCCTATGGTTATCCAACACCGCCGACACCTTAGCTCCACTGAAAAAACGTCAAAGCAAACCTGGCAGCAAGAAAGCCTCATGGTTCAACGATGATCTCAAGAAGTCCAAGAAACTCTGCCGCTCCCTTGAAAAGGCCTGGAAAAAGGACCCAACCACCAGCACCAAGGACGCCTTCAAAAGCGCCACCCGCACCCACCACCAACTGATCCGAAAAGCCAAGAAAACAGCTTTCAAGGATCGACTTGACAACAACGCCCACAACAGCAAGGAACTTTTCAACATCGTCAAGGAATTTTCCAATCCCTCGGCCAACTCCAACGACATCACCCCCTCTCAAACCCTCTGCGACTCCCTAGCCTCTTTTTTCCACAACAAGGTTGCAGACATCCACAACAGCTTTGACAACCAACCCGGAAACCAACCCACCCTACCATCTGCTGACCACCTTCCCCCCGTGAACACCCTTAACGCTTGGAACCCAATCTCCACTGAGGACACCATCCGCCTGATGAATTCCATCCACTCAGGATCCCCCACAGACCCATGCCCCCACCACATCTTCAACAAAGCAGACTCCGTCATAGCACCGCACCTCCGAGACGTCATCAACTGCTCCTTCAACTCCGCTACCTTCCCAGAAGACTGGAAACACGCCGAACTCACTGCCCTTCTGAAAAAACCAACAGCGGACCCCACCGAACTCAAAAATTACCGCCCCATCTCGCTTCTTCCATTCCCGGCCAAAGTCATCGAGAAAGCCGTCAACAACCAGCTCGCCGCTTTCCTCGAAGCCAACAAATCCCTCGACTCCTCACAGTCCGGCTTCCGAGCCAAACACAGCACTGAGACCGCCCTCATCGCAGCAACAGACGACATTCGAACTCTACTGGACAACGGAGACACAGTCGCCCTCATCCTCCTCGACCTCTCTGCAGCATTCGATACAGTCTGCCACAGCACCCTTCTACAACGCCTCAATAACATCGGAATCCAAGGAAAAGCACTTGAATGGATCACCTCGTTCCTCACCGGAAGAACCCAGAGAGTCCGCCTTCCTCCATTCAAGTCCGAGGCCTCTGAAGTCATCTGCGGCGTCCCTCAAGGATCCTCACTCAGTCCCACCCTCTTCAACGTATACATGAGCCCCCTCACGGCCATCGCACGCCGACACAACCTCAACATCATCTCCTACGCGGACGACACTCAACTAATCCTTTCTCTCACCAATGACCCTAGCACCGCCAAAACTAACCTACACGAAGGAATGAAAGAAGTTGCCGAATGGATGAAACAAAGCCGTCTGAAACTGAACTCAGACAAAACTGAAGTCCTCATCTTAGGTACATCCCCCTCTGCATGGGACGATTCCTGGTGGCCTGAAGCCCTCGGAAAAGCACCCATCCCGACAGACCACGCACGGAACCTAGGCGTCATCCTGGATTCTTCACTCTCAATGAACAGACAAGTCAGCGCCGTATCCTCTTCCTGCTTCAACATTCTTCGCATGCTCAGAAAAACATTTCGCTGGATCCCCCTCGAAACAAGGAAAACAGTTACCCACGCTCTTGTCACGAGCCGACTGGACTACGGAAACACCCTCTACGCGGGTACTACCGCAAAGCTCCAGAAGAAACTCCAACGAATCCAAAACGCATCAGCCAGGCTCATATTAGACATCCCTCGCAACGAACACATCTCTGATCACCTTAAAGACCTCCACTGGCTACCCGTCAATAAGAGGATCACCTTCCGACTGCTTACCCACGCACACAAATCACTCTACGACATCGGACCAGATTGCCTCAACTCTCGACTGTCCTTCTACACCCCCTCCCGCCAACTACGATCTTCCAGCCAAGCCCTCGCCACTATACCTCGCATCAACAAGACCACCATGGGAGGCAGATCCTTTGCATACCTGGCTGCTAAAACATGGAACTCACTCCCCGCCTACCTTCGCCTCACCCAGAACCACCTAGCGTTCAGAAAGCAGCTTAAAACGTGGATATTTGACAAATAACCCTCCTCCCCTTCCTAAGCGCCTTGAAACCCTCTGGGTACGTAGTGCGCTATACAAATTCTATGACTTGACTTGACTTGACTATGGTAAAGCGAGACGATAGATGGGCCTCTGTTGGTGTAAGAAGACGTCCTTAGTTAAGTATCTTCGTGGGTCGTGCCCACAATTTTTGTCCTTTGTTTTCTTAGTATTTGTGGTCCTTAGATTCGACTATTGCAATAGCCGAAGCCGAGGGTAAGTGCATTTGTGCTGCGTAAACTGAGTTTTACCCCCTTGAAGTTTGTGAACAGTCAGGTAAAAATCACGAGATGCCTGGTCTGACTAAGTTTGGAGAATTTTGTTGCTTAGGTTGTAATAGGGATTCCCGACTTGAGGACTCTTGTCCGATTCCTTCGGTTGGAACTCCCACATATGAGCTCTATTCAAAACATGGCGTTGGCCCCATTGCCTTTAACGAGGCATGGACCCGATACACGAAGAAAGATGGTGTTTTAAAATGGCCAGAAAATGGTATTTTTCACTCTGATGTGTTAGATAATTTGGAAGCAGTTCTATTCAAAAGAAAAGCCCGGCCGGCAATGTTTGACTCTTTCCGCCTTTGGCGTAAGGAAGCCAAACAGAGAGAAATTAAGCAAGCAAAACAAGATAGGAAAGCACAGGGTATGACAATTATACAGGCTGCCCAACAATTTAAAGATGATGAAGTTGATAATGCGATGGAAATTTCAGAAAGACAGCATCGTATGGCGATAGATAAATGCTATCCGGTATTGCCTGTTTCCCCTTCCGATAATAAGAAAGATTTAGAAGAAGATCCCCTAATGTCCCATTTATTGAGGTTGCCTCCGCCCTATGTACAAGGTACTAATGCACCCCAGTTGTTACAGCCTGTTCAGCTGCCAGTAGTGCCTCCGCCTGTTCCGGCTCTTCCGCATTTGCCTCCTCCAATATTACCGCCTCTGCCAGTTTTGCCTTTGACTTCAACTTCTTTGCCCTCATCCTCTGATCTTCGATCTTCTTTGCCTTCTGCTCCTCCTGCAATTATCGGTTCTCCTTCCACTAGTTCGCCTAATACCTTGTCCCCTATTCTGATGTCTAATTCTCCGTCTGTACGTAAGCGTCTTACGGATACCGTCACTGGTATTCTATCTCCTTTCTTTGAAGCTTTAAATGTGTCTCCGGCTTTTGCTCGAAGACAATCTCGCAGTCAGTTCCCAGATTTTGAAGAACGAGAAAGGTTGGACTCTCTCGCACGTAAATGGTTCAAGAAGGGTCCTCAGTATGGTGTACCTGACATTATGCCTACTTTCTCACAATGGAATGCGCCTACGCAAAGATATGTTTTTAATGCAATGTGTGATACTCTCATTAAAGAATGGGAGGATGTGAATTCGAGTCCGATCCCACAAGATCTGTTAGATGTTCAGGCTGATTTTGATGAAGGACTTGTTGTGGGATCTAAGGTTGAGAAAGCTGTAAGGACACTTATTTCTTGTAGATCCTTATTGTCCTCTCAGGTTTTCCTTGATTCCGATCCGTCGGTTAGACTGACGTTGAAAAACTATCCCATGAGAGAGGTTCCTCCAGTATGGAAGGAAGAAGTTGCAGCAGTAGGTGCTAATCCGGTTATTCCTGCCCACTTTCAACATATATGGGTACATGTTCCATGGAAACGATCTGAAGTTTTGGCTCTTAAGCAGACTCTACCGGATCCTCGTAAGAACCCTGCAGGTTATTACAAAGACTTATCACAGACAGTTGATGCTTGCATCATGAATCTAGCTGATATTGACATGTTGATGGGAAATGTAGTTCCACAGACAATATGGGCTAAGATTCGTAAAGAGGATCACGCCCAAGAACTAGGTGCTAATTGGGATATTATAAGTGCCACAGATAGAGATCAAGTGGGTGGTGCAAAGCCTGACGCTTTGATTTCGGAACTCCCTGGTAGGATTATTACACTAATGAAAACGATGATGCCTGCATTAAGAGTTAACTGGGATAAAAGTGGAGAAGTGTGGCTCAATGATTAGAGCGGCAGACCCTGATGCAGAGGTCTAGCCCGGGACCAGGGTTCAATTCCCCGCCTCGGCGGGTCTTGGGCTCAAAAAAAAATTCCACGGACCTGATAATTCTCGCCTCAGTGCCTATTCCAATCATGGAGTCCCACTCTGCAACTCTGGGCAATAGCTTGCTTAATCTCCACAACGGCCCCCACAACGCTAAGGATGCCTGGCCTCCACCTTGGGGGTGCCCAGGAGTGGACGCCTCACAGGGAAAGCCAGGATGGGTTCCACAGTGGTATTCGTACAAGCGCCTTGAGACCCTTGCGGGTGAGTAGTGCGCTATACAAATATCAAATTTACATTTACATTTATAAATTAGCAGCATTCAAACAGAAGAAAGACGAGAGTGTCTCTGATTTCTTCACTCGTTTCGAGGAGACATTTATTGATCACAGTGGTCAAGACATGGCTACAGAAGGTGGTCAGCGATTATTTGTGGACAAATTTGTATTTAATTTGCTTCCCGAGCTTTCACACAAATTGAAAGATTCTGAAAGTTCATGGGCTGTCTCTTCTTCTGCCCAGATATTGGCTACTGTACAATATTATGAAAACAGAGATAAAGAAGAAAAAGAAAAGCAAGAGAAAAAGACGAAAGAATTCAAAACAAAGGTTTTCTTGCAACAAGCTTATCCTCCTCGCTATGTTCAGCCTCAGTTTCAGCAGCCTCCACAGTTTCAGAGGTTGGATAAAAAACCTGAGCCATATATTCCGCGACCTTTGTTAGGACCTAATCAATGTGCCTATTGTAGAGAAGAAGGTCATTTTAAAAGTAGTTGTCCGGTTTTATTGCAGCGCAATGGAGCATCATCTGCTCCACGAGGTCGTGCTGGCCTCCAGTCAGCAAACAGAGGTAGAGGTCGAGGCATGTCAACTCAAGAACAACATTCCCTTCCTCCTCCTAATTCTGTGAACTATTTTGATCAGCAAAATGTTAGGTCTACGCAATATTATAATGAATATTGCTATGTTGAAAGCGAGAATGAAAATCTTCACACTAACTAGGACAGCCATGGACAAAGTAAGGGAGTTGTGTCAATTCCAGTAGATCAGAATGGACCTTATGTTAACGTCAATACAATGGGTGTTTCAGAGCCATTTCTCCTAGATACTGGTGTGATGAAAAGTTCTATCATTCATTCCAAACTCCCTGGGGCACCTTTGTCTGGCTTAACAAATGTTTCTGTAGGATTTTCTGGCGCCCCTGTTCGTAACCCAGTTTCTTGCCCTTTGCCTATTTCAATTGGCCCTTATGATTTGGAAGCTCCACTTCTTTTGATGAATGGTTGCGGTGAGAATCTGTTGGGTCTGGACTTATTGAAAAGAATGCATGCTACGATATATTGTTCTCCTTCTAGTGTACATCTTACTTTAGGACAGAAACTGATCTCTCCAATGTATTTGTCCAAAGATCAGTTTCCACCTGAATTGCTTTCTCTTCCGGCAACGCTTTGGGCCACGGGTCCGAACGATGTGGGTTGTCTTGAGATTCCACCTTATGTTGTCACTCTTAAGCCTAATGTTGAATTGCCACGCATTCCGCAGTACAGGATTTCTACTGAAGGTGAGAAAGCGCTTTTGGAAATCTTTCATGATTTGATTCAGAAGGGTGTGGTTGAGGAAACGAGAGGTAACATATGCAATAGTCCTATTCTTCCTGTTCTTAAACGCACTGATCCTTCTCAGGCTCCTGTATATCGTTTCGTGATTGATCTCCGGGAGGTAAACAAAATTGTTGTGCCGCAATTTCCCGTAGTCCCAGATATCACTGCTTTGTTGACAATGATACCTTCTACAGCGACTTGGTTTTCTGTCATCGATCTAAAGAATGCCTTCTTTAGTATTCCCATTGCTGAAGAGAGTAGGGATATTTTTGGCTTCTCTCTTGGAGGCCGAAGCTTCCGGTTTAAGCGCGCACCTCAGGGCTATTGTGAAAGTCCCTCTATTTGCAGTCAAGCTTTAAAATGTCATCTTGATGCTTTTCATTTCCCGTCTGGTGCTGCTCTTATCCAATATATGGATGCCTTG
The DNA here is from genome assembly GCF_964204655.1 of Triturus cristatus. NCBI lineage: Eukaryota > Metazoa > Chordata > Amphibia > Caudata > Salamandridae > Triturus > Triturus cristatus. The sequence continues at coordinate 1,129,794,067 of NC_140588.1, read as the reverse complement.
TTGATTGCTGCTGATTCAGAAGATATTTGTAAAGATGTGACTGTTGCATTGTTACGCCAGCTGTTTGATCTGAGTCATAAGGTTTCACCTTTAAAATTATAATACGTTCGTAGAGAGGTTACCTATTTGGGTCATCTCCTATCAAAGGAGGGACGACGATTAACCCCAGAACGAATTCAGGCGATTGCGCAAATGTCTGTGCTGTCCACACAAAGGGAGGTACGTGCCTTTCTGGGTATTACTTCTTATTGTAGGCAGTGGATCCCTAACTTCTCTTTGTTGGCCAAGCCTTTGTTGGCACTCACTTTGAAAGATACGCCTCAGCCCCTTCCATGGACTGACGAATGTCAGCAGAGTTTTACTGACTTACGTACTGCTCTATGTTCTGCTCCTGTATTGGGTACTACCGATTACAGTAAACCCTTCACGCTCTACGTTTATGAAAGAGAAGGGTGTGCGTTGTCAGTTTTAACGCAACGATTTGGGGACAAACAGCGACCATGTGCATATTTTTTGGCTACGTTAGACCCAGTAGCTAAAGCATTGCCTAGTTGTCTCAAAGCAACAGCAGCAGCAGCGATTTCTATTCGGCAGTCTGCTGGAATAGTGTTAGATAACACACTTATTGTTATGGTGCCGCATGCAATGGATACCTTACTGAACCGAACAAAAACGCAGCATCTTACGAGTGCTCGTTTGTCCGAATATGAGTTGACACTTTTGGCTAGTCACGTACACATCAAACGATGTAATACCCTAATTCCAGCTACTTTGTTGCCTCTTCCTGTGGACAAAGATGACCAAGAACAACATGATTGTTTCCTCCGTACTGAGGAAGAGACAAAAGGAAGAATTGATCTGAAAGATACGCCGCTAGAGAATCCGGATGGTATTCTATGGGTGGATGGTTCTTGTTACAAGCTTCCGAATGGAGATACAGTTTCAGCCTATGCTGTTACTACTTTACATACAGTTGTGGAAACTGCACGTATCAGACACAATTCGGCTCAAGCAGCAGAATTGATAGCTTTAACAAGAGCATGTGTGTTGTCAAAAGGAAAGAGAGTAAACGTGTACACCGACAGTCAGTATGCCTTTGGTGTAGCGTTTAATTTTGGGCGTCTTTGGAAGGAACGGGGTTTCCTTACTTCTCATGGCACTAAAATACAACATGACCAATTAGTGACTGATCTTCTTGAGTCACTTTCTTTACCTGCCCAAATAGCAATTGTGAAGTGTAGTGCGCACAAAAAGATTACAGATGATGTTGGTCGAGGAAATGCATTTGCAGATGAAGTAGCGAAAAAGACAGCGAGAGACGCAACAAGTCGAATGTATGTGGCGGGTCCTGCAAATTGGGTTAGAGAGAGAGGAATGTATGAGAATACAGTGAAAAGTGTAAGAGTGATTCAGAAGGAGGCTTCAGAGAAAGAGTTAAGCAAGTGGAAAGAAAGTACAGGAATGTTGGATGAGATGGGTTGTTGGGTGGAACTGTCTGAACACCAACGTTGGCTGTTACCAGATGCCTATGTACTTCCAGTGGTCACTATGGCGCATGGTCCAGCTCACCTAAGGGCAAAAGGTATATGCAAGCTTCTAGCTCCAGTGTGGCAAAATAAAGAAATTCCGAAGTGTGCAGACAATGTAGTGAAGAATTGTATTGTTTGTTTAATGCACAATCCGGGAAAGGGAACCCCAACTCCAGCAGGTCACTTTGCTCCTCCGACATACCCATTTGAGGTGTTGCAGATCGATGATATTCATATGGAGCGATGCAACAACCTCAAATATGTTCTGGTGGTAGTATGCGCCTTTTCAAGATGGATAGAAGCATACCCTCTAAAAGATAACACAGCCTTATCAACAGCTAAAGTTCTACTAAAATAATTTTTCCCCAGGTTTGGTTTGTCGCGCATTGTCTGGAGTGACAATGGGAGCGAATTTGTGGGCCAAGTCATGCAAAAAGTTTGTGCGGGTCTTGGTATCAAGCAAAAGTTCCATGCTGCAAATCATCCACAGTCAGCGGGTTTAGTAGAATGCTACAACGGAACCTTAAAGTTAAAACTAGCAAAAGTTCAGGCTAGTACAGGACTCAATTGGCCCGATGCTTTACCATTAGCTCTTCTGTCCACCAGAACTGCAGTACACTCTCGTTTGGGACTTAGCCCTTACGAAGTGGTTTTTGGACGCCCGGCTAATGTATGGGGAGTCCCTCGCCCTAAGAAATACTCAGACTTGCCATATCCAATGTTAATTGACTACTTGCATGATCTTACAACTAAATTGCGTGTTCTCCATCAACAGGTTCAGAGTGCTTTACCAGAGGCTTCCACCGACCCAGGTCATTCCATCCGACCAGGTGACTGGGGCTGTACCAAGAATGTCCAAAGGACGAGAAATTTGGAACCCAGGTGGAGAGAGCCCCAAATGGTTTTCGTAACCACGAGAACAGCAGTCAAAGTTGAAGGAAAGAAAAATTGGATTCACGGTGTGCATTGTAAGAAAGTGCCTTTGCCTCTACCTTTTGATCAGTGGGTTCGTAGAGGTGTTGGTGACTCAGAAAGTGAGAAGGTTCCACGATTCGTGCCCTTTAGTGATGCACGCCTGAATGGGACATTGTCTGAGAAAGAGGACGACGACATTCTGCAGAAAGCAATCACGCCACATTATCGCTTGGATACGACTAATCCACGAACATTGTTCCAAGATCAGACCACACCTGGAAAAGAACACTATAATCTAGACCTAGAACAAAGAACATCTACGATTTTTTTCTCTCTTGTGTAGTATTCTGTCCCGGTTGCAGGGTCACGGTAGGAGTCTTAATTGTGACCTGAGTAGTGGCAATAGGCCTGCAGGACTTGCAGTGTCATAGGACAGCAGATAATCATAATTAAGTGATCGAGGAAGATTGCCGTAAGCATCCATTAGAATGATGGAAACTACACAAAGCAAAAGAGAGAGAAAGGATGAAATGAAGAAAGAATCCTGTAAATTAATGTACAGTCGTTTTAATATAACCTTATGTATTATTATATTCAAATTCTTTATTCGATGAAATTCATCATAAAAGAGCAATTAGTAACATAATACAATTAAAAAATTTCAAAACAAGGGTTCATAAAACACAGTTGGCATTAGACCATTAAAAATAAGTACAGTCACAAGACAGGATGATGAGCATCCTAACCAAGTACTCTTAACTAACAAGTGCTTCAGAACTAATAAATGATTCAGAATGGGTTTTGTAACACCTCATACGGGAGCGCCAAGCAGAGCCCAAAAATTTTGCAACTCCACAAACCATAGTAATTGAAGAGGTATCGGTGGTAAGTATCCGCAAAGCCGATGCATGGCATCTAACACCCATATTCTTACATAGTGGTTTTAGCCAGATCCTCCTAGCAACCCTATATGCCGGGCAAGCAAAAAAGAAATGTGCCACTGACTCAGTAGGGGCTGCACAGCCAGGACATGAGCTCCTTTTGCCGACATTATTTTTCCACCCCGAGATATAAGCATTTACTGGGAGGATCCCGAGTCTAACCTTCAGGTAAAGAGATCGATCTAGGGGCTGCTCGATGTAATCCAAAAAGGGTTCGAAGCGCCATGACCACTTAAAGGACAAAAAGCGCTCAGTAAGTGAGCCCACAGAACTACTAGAAAGTGTTTCCTGCTGAACTAGATTCCAGTAGAGCTTTTTAATCACCATCTTAGGCGGAGGTGATTGGTTTGCCCATGAGTCGCTCAAACCCAGGAGCACCACCAACCGCTTCAAGTTGCTCAGCCACTTAACCCTATTATTGGTGTTTAGCTGAATTAATTCATCTAGGGCGGCAGCATAATCCAGGAGCTCCCTTGTCCTGCGCAGACGAACCCAGAAAAGTAATGGGCGTAAGCGCACTATATCCTTAAGGGGGCGCCTGCCCATGTCAGCCCTTAGAGGAAAAAGGGGAGTGGAGACTGGGAGGGCTACTGCGTCTCTCAGAAACTTGTTTTCAGCCCTGTCCAGCTCTACAGTGTTTTCGAACCCCCACAATTCTGAGCCATATAAAGCGGACGGGAGAACTTGGCCTTCGTAAATTGTTAGGAGCGGTGAGAGGGGCTTGCTTTTAGATTTACGATATTCACTCATAACCGCCCCAGATGTTCTTTTATAATTTAACACCATTTTAGCCAGGTGATCCTTCCAGCTCATGCGACTATTAACCCTGATGCCCAGATAATCATATGATTCTACCTGCTCCAAGGGCTCTCCATTAAGTAAGAGATTATTTCTAAATCTAGGTGAAGGTGCTAGAGCCATGAGCTTAGTTTTTAGAGTATTGATGGTAAGACCTCTATCAAGGCAAAATGCGCTAAATCGGTTCAGGAGCTTTTGTAAGCCAGACGGCGACTTAGAAATTAAAATAGTGTCGTCGGCGAAGAGGAGTGTGGGGTTTTAACTCCTGCCAGGGATGGGGCATCAGCCGGTTCTTCTCTTAAATAATCCACCACTCCATTCACAAAAAGAGAGAACAGAGTGGGAGCCATGACACATCCCTGGCGCACACCCCTCTTCACGGGGATCTTTTCGGTTAGTTCCCCTTGGGTACCCCACCTGATCCTGGCATAATTCCCTTCATGAAGATGCACAATTAAACTTAGGAGGGGGCCAGGAAATCCCATATTCTTCAAAACCTCCCACAGCCTCTCACGTGGTACCAGGTCAAAGGCCATCCGAAGATCTATGAAAGCCAGGTATAAACTACCTTTATTGATGGTAACCGACTTCCAATAGATCGCGGAAAAGCGAAAGACCTGGTCCATCGTGCCCACCTTTTGCCTGAACCCTGCTTGGAGGTGTGACAACACATGCAATTCTTCCATCCAGGTGCCGACCCTAGATATAATTACCCTGCCAACCACCTTCTGTAGCACGTCAATCAAACTGATTGGTCTATAGTTGGCAGGGTCATCTCTGTCACCCTTCTTAAAGACAGTGATTACCTCCGCTCCCTTCCACGAAGCTGGGACTGGGTAGCCATGGGAGATGAGATTCATTATTTTTGCGATGAGGTTAGCCCATAACTCAGGGGCCTCCATGAGGAGATCACCAGGTATCCCATCTGGGCCTGCTGCTTTCTTAGGAGTAAGGTGACTAATAGCTAACAACACCTCAACTGTCGAAAAGGGTTCCCTGACCGGGAGCTTGGGGTGAATACTAGGGGCATAACCAATAGGGATATTGGAATTTTCTGGCCCACCATAAATTGAAGAAAAATGGGAGTGCCATTGCTGACCTGTTATATGGTTATCTAGAGGGCGAGAGCTGTTCAACCTGGCTTTGTTGATCAGGTCCCAAAACAGCGAGGAATTCTTTCCTATGGAAGCTGTCTTGAGGTCTTGCCAGTGTTGTTCTTCCCATACACGTTTTGCTTGCTCCAAGGCCCTAGCGTAATCTTTCCTGGCTACACTAACCCGGAGTTGGTTCTTTTCATGCAAGGCAATTCTGATCTCATTTCTTGAAGTTTTACAGTTCGCCGTGTACCAGGGACTATTCGATATAGTTTTTTTGTTAACCCTGCCACCACTCTTGACCTTATTATTACCTTTTAGGAGAAAGAATTCCCCAAGTTTCTCCGTTAAACTATTATACGCCTGGGAAAAAAGTATGCCCTGTGCAGGCGCTAGGTCCGGATCAAACACTCCCATTTCTATACTCAGATCTTCAACAAACGTCCTGATTTTTATCAAATTATGAGTCTGCGACTGAACCTTCTCCCACTTGAGTCTTCGATTCCCTTGGAAAGGTATCACCTCCTTAGTAGACTTCGGGTGCAATATCCTCTCTATGGTGTTCCGCCTCCCCCATCTTATCGACATGCATAGGGGGTTATGGTCACTATCCTGTGAAGGAGTCACCACCATATCTACTAGGTCACACCATAGTTCCACGTCTAATAAGATGTAATCGATTCTTGACGGGCTACTTAACCTATTAAAGGTCATTGCCCCGTCAGGGTCGGAAGGGGTCCTACCATTAAGAGCCCTGAGGTTATGTTCTACAGTGAGGGAATTAATCTGTATAACCCTTGGTGACCATTTCTTGATTGTGGGCAGAGACAGGGTTGGGATACCCCATCTGGAATCCACTTCCTCTATACCCAAGGGATCGTCACCATCTAGTGGTTCGAATGTACAATTAAAATCCCCTCCCACTATAATTTTAGAGGTGGGGGGGCAAGTTGCTAATGCCTGATCTAAAATGGATAAGGTACTTGAATTTATGTCCCCTATGGTACCTCTTGCATAGACATTAAATAGGTCAATCCTACTAGTTCCCCCCTCAAAAGAGATATGTTGGATGTCACAACATCCAGAGACATGGGTGGATATTTTAAGGTTCAGAGCGATCTTGATCCATACATGCAACCCCCCAGCTGGTCTACCCCTGCCCTTACTCAGAGCTGGTATGAAAAAAGTGGTGTAACCCGATTTGTATAAAGGATGGACACTCCATGTTTCCTGAAATATACATACATCGAATTGCTCGATGAAAACATTCCATTCAGGCAACACCAACTTTCTTTGTAGACCCGCCACATTCCAAGAAACTAGGTGTAGGCCTTCGTTATCTTTCAATTTTAAATCTGACGGGGATACTGCAGGCCTATCCATGACCAGCATGGTTTGAATACCTATGGGTTCTGGTTGTCTGGTTGGACTAGGTGGTCTATCGTCAAGGGGATTACAGTACTGTTAACCAAGGGGGTAGAGAGAGGGGTGGATACGTTCCCACCACTAGCAAATCCACTTATAATTGTAAGTCCTGTAGAAACAGGAACAGCTCCGTGGGCTTCCATACTCCTCTCACAAACAACGTTCTTAAGGCAAGATAATCCTATTGGACACCCACCGCCCCAATGGGGCTTTAATCTTCAATCACATTCAGCCAGACTAGAGAAGGTTTCAAACCTGTTTGACAACACTAAAGGGTTAGAAGGCTTCACTCTCACACCTCCTCTGTTAGAGATCCTATTAAAACTAGGAGGGATGTGATGCCACCCAAAAGGATCAGTGATTTGTTGGGTGTTTGAAGGGCCCGATAAGTAGTTCGGCCTATATGTGTCTGGTGGAATGGGCAATAGGGAGGGATGCTTAGATGGGACAGAAGGGGGAAACACCGATGATCTAGGGTAAAAATAGGTTAGTGCACGGGGAACAATGCCAATACTACCTATTTCAAGAGGCCACTCCAAAATATACTTAACTACACGAGGGTCTCTGAAATTTACTACCACGATGTCACCCGCAATGTTTTTCGTCGTACCGCCCACCCAAGGGAGACGTCTGACATGTAAAATCTCACCATTAAATTTCTCCTCGATAGGTCTATAACTATTGAGCCAGAACATGGTTTTGTTTTTTAACTCACTGAACCCTTCTCTTTTATCAACTGGTAAAGGCGGAACCCCCGTCAGAACAACCACCAGGGGTACAGATTCGGGGGGCAGATCAACTTGTGGCACGTACTTGGGGGCAAGCAAACCATTACTAGGGCCTTCCCTGCTATCCCGCAGAGTGATTGGGACAAGATTAATCCCCCCACCCTCCTTATCGTCTCGTTTGTACATCGGGACAGACACAGGCACAGACTGAGATACCGCCAACAAATTAGACGGCTCACCCGTATCCTGGGGTAGAGTGGGGAGGTGATTGAGGCGAATAGGTTCCGCCGCTATAACTTCGGTAACACTATCGAAACCCGCCTTCCCCTGCCCTGTTGTTGGAATGGTTTTTATGCTTATTATCGCTTCCAGGTCCATGAGTTTTTTCTCCACTCTTAATAAACCTTCAATTAGTGGTGAAATAAGAGACTTAATCACCTGGACCAGGGCATCCTGGCGAACAACCGAAGGAGAGGGAGGGGGGGAGGGAAATAACAAAGGGACGACAGGGGTAAAGCCTGGATTTAAGGAAGGCAAATCAGGTTCTAAAACATCAGGAGTCAATGGAGGAGCAGGGTTAGGAGTAGTTGTTGGTTCGACTCCTGGCCCTTTAGATAAGTTTAAACCTTTCGGTTCGTGCTTCCCAAACTCAGAACAGTTGTACTTAGGTTTAACTGAGACTCCCCCTTTCTTGCATCTTCTTTTAATGGGGGGAGGCCCAAATGACTTAGCCACTTTGAATGGCTTAGTGACCTTCTTAACCTGTTTACCAAGTGCTTGCACACTTCTAGTTACATCTGTAGGGGGGTCGGGATGAACGCTAACAAGTTTCTCTTGTAAGGGCAACTCTAAGGGTGATGAAGCTGAAATAAGAGCAGATTCCTTTTGCAAACAGAGATCGCGCGGTGGTGTAGGAGAATCAACCACAGCACCACCACTATCCCTTGACCGGGAAGGAACCTGCAGCAACAAATTATCAGAAGACCTAAGCTTCAAGCTTTCTATTGAGCGACGACGCTCTGATCTCCTTTTGTCCAAACAATTAACTAAATCATCCACTCTTAGCGCCTTTTTAAAATAAGTGTCCAGAGGGCCAGCTAGCATAACTTTCGACTTCTCCTCATTGGTACTACTAGGGGTATCAGCCATAATAGCCTTTTTGGTAATTACGCAATAAGCGCACACAAATACAAGTGGGACCTTAACCAACTGATCAATAGCCGGGCCCAGCCCGGCCTCACTCGGTCTCTGAGGGCCTAAGAGGGCCCGCCCTTGTCCCGGGCTTCGCCCGCGCTGTGATCCGCGCTGCGGATCAGTGTGTGCTGGAAAATATTGTGACGTCAAGGGGCGGGTCCGGAGGAAGAGGCAGGCAGCAGCAGCAGGAAGCAGAGGGCTGCTGGGCCTCGCAGTCCTCAAAACGCTGTTTCCCCGTGCAAAAGGTCAGTCTTCCACCACGAGCGGCGCCCGCGAAGCAGGGGCCGCGAGCTTTAAAGCAATGTCCAGGTGTCCAGGGGCGGGTCCGGAGGAAGAGGCAGGCAGCAGCAGCAGGAAGCAGAGGGCTGCTGGGCCTCGCAGTCCTCAAAACGCTGTTTCCCCGTGCAAAAGGTCAGTCTTCCACCACGAGCGGCTCCCGCGAAGCGGGGGCCGCGAGCTTTAAAGCAATGTCCAGGTGTCCAGGGGCGGGTCCGGAGGAAGAGGCAGGCAGCAGCAGCAGGAAGCAGAGGGCTGCTGGGCCTCGCAGTCCTCAAAACGCTGTTTCCCCGTGCAAAAGGTCAGTCTTCCACCACGAGCGGCACCCGCGAAGCGGGGGCCGCGAGCTTTAAAGCAATGTCCAGGTGTCCAGGGGCGGGTCCGGAGGAAGAGGCAGGCAGCAGCAGCAGGAAGCAGAGGGCTGCTGGGCCTCGCAGTCCTCAAAACGCTGTTTCCCCGTGCAAAAGGTCAGTCTTCCACCACGAGCGGCCCCCGCGAAGCGGGGGCCGCGAGCTTTAAAGCAATGTCCAGGTGTCCAGGGGCGGGTCCGGAGGAAGAGGCAGGCAGCAGCAGCAGGAAGCAGAGGGCTGCTGGGCCTCGCAGTCCTCAAAACGCTGTTTCCCCGTGCAAAAGGTCAGTCTTCCACCACGAGCAGGGTCACGGTAGGAGTCTTAATTGTGACCTGAGTAGTGGCAATAGGCCTGCAGGACTTGCAGTGTCATAGGACAGCAGATAATCATAATTAAGTGATCGAGGAAGATTGCCGTAAGCATCCATTAGAATGATGGAAACTACACAAAGCAAAAGAGTGAGAAAGGATGAAATGAAGAAAGAATCCTGTAAATTAATGTACAGTCGTTTTAATATAACCTTATGTATTATTATATTATTGTGTATTGCTTTGGCGTTTATAGGTTGGATTATTTATGCTCTGCAGCAAAAAGTTGTCTCTCCTTCTTCCTCTTCCTCTACTTCTACTGTCTCTCCACATCTCTTTCATACCCTTCCTCAACATGAACTCATTAGAAGAACTGAATATTATAACAATTCCTTTGTCCAGCTGTCACATCAGCATCAGTTAGTGGTTAATACGACTGACTGTTGGGTGTGTGGACTTATGCCACATACTACAGAGAAAGGAATGGCATATTTAGTTCTTCCATTCTCTTATGAGGGTTCTGCTTGGGCTTATTTTGTAATCTTCTCCAATGCCTATCAAAGCAAATTCAGACGATCCGTTAGTTCACGTATTAGTGATCCGGATTTTAGTCATAGTTCATTGATAAAGGGAATGGTAGCTATGGCTAAAATCATGGAAAATAGTAAGATCTCCATTGACGAAAGAAAAGCGTACACTAAATGGAACGTCACCCAATATGTCACTAGCCTTAGTGATAAAGTTAAAAAAGGAAAGTCTTCACCGATTTGGACTATACCACATCAGGACAATTTCTGCTTACAGATAAATGGTCAGTCTGCTGACACTATACAAAGAAATAGCTGTTCCCACACATATGTCTACTCTTCTCAAAACTCGCCTCCTCTAGTGCCGTCTCAAGGCACATATTTCATCTGTTATAATAGGGCTTCCACATGGTTGCCAACAGGTTTCTCAGGAACTTGCTATATAGCTTTCCTTCTTCCCCCTACATACACCGTTTCTGCAAATCATCATCGAAATAGATACGGCAGAAGGATTATTAATTCAGAGGACACAGCAGGACAAGAGGGAGGAGATTTCCTCAAAGGATTTCTTCCGTTTCGGGGTCCAATGGCCAACAGCAGAAATATAAGGCAACTGGTTCGTGTCGTAGAAACCACCATAGACATCACTCTAGGAGCCTTAAGTAATATCACGGCAGAACTACAGGCAGATCGTCTCATGACTTTACAAAACCGAGTTGCCTTAGACTTTGTTCTTGCAGACCGTGGTGGAGTATGCAAATTGATCGGGTTAAGTTTTCATACCAAATGACGCTCCAACAGTATACCAAGCTATCTCTAAGTTACACATGATCTCTAAGTCGATTCATTAAGACGAAGGAGATTGGTCATTATTGGAGTGGTTTTGGGGACTACTGTCCAAATGGGGTTGGAAAATATTGACGTTCCTTGGAGTAGTTTTAGCCATCATATTCTCTTGTTGCCTTTGTATGCACTGCGGCCCGCCATCTGTGACCTCTGTGCTACTATGTGCATCCCTAAAACCAAGCCACAAAGAACGGAAAATATCAGGATGATGCTACAGCAACAGCTCGATGACCTTATGGCCATTGACATTGACTCAGATTAATATCTTACCTGAGTTCTGGCAAAAGGAGGGTCTGAGGAACTTCAATTTTCGATTGAGATCGTATCGACCTGCCATTTTGTGCTCCGCCGCCATCTTGTGTTGCCCTCACTCAGGCAGCACGACGGTCGAAGTCTTTTTCTACTTTTTCTGCAAGCTTCGTGTTAAAATTAACCTTCTGCCTCTATTTGCAAAGCTGGTGTTAGGTTTGGCTGAGTACACTAATCCCTGTCTGGTTTCTCTAATCCCCGTCTCAACTATCTGTTGGCTCACACTATTCTTTTCTGACTTTATCTTATCGTCTGGCCTTCGCTGTCCTCTGCTAGCATTCTCTCATTTCACAAATATCCTCCAATACACACAAACGTATCTCGCCACCTGCAAGTTAGTTGTAGATCCGTTAATGAATTAGATTGAAGGAGGGGTGACAAACACAGTTGAAGGAAAGGTTTCTTCGAGTTATCTGACACTTGTTTTTAAACTTTTCCTATTGGTTCTGTCCTATTTTCCAACTTTCCTTATTGGTTCTTTCTTATGTACTCTGGGTGTGTATTTGGTTAATGTATATTTTTCATACATGCTATAAAAGATTGTACGCCACAGAGTGAAGTGGCAGTCTCCTAAGAACCTACCTCGTGTACTTCTGGGACAACTGTACTAGCTGCAGCTAATAAATCTGATCTTTTACGCCGCCAGAGTGTCCCCGTGTCTCCGTGTAGCTAAGCAGGAGAACCCAGGAGATTAAGGCGCACCCTGTGCCGCCAGGTCCAAAAGGTTCTGGTTCTTCAGACTTAAACGATTTTGCTCAACTGTTTACAATACATGTCCCAGGACTGAATCCAGGATCCAGTCCTGCAGTTACAAAAGTAATCCTAGAAATAAGTTATTGTCTTCTTCCAGAATTTCCCATTGAACTCAATGTACTATTGTGTTTGAAATTGTGTTGTCTATTGCAACAACTGTAACTATTAATTCTAAAAGTCTATGATCTATTGAAAAGTATTTATTCAAAGAAATTCAATCTGAGAAAGTATATTTAGATACCTATTGTTGGTTCTAAAATAAAACAAGTATATATTTTTTTATACAAACTATTGGCCTAGAGTTCAGTTCTTGAGTGTGTGACACCATTTGCTGACTGAGTGTGTACTACAAATGCTTTACACTGTCCTCTGATACTGCCTTACTGCTCGACCAAGCTACCACTTTAGAGAGTAAGGTTATATCAAACTTTAACCTCTGCCAAACCTCTGGGGACTGTGGACTCTGTGCACACTGTACCTATTTGGGAACAGTATATACAGAGCCACTTTCCTACAACTGCGTTCTATGTTCCATCCTGTCATGTTTTCACCACTATCCCAGATGCTTGGCGATAGCACTCTTTTCACATATACTTGTCACCATGCGTTGCATTGAATGTTTGATGCCTGAGGTGTTGACAATTCACCAACTATCAATACTGACTCACTAGAAAATAGGGTTTTTTGCCCATTCTCTGTGGGTAAATGTGATGACACATTTTGTGAAAGATTCTTATGAAACCAGCCATTTTACCTATCAGTGAAAGAATTAAACGCAGCCAAAATATCAACTATGATTTTGATATTTCCTGATTCTCTATAGTTTATAAAATAATTTAAAAAGACCTCAAACATGCTTCTAAGTCCCGCATCTTTAGACCAAAGACCACAAAACTGCAAAAAGCAAAAGGAGGAAGAAACAATATTTTAGTGACATCCCTCAACAACAAAACTCAAGCAGAATAATGTTAGCTCAGTCTTTCTTGATGCCAGCTTGTATAACAAAGTTACATTGTATTGGCCCTTTCAGGAAGTAAAGTAATTACTCTTTCACTCTCCTTTTCCTTTCTTTGAATGGCATTTAAGTTGTGGTTTTGCAGATGTTTTTTCAGGGATTTTACGTTTACACTGGTCAGGGCTATTTCCCTTTTGGTGGGGTTTTATCAGTTATTATAGGTTTAAACCTAAAACCGGAGGACAGCCTACACATAAGTGACTTGAAAGATCCCAAAAGAAATATTGGAGTAAAATAATTCTTGAACAAGGGAATCTTGAGGAATATGAACGTACACAATGATGTCAGGCAAAATGATTAAGTTTGGAAATAAAAGAAGTACTTGCCCCCCAAAAAAACTCTAGACCAGAAAAAGATGTTACTTTTTGGATGGCTGAATGTTCGATCAGTGAAAGGGTAAGGATTTTTCTGAATATTGTAAGCAGGAAATATAAATAAGTTTCAACATTTTCATTCATTCAATAATCAGTAGTAGACATGCCGTAGAAATCTGGGACCTCCTCAATACTCACTCGCCTGAAGTTGCCTCCCTCACAGAGACCTGAACCAGCTCCACATTCAACATCACAACCGCTATCTCTGATAGATATGAGATTCTGAGGAAAGACCACCCCAACTGCCCAGGAGGAGGCCTCGCCATCATCCACAAAAGCTCCCTTTAACTAACAGCTACCAACTCAGACAATGCCTCGCGCCTCATGGAACACATCCACTTCCAGATCCAGCCAAACCCTAGAACGACACTCCTCGGAACACTCGCCTACAAACCTCCCGGACCCCACACCCCCTTCATCAATGTCATTACAGACCACATCGCTCCCCAAGCCCTCGTCTCCACCTAGACAACCATAGTGATCCTAACACCACCACCCTCCTGGATAATCTCACCAACATAGGACTAAAGCAATTTGTCTCCACCCCCACTCACACAGCAGGACATATACTCAACCCCATCTTCCCCGCAGGAAACAACATTCGCTTCAGCCTCACCATGGAACAGCTTTGGACAGACCACGACTACATCCATTACTCTTTCTTGAATCCCACCGCACACAAGCTCACATCCTGCCCCCACACAGAATCTGGAACAAAGTCTCCGAAGAACACCTCACCTCTGCCCTCAACTGCACCCCTCCCCCACTAAGACAGACTCCAACACAGCAGCGAGCAACCTCTACCAATGGATCGTCAACTGTGCTAACGCACTCGCCTCCCTCCAAAACACCACAAGATGACAAGAAAGCCAACAGGTTCACCACGGACCTTCAAGAATCCAATCACTCTTGCCGATGACTGGAGAAGACGTGTAGAAACAGCAAAACCCCAGAAGCATGCTTCGCCTTCAAAGCAGCCACCACGGCACACTACCCACTCATCAAATCAACAAAGCAACAATGAGAGACTTCATCCAAGACAGAATCCTCTCCAAATCCCACAATTCCAAGGAACTCTTCACAATCATAGAAGAATGTACCAGACCCAACAGCGAAACAGCCAACGTCCCACCCTATTAAAGACCCCTGCAACAAACTCAGCTCCGTCTTTCACCTCAAGATCAAGACGGTCTACAAAAACTACAATGACCAAGACCATGGCACCACCCCAACTCCAACTCTAGCAATGCCATCCAGCAGACTCTCATCACCTGGACCCCTCTCACCACAGAAGACACCACAAAAACAATGACAAGCATTCACTCCTGAGAACCTACTGACCCCTGCCTGTCGCACATCTTCCACAGTGCCACCACTGCCATCGCACCTGAACTACGCCGAACTGTCACCTGCTCCCTCGACACCGCCACATTCCCCGAAGACTGGAAATGCACTAAAGTTCACCCCCTTCTAAAGAAGCCCTCCGCAGATCCGACGGATCTCAAGTACTTCAGGCTCATCTCACAACTCCCTTTTGGTGCCAAATTCATTGAAAAAGCTGGCAACACCCAGCTAGCACACTTGATGTTCATAAGAACCAACAACATCTTTAGTTTGTGAATGCGAATGCACAATGTCTAGTTGTTACCCGCCCTAGACGTGTATTGGGGACAGAGTGCAGGTACACAGAGCTAAGAGCAGAGAAATGCTATCTTTCTAAAAGTGCCTATTGTAAAATAATGATGATACATTCAACTTTGCCAGCAAAGAGTATTTATCATTTAATCAATCAATCATGGTTTATATAACATAACTACTCACCTGTGAGGGTCTCAAGGTAATGGGGGGGTGGGCTGCTGATCTGTCTGGGTGCTGGTGTTCAGTCGAAGAGCCAGATATTTCTTTGACTGGGACCAGTGAAATTCTCGCAGGTGTTCAGTGATGTGGCTACAGCGGGGGATATTGAAGACTACTCTGGCTGCAGAGTTTAGAACATTCTGTAGTTTCCTGAGGAGTTGCAGAAGGCACCGGCATAGAGTGCGTAGCTGTAGTAGAGTCTGTTGCTGATAAGAGCAGGGGTGACCGTCTTTCTGGATTCAGTGTGGATCCATCTGAAGGTCTTTTGAAGCAGGTGAATCTTGTGGAAGCATGATGAGGGGACGGCGTTGATTTGGTGGTTCATTGTGAGTGAGGAGTCCAGTCTGATACCAAGGGTTTTTGCGTGGTCTGTGAGTGTGTGTCAGGGGCGTTCTTAGTGTAGCAGGCCACCAGGAGTTAATCCAAGTGAAGGGGGTGGGTTGAGGATGAGGACTTCAGTCTTGTACGAGTGGAGTATGAGGCAGCTGTCTCTCATCCAGGTGGAGACAGCCTTCATACCATCATTGAAGTTGTTTCTAGAGGCTGTGGGTACGTTCATTACCATTCCAATGATATAAAATATAACATAGCTACTCCTTTTCAATAGGGAATTACAGCTAATAAGTGTAATAATGAAATTCCCAATGTGAACCTATTAGAGGGGTAGGCCTAACGATATTTGAAAACAAATCAGATTTTATTTTACTACTAGGATGTGCAAACCTGAAAATTACAGGGCATATTTACCAGCCCCTATCACCACAGGAATACCACTTTTTGTGACGTAACTGTGACGATTAATGTTGCCTTGTAAATAAGGCCCCTATTCATACTACACTTAGCGTTAAAGGGGATGGGCAATGGGCGTTGCATGGGTGTTCCCACTGCAACACCCATTGATTTTGACGCTGCCCCCTATTCCCACGGGTGGTATAAATAGGGGACAGGGCCAAAATTAAGACCAGGGAAAACTTGGTCTTAACATGACGAAACGAAGAAAAATGCGTAATTTCTCCTCATTTACGCTGCACTGTGCAGCACCCATAGAAACAGCAAATCGCCATGAATGATTGTGTATGTGCAGGAAGGAGTCCCTTCCTCCATATAAACAATCATTAAAAAAAGTATGATTTGCAACTTCTATGTGTGCTGCACAATGCAGTGCACATAGGAGTTACAAATCAGCATTCTGTGCAGGCAGGGACACCTTTCTGCACATACACATTCATTACCCCAACACAGACACCCTTGCACTATGGTGCAAGGTTGCCTACATTGGCACTAGGCAGCCAGGACTAGCGCTAGTGCTAGGGAAAACACAGGGGTGCACCTCATTCTTGTGAATACGGCACATTCCTGCATTTTCAGAATAGCAGAGAGTGGCATTAGCAGATTTTTCTTAATGCCACGTTTCACCATTCTGTTATAAATATGCCCTTACGTTTCCTTCTTTGTAGTTACGCTGCACCCTTTCCTATGGCCTTCTAAGGGCCTGCCTTAGGGGTGACATATATCTAATAAAAGTGGAGTTTAAGGCTAAGCAAGGAGTTTTAAATGCCAAGTTGACCTGGCAGTGTATGCTGTCAACACAGGCTCTGCAGTGGCAGGCCTGAGACATGTTTAAAGTGTTCATGTCACAAGGTTAGAAGGCCCTGTCTACAATCACTTCCATTTTTACATAATCATGTTTAAAGTTGACATCTTTCTAAACTGTGACTTTTAACACACATTTACTTGCACGTTGAAATGCTATACTGTACTCAGAAAAGGTTCACTTATGCATCCTTGAAGGCATGTTATCATACTATAGAACATTCTGCCCAAGGACCGGGTACGCTGTGAAAATTAGTTCTGCTTGTTGTGTTTTTTAGGTCTCACCTAGCGTTGCAGCACGAATGCGCTGTCATCGCTTTGCGAGGCATGCCATGCAGTATATACTGTTGTGTGGATGCTTTGTGGAAGCTCCACCCACTCTCTGTCCATTGGCTTTTGTCTTAAATGCTGCCTTCCAAATGGTTTGAGGCTTGTTAGTCCCTCCTCATTCTTCATTTGTATCCTTCCATGGCTATTCGCCCCTTTACTCCTAACTCTATTTTCTTCCCTGTCTCCCCACACCATTGCCCCCTCCCTCAGTCTGTGACTTTTCAACCTCCCCTGCCCCTCCCCCCCACTCTTGTTCATGTTTTCTTGCCTGCCGGCACTTTCGTTTTCATCTTTATTGTTGCCACCTTGAAATATGCGCGTTCAAGATGCTTGCTGTACAAAAACTTCTCTTGTTTAATGAACTAGATTTTAATTTTACTCTAAATATAATAAGACTCTAGGCAACATTTGGGGTATGCTTGGCAACTGACGCCTCTTAGTTCACAAATGGCATTGTTGTCGGGCAGGAGGAGCAGCAGTGTTTTAACTCATGCTTAAAACAAGCACTTTTAATAACTTCCTCTAAATTCAGTGCTATAATCTTGTGTACTGAGGTGACACGCTAAAGAAATGCACTTTTTTTAATTCTGAAGAGACATAATCGCACATTTACATCATGTTTACTGTATGGTTAACATTCCGATCAATTTCACGTCTCGCCCACTGGCTCGTGTACGCTTGGCTCCTCTCCGGCTGGCTCTACCTGCTAATTAATATATTGGCTTGCGCACCTCTAACAAAGAGAGATGAATGGATACATGACAGTGAGCCCGGTAGATGGCAGAAAAATAGACTGGTGCTGACAAACAGACAAAGTCAGTCTCCATTGCCTCACATCAGAATCATCACTTTCAATAACCTGGAAATCTGAAGGCAACTCCCGCATGTCCCAACCTCATCCCCCTCACCTATTCTTAGCAGAAGCGGCAGATTCTGAGCTGTGCCCTGCTGGTGCAGAGGAGCACAGCAGAGTGTGTAGAAGCAATAGGATCCCTAGCCTCTCCAAGCGGGCACCTAAGCCTTCCGGGTGCCTTCACACTCAGGGTAAATGAATACATTTTGTTCTGTGCTTTAGTCGCCCCTCTGTGAGCACTGTCTAGTAGATGAACCTCTGTGTTAATAAACACATTCAGAGAGGTGGTTGGGTACAAGCAAACAACGGCCACAGTACCGTACGTTTTGAACGTGTAGTTAAATAACTGCTCATCGAGTACCTCATTGGCTGATCATTCCATGGCACTACCAAAACTACATTTGGACACATTTGCTCAACTGTAAAAGACTCCTTTCTATGGGTCATTTAACAACTCAGGGCTTTGGGGTTAGGTAACCTACTTTGGATGCTGTGTAAATGAGTAAATACAAAAATGAATGCAATGAAACTAAGCAACCAGTACTGTCTAAAACACTGTGAAAACGGACACGCATTCTGGCATTTTGTTTAGTTAATGAGAATTTCCTTATAGATGCGAGTAAAGTACTCTTAATATCTTAATGAAATCTGCACTCTTTTAACTAATAGCACCGGGCGACCTTTGACAACTAGGCAATGAATACCTTTTCATGTACCTCCAAAGCCCCCCTGCCCCCGCCCGTTGACAAACTTCATTGCCTCCCAGTGTTTTGGCGATAACCAAGACGCAGTATAGTGAGTCAAATAGCCCAGAAAATGAAAGAGAAGCCTGGATTCAGATTTACATGCTCCGATCCCGATCGCGTTGTTTAGTCTGTAAGCACTACTTTTATTAATGAGTTTCGCATTATTAAAGCACCACGGTGTGCATGTGTGGCGACACTTCACCCATGAGGTACGTGCCAAGCAATTGTTGACACAATCCACACTGCGTCTTTTTCAATATATTTATTAAGAAGTGCAGGACCTTTCCAAGGGATTTTGCACACTACATACATTCACTCCAAAAATAAAACGTGTAGGTAAAAAAGAAATTGCCATTTACAACGTCAATAGCTCTAACTCACAAATGCGAGACCTATTTGCATTGTAAATGCTTGTTTTAACTCCTGTCCGTTAAAATGTTGTGTAAGTTGACACAACCATATGTGAAAACCACTCCTCATGGATCTCAAAGGACAGTTGTAATCACTGTTTTTCTAAATTTCCAGAGATCAAACTACATCCACGTTTGAAGAAGAAAGGGCTGAGCTAGAGGACTTGTTACTTAAGGCAATTACGTTGAAGGTTTGGTATGATTCTAATCTGATATTGGTTCTCCACAGACTTCCACAGCAGTCCATGAGGACATGTGATGAGCCTTGCATCAGTGTTTTCTCTCTTTACCCATTGCTCCTTTGCATGGGATGCTATCACTCCTGTGGGTGTGACGTTGGTGAAGGAGAACTAATAGCTCAACATGGCAGACTGGAAAGGGGTGCTAGTTCAGCAGCACTGCCCTGGATTGAATTTGGCAGTGAGTGTATGGAACAGAAGAGACAAATGCTAAAAGGTAGCTCTGAATATTCAGGCCAGAGTCCTGTGATACTAACAGTTGATATACTGCCTTGTGCTAAGGAGAGAGCAGCTGGGCGCCATGATATAAGTTCATCAAGTGAGTCACTGAGATTACCATGGGCAAACAGCTGATTGGGCAAAAAAAGCCAACATGGTGCAGCATCTGCAGAGTCTCACTGAGGATGGTCGCAGGCAGGCTTGCCCGCTGCACATATTTGCTGTACCACCACACAGGGTGTGAAGTTAAAAAAGTGCTGCCGCCTTCCCTGTTGTCAGAATCACTTGGGCACAGAGGCATTCGTTTATCCACCTGCTTTAGATGGGACTCACACCGCACTGATCTGGCAAAGTAACTTCACAGGCGGTGGTGTGTAAGCCACAGCTATTTAACACTTCGTCAGGCTGACAAGTTTAGTGTGCCTGACCTCAATATGGCTGCCTTTGTTCCTTATATATGGCAGCAGTAGTGTAAATCATGAGGTCTGGCTTTTGAGAGTGAAAGCCTGGGGTCTCTCTTCACTTCTGGGAATTCGGATGCCTTTTCTTTCTTTCTACCCTGGACCTTAACAGAGTTAATTTAGTGTTAAACAGGTTGTGTTACTGACAGTTCCATTTTTTAAACATGATTTAATCTTGCTATACTTTTAGACGTATTTTGTTTTTTGCGATAGTTGCTCCGAAGTGCAGGAAAGATGCCCTGAGAGTTTGCCTCTGTGAACATTGGTCTCTGTAGTGAGAATGATCTTCATTGTGGTCATCTGCTAGGCTGTGGTCACTGCATGAAAAAGCCTTGACTTCTGACCTGTGTATGGTCACCATCTCAGAACCCACAAGTGTTGAAGATACCTTCATTGTCATTTTGGGCAAAAGCTGTATCAACTGGTGCAGAACCCACCAACCATTACGTACTGAGCTACGCTGAAGTATTTTAAGGACACTTGAGATTTACTTCATAGAATGAGTGGAAATCGGACTCTCTTACCCTACTTTGAAATTATTAAAAGGCTGTTTTTATCATTCACCTGGTCTCCCGAAGCACTGGCCACAACCTGCTGTCCTCCTTGATTGCTCATTGCACTCTGGCCAGATCGTCCAGGTCAGGAGCCTTCCTGTGTCTGGAGATCTCCTGATATAGGTGGATGGATGGATGGATGGTTGGGTGGGTGGATAGATAGATAGATAGATAGATAGATAGATAGATAGATAGATAGATAGATAGATAGATAGATAGATAGATAGATAGATAGATAGATAGATAGATAGATAGATAGATAGATAGATAGATAGATAGATAGATAGATAGATAGATAGATAGATAGATAGATAGATAGATAGATAGATAGATAGATAGATAGATAGATAGATAGATAGATAGACAGACAGATAGATAGATAGATAGACGATAGATAGATAGATAGATAGATAGATAGATAGATAGATAGATAGATAGATAGATAGATAGATAGATAGATAGATAGATAGATAGATAGATAGATAGACGCAAACATTACATGTGATTTATAAAGCCATATAACACCACTGTGTGTGGCCCTGATTGACTCCATAAATCTAGAGTAACGTAACGCAAATCACTGAGTTGTCTTACTCTGCCCTGGGAAGGCGTTCCATGGGCGTTCCCAAGCGACTCTCATGGTTTTTGAAGCATTCCCAGATTTACCAGAACTGGAAGACATGGGAATGCACTGAAAAGATATGCCTTATAAGGTGAGGTGTACCCAGGAGAAATATCTTTATATCTCTTATTTACTTCCTCTTTCATTCTGCAGCACACATAGAAAGAGGAATGTGCCTGTCAGTATCATTTTGTGCAGGAAGGTGTCCTTTCTGCACAAACACAATCCTGCATGAAATTGAGGCACCCAGGCACCATAGTGCCTGCATTGGCGCTCGGCTGCCAAAAGGGCACCTCTGCAGGGATAAAAGGCAAGAATGTGCAGCATTGCCTTAAATACATCCCATTCTTATCCTTTGCCTCCCAGGCAGTGCAGTGCAGCAGGTTGTTTTGCTACGCTGCGTGACATTCTCGTAAATAGACCCTCTAGTTTCTACAGAGTAGCGTAGACCCCAGCACTCATGAGGGCCTTTGTCACATTGTGCATTATTATCACCACACTGGCAGCTGCCATTCTCCTAGGGGTACAGAGGTAGAAAGGTGGGTTTGGCAGGAAGGCGAGAATCCAGTAGAAGGAGGAAACAGACAATGCATTGTGGACGGATGACGTTTTCATGTAATGTTTCTGCATTGTCTTCTCTCAGCCCTAGACCCAGACCCATGACCGCTGCAGCAACGGCTCCTTACAGTTCAGTAGACTTCTGCATGGCCACACCCATTTTTTGTAAAATGATTCTGCTGTTTTTTGAACTCTGCACACAGGGCACCTCTGAGCAGTCCCAAATGTATGTGATCCGAACTATGAACCATGAAAGATTAGTTACCTCCTAGCTGCCATATTTAACTTTACAGTAAAGCTATAGTATATGGTCCAGGAAACACACCAATGGCATGGAAGCTGAAATGTAGGGTGTGGACTGCGTAATGCAGCATCCACTAGGCTGGCACGAAAAACAAGGGTTCAGGCATCCCTTTGCAGCCTGACTGCTGCAGCCTCCAAACCTGCAGGTAGACCTCTCAGAAGTAACCCTCTTTCCGAGAAAAAAGTCTGCTTTTAAATAGTATGTAAGACACCTTCCTGCGCACAAAACTTCCTAAGAGGTGTTTTCCTCATTCTGTGTGTGCTGCACAATACAGCACACATGGAAAGTGAAAAAAACGAGGAGACATGAACATGATTCTCCTGTTACTGCTCCCCTCGGGAGGCATGCAGGTTTGGAGCTTCCTCAGGTTTACATGATTTTGTAAATCTGGAACAGGGTCGAAATCCATGGGTGTCACGTGGGAAAGATGTGGAGAGGAATCACTCCAGGGAGAGGATGCGGTCTAATGGCCAGAGCGCTTTACCTTGAAGCTGGGACAGGAACGCTCAACATCCTGTGATTCTGGGCAAATCACTTAATCTCCTTGTGTCTAAAAAATAAAAATCATGTATCCATCTGTAAAATAACTGGTGCTTATGTAAAAATGCTCTGATACCTTCGGGTCAAGTTTGCACTATATAAAATTCACCTCCCCCCCCCCAAAAAAAAGCCCATAGAATGCCACACGTGTAGAGTAAGGTGACGGTAACTAGACATAATATCGAAAAAAAAATATCGAGTAGCCAGAATATCGAGTTTTTAATATCGAATGGACAGAATATCGACTTGCAAAAATATAGTGGTGAAGAATATCGAAAAACAGGTAAGAAATATCGATTGCGATAATATAGAAGTAAGTAATATCGACAGTCATAATATAGTTGTTAAAAAAAAACCAATTTTTTATAGTGTTTTAAGCGTTAGTATATGTGTTAAAAGTATGTATTAATATTGGAATGTATGTTAGAATACTTTTAAATTAATGAATTTTATGTTTTTTTATTTTTTTGTAATTTAATTCCGTAGCGGGTTGTGGGTTTATAGGGGAGTAGGGTGGGAAGTAATTTAATTATAGTACATTAAATAATAATTTATAGGAATTATTAATTATTTTTAATTTAATTTTGCGTTTTACTTCTGTAGCGGGTTGTGGGTTTATAGGGGAATAGGGTGGGAAGTAATTTAATTGTTATTAGTTAATTATTAATTGGTATTGAAAATTAATTGGTTGTTGATGAATTATTAATTGGTAAATAATTAGTATTAATTGGTAATTAATTTGTATTAATTGTTTAATTGATAATTATGTTAATTGTATTCATTTAATATTTGTAGCGGGCAGTGTGTTTATAGGAGAATATGGTGGCAAGTAATATAATTGTAAATAAATAATTATTTAATTTATTTGTGTATATTGTTAATTAATATATCTTTAATTTAATTTTGCGTTTTACTTCTGCAGCGGGTTGTGGGTTTATAGGGGAATAGGGTGGGAAGTAATGTAATTGTTATTAGTTAATTATTAATTGGTATTGCAAATTAATTGGTTGTTGATTAATTATTAATTGGTAAATAATTAGTATTAATTGGTAATTAATTAGTATTAATAGTTTAATTGATAATTATGTTAATTGTATTTAGTTAATATTTGTAGCGGGTATTGTGTTTATAGGGGAATATGGTGGGAAGTAATATAATTGGAAATAAATAATTATTTAAATAATTTGTGTATATCCTTAATTAATATATTATAAATTAATTATTAATTGGTATTATTTGCATTTATTAATGTTTGTTATTGAAAAACAATTGTTTGTTAATTAATTATTAATAGTTAATTAATTAAACAAAAATTTATTGGTATTTATAAATAATCAATTCTTGTGTGATTGGTAATTAATTGTAATACTTGTTTTTGTATTAATAATTAATTAATTTAAAAAAAATATACATTTATTATTTTCTCTACTATTGCACTTACTTGAGTGGGAATAGTAATTTTTACCCCTACGCTATCCAATACTTTCCCTATTATTGCACTCTCTGGAGAGTGAATATTAATTTTTACCCTCCCGCTATCCAACACTTTCCCTACTGTTGCATTCTCTGGAGTGGGAATATTAATTTTTACCCTACCGCTATCCAACGCTTTCTCTAGTGTTGCACTCACTGGAGTGGGAATAGTAAATTTGACCCTCCCGCTATCCAACCCTTTCCCTACTGTTGCACTCTCTGGAGTGGGAATAGTAATTTTTACCCCTACGCTATCCAACGCTTTCCCTACTGTTGCACTCTCTGGAGTGGGAATAGTAATTTTTACCCTACCGCTATCCAACGCTTTCCCTACTGTTGCAGTCACTGGAGTGGGAATAGTAAATTTGACCCTCCCCCTATCCAACGCTTTCCCTACTGTTGCACTCTCTGGAGTGGGAATAGTAATTTTTACCCCTACGCTATCCAATGCTTTCCCTACTGTTGCACTCTCTGGAGTGGGAATAGTAATTTTTACCCTACCGCTATCCAACGCTTTCCCTACTGTTGCAGTCACTGGAGTGGGAATAGTAAATTTGACACTCCCGCTATCCAACGCTTTCCCTACTGTTGCACTCTCTGGAGTGGGAATAGTAATTTTTACCCCTACGCTATCCAACGCTTTCCCTACTGTTGCACTCACTGGAGTGGGAATAGTAAATGTTACCCTCCCGCTATCCAACGCTTTCCCTACTGTTGCACTCTCTGGAGTGGGAATAGTAATTTTTACCCCTATGCTATCCAACGCTTTCCCCACTGTTGCACTCACTGGAGTGGGAATAGTAAATGTTACCCTCCCGCTATCCAACGCTTTCCCTACTGTTGCACTCTCTGGAGTGGGAATAGTAATTTTTACCCTCCCGCTATCCAACGCTTTCCCTACTGTTGCACTCTCTGGAGTGGGAATAGTAATTTTTACCCCTAGGCTATCCAACGCTTTCCCTACTGTTGCACTCACTGGAGTGGGAATAGTAAATGTTACCCTCTCGCTATCCAACGCTTTCCCTACTGTTGCACTCTCTGGAGTGGGAATAGTAATTATTACCCCTACGCTATCCAATGTTTTCCCTATTATTGCACTCTCTGGAGTGGGAATAGTAATTTTTACCCTCCCGCTATCCAACGCTTTCCCTACTATTGCACTTACTGGAGTGGTAATAGTAAATTTTACGCGCCCGCTATCCTACACAGAAAATATTGAATATTTTTAATTAATATTACGTTAAGATATATGTATTAATTTTATTTTTTTTACTTACTTTAATCATTCATTAAGTTTACTGTTATTTAAGTATTTTTAAGTATGTGTCAGTTAATTATATGTATTATTTCATTAATTTAACATTACTTTTAAAACATTTAAAAAATTCGATATTTTGACTAACTATATTATTTACAACGATATTTTGGATTCGATATTTTTGTAATTTCCTGTTTGGAGATAGGACTTCGATATTTTGGTATTCTATATTTTTGCATCGATATTTTTGTAAGTGTATATTTTTGTAGTCGATATTATGTCAGTGATCCAAGGTGACACAGCGATTCGCACCGCATTGCGTTACTAAAGATTAATGAGTCCACTCAAATCCACATAGGGCGGCTTTGCGTGGATTTATGAATTGGATTTAGAGCCCTAAGTCATGAAGCAGGGTGATCATAAATAAGCACCATTATGCTGTGTAGAAAAAATGCTATAGTTGATTAAGATCAGACACGCCAGCTGCAAATGTAATCCTCCTCTTTCACAAACTTGGTTGTTGGATGAGGAGGGTGTGAGTCCTTCTCAAGCAACAGCCACAATCTCCATCAGGGGAAACCACTAAAGTCACTAATTTCACCTCTGCTTAACCCTCTGGTAGTTTGTCACAAGCAGTCAGGCTTAACTTATAGGTAATGTGTCTCGTATCTAAGCAGCACACAAACAGTAATAAAGTGAAAACAAAACACAGGAAAAATCCCACACCAATTTAGAAAAAAATATTCACACTTTTAATAAATTATTGGACACCAAAATTACACAAATTCAATTAGGCGAACTGGAAATATGCAATTTTTAATGCTTAGGTAAAAATAGTGCTTAAAAGCATAATGCACCGAATTTGGTTATCTGGTCATGCTTGCCTGAAACAAAGTCGCAAGTTCAGGCCGACCACAATGTAAGGCCGGCCTTATACGGGGACCAAGCTGGCCCTGCTGAGAATTGTGCCTGATATCCTTGATGTGGGGGATTGCACCGCACAGCTGGAGTTCCGAGGGGCGATGTGGGCCCTTTCTTCAAGCTGCATTGCGCTGCATCAACTCCAATGAGGAGCTGTGAGAGTTTGGATGTAAGGTGTGCTTCCAGTTGCATCACACTGCGTTGGCTCCAAAAAGGAGCTGCTAGGGCTGCGTTGGGTTGCATTGAGCAGTGTCGGTTGCAACTGGGACCACATCTGAGTTGGGAGAGCACCTTTATCCCCACTTCAAAGGTTCCAGGACTGGGGAGACACAACCTGGTGTGTCAGGAATCACAGCAGACAGAGTTCACTCTGGGTGCAGGTTCAAGATGATTGGAGACTATGCTGTCCCTGAGGCTCTTATCATGAGGCCATCAACTAGCCCTTGGAGTCACTCTGGTGGTACTGGGTTCAAGGTACAGGCCCAGGTCTTCTTATTCAGATAGAAGGGCAGCTGAGCAGCTGCGTATTCCTTCTTGTAGCAGAGCAGCATGGCAGCAGAACAGTCCTTCTTCTGAGTCTTGCACAGGCCTAGAAGTTATCAGAAGAGTGGATCAGTGAGTCCCCTTTTTTATCCCTGATGCCTTCTTTGAAGTGGGGGAACCTTCTAGAAGCTCCCCTTTCAAGTTGTTTGGAATTTCCTGGCTCCCTGTCCTGGCTCTAGCCAGGCTTCGGGTTACATTGACCAGTGTGAAGTTCTCTGTCTGAGAGCAAGACTCAGCCTATGGGTGTTGTAGTGGGGCTGTGCCAAACTCCCGTCCCCCCATCTTGCCTTAGATGACGAATCCAGGCACACCTAATCCCAGGGAGCAATGACAGTACAAAATATTATTGTATACATCACAATGATTACTATAAATAAAAGCAGTTGTTGCTTATTCGTTAAAGTGACATTTTAAAACCAGATTTTTTTTAAACTGCATTAGTTAAACTTGGTTAAATAACAATACTTTTTATAAGTTACAAGTAAATAGTACATTAATTTAATAATCAATCAATCAATGTTTAAAAATTAAAACAATATTTAACTGCTTTATACATTAATCTCATATTAGTGTCCTCAGAATTATACAGAGGCCAACTGCCAATCACACCTAAGCATGTGACCCAGGAACTGGCTGCAGACACAAAATGGTTGAGAAAAGAAAAGAAAGTCCCAAACTTTTTAATAGTGTAATTTCCAGATTTGTGACTTAAAATCTGACTTTACTATTAAAGAGAATTTTTTAAATTACAATTTCTTAAGTATCAAATATTTCTTTCCTTCCTGCCCCTCTTAAAAAGTTAGCACTTATTAAATGCAATAAGGTAACCCAATGTTATCTTATGAGACAGGTAGGCCTCACAGCAGTAAAAAGCAAATATGAGAGTTTTTCACTACCTAGAACTTAAAAGTACATGTCCAATTTTTTATTTACAATGCACCCTGCCCTATGGGCTGTTCAGGGGCATCTTATGTAATAAAAAACAATGGCAAAGCCAATATGTCTTGTGTTGTCGGACTTCTTGGATTAATGTTTTATTCTGTCATGGTTTTTGCAATATGGCAAGCCCTTATCAATCTAAAAAAAAAAAAGATTTGCAACAGGCAAAAAAGGTTTTTGGGCCTGCAAAAAACACACATTATCATAGAACTGGAACAGGGGTGGGATCGCACCTCTTAACCTCCCAGCATGGTTCGCCCCTGGCATTTTGGTAAATGCAGTCTCAAGTTGCCTGCTTTGCTAAAATATTTACGAGTGTTTCACCAGAGTTGGCGCAGATGGTGCTGATCTCTAGACACGTGTTTCTGGTCCTTTAACCGTCATCAGTAGAGATTACAGGTTTCAAATTTGGGGTTTGCTGAGTAGGCTGCCAAACATCACATCAGCTCAGGTACCTCTCACTGGCGCGCGGGTGCTTCTTCGACAAGCTCGTCAGCTCAATGACTCACGGAAGTACTTTTGAACAGGAACAGGGGTGGGAGCACACCGCTTCACCTCCCAGCAAGGTTCGCCACTGGGAGGTTAAGCGGTGTGCTCCCACCCCTGTTCCTGTTTAAAAGCACTCTCCCAACCCCATTCCCCTCTGTACCATCAGCTGATTGGAGGTTTTTCGTTGGTTGGACGCTGCTTTAGAGGTGAGCGGAGGTCCAGAATCGTCTCAGCAGACAAATACACCAGGTGAGTGGTATGACGGAAAGCCCAGATGCACAATTAATATTCCGCTCAGACAAAATGAATCCTCAGGATCGAATGAATGCCCAAGAATTAGTCCAGACTTAAGCAGGAGAAACCCCTAGTGTCCAAGATTTGGCCAGGGACCTAGCTGACAAAAGTTCAGTTGCTCAGAAGTGAGTAAGTAAGATACCATCCACATCATTCCCCTTGGTTATCTAACTTAGGGACAATACCCAAAGAAACATGCCTGATTCTTGGGCCTTCTTATTTGGGAAGCTAGACGAGAGGTCGACAACACCTCCTATTCATGGAGCAGTACCTCCAACAAATGCAACTATAACAATTCCTACTCTTGTCCCTTTGGCCTCACCAGAGCGATTCTTTGGTGAGAGTGCTAAATTCTAAGCATTCTGGAGTCAATGTCAACTACAATTTCAGGCTTTCCCTAAGAGATTGACAAAGTCTAATTTATAATTTCCTATCTTGGTGGTAATGCCACTGATGGGTCTTTATCCCTCATTGCAAATAATTACCCACGGCTACACAATTTCCGAAGTTCAAAGAGTCAATGTAACTATTATTTGTAAAATATACCTTTGTCCAAACCAGTGACAATAACTTACGACTGGGGAGAAGGGACCTACTTTTCTATATCACCACATTTTGTAAATTGGTCAATGACACTCAGTGACCTGAGGAAAAAAAGACTTTGCTCTTCTATAGAGGATTGAGATAAGACTTAAAGGATTCTCTGGCCCACTTAGTTGATCCCCAACTGATAGTTTCCAACAACCTTGGGGTAAACCCAAATTACTGATAGTGAGTTCCAAATGTAAAGAAGTGGAACCTAAAACACAAGATACTGTGGAACCCATGCAAATAGGGGGGATTCCAGGTCCCTTATCCAGTGATGAGAAAGAGTGAAGAAGGAAGTTACATTTGTGCCTTTATTGCTGCACGACTGCCTCCCAGGAACCCCACAAAGAACACATGGCCTTCCAATGCCGTATGTTGGCATGCCAGGAGCAGCTGGCTGAACAGGTGCGGGTGGGCTTCAACTGCTTGGCAGACAAACTAGATGCCATACGTGAGTGTCTAAGTCCCATCAGGGACCACTCACGGTCCCTAACGGACACCAACAGTCCGCTCCATGCCCTCCAATGAACCATGGCTGACATCGCTAGAGTCCTGACTGTTAGTGAGACAAGAACGACTGTCCAGTCAGAGTGGCTCCAGCGAGCTCGCCCAGGAGATCGGATTCATGTGGAGGCTCATGGAGAACATGGAGAAGGCCAAAGCGGAAAGAGCGGCTGCCACAGCTGCACACCGGCGAGAGGTAGCTGGGTTCCACAATGACCTCAAAACCATTCTCTTGGCATTGCTGCCACAAGACCTGGCGCAGATGCATGCTGCTGCTACCACTACCTCCAGCCCCTGAGGTGTCACTGCCACACAATGCTGGAGAAAGGCCAGCAACACCCACACATGAGGCACATGAGACAGCAGGGTACAAAGATGCGGATAATTCTGCCCTCATGATAAGAAGGACGCAGTAGCATGCATCTCCGCCATAGGGACTGCTTCAGCTTGGTTCTGCCCTCTGCATCATCACCTTCCACTGTCCCCCAATACACTCTGCGACACTCACCTTGGAACTCGGCATGGACTGCCATAACCTGTTTGATCCCCAATGACACTGCTATCAGACTGCAGACTGAACTCTTCC
This sequence comes from Triturus cristatus, assembly GCF_964204655.1. Lineage (NCBI taxonomy): Eukaryota > Metazoa > Chordata > Amphibia > Caudata > Salamandridae > Triturus > Triturus cristatus. The sequence goes on along the minus strand of NC_140588.1, from coordinate 1,129,763,804 downwards.
ACTTCCTTTGGACTGGTCATTCCCTGAATGACTCTGACTGGCCCTCCACGGGCCAACATTTGAAAGTGGGTTTTGCATAGCCCTGTACTATATGCAACACTCCACTGAATGTGCATTAAATATTTAGAATCACACAGATGTGTCGTCTCTATGGTCTTTCAAGTGTGGTAGCATGGATGAATGTGGGGTCCTCTTACATCCATGTGGCTCATGTCGTTGAACTTGGGTCACAGGGTGACACATTGTCGATTGTTGTACAGGTGGCGCTGATGCAACGACAGCGACACACTCCTTTGTTACTTCCTTGTCCAGCCCCGTACGGAACCATGCCCAGAGTCCCGGGGTCATTGTTCAAACCCTTACGCTGGAGTGGCATATGCCAGGCCAGCCCACTAAGCTTATGCTCCAAGGGGGACAACAATGCCACATGTGCCAGGACTCCCCTGTAGTGATCTGCTGATCACAGGTCTAGTTGGCAGCATGCCATAGCCACTCCCTCACGGCTGGTTTACACCCACACCACACCCATCCAGCGCATGCGTCACAGCACATGTGACCCTGCCAATAAAAAGGGCCGGGTGCACGTGTACGATGCCATTTCCAACCTCTCTCGGGGTATAACCGTGTGGTGTGCATATAGGCATGGAGGCCCAGGGGCCTGCAACATCACATACCGCAGGCCCAGAGGGGACATGATGGCATTTGCACCATGATGCCCAATCATAGAGGGTCCATGACTGCGGGGGCACAGACTTGGTGGCACCGGATACACTGCGGCCAGCACAGGCACACTGCCACGGGACGGTGACTTTCAGTGCACTGAGGTAGGGGCACCTTAAGTGCTGAGTGGGTGTACAGCCTTCAATGATGCCGCATTCTGGTGGTCCCGACGGCTCAGGTTTTGTGTGCCCTGCTGGACCGCAGTTATGCCTGAGCCGGCAGGCAGTGCGGGCCTACCCCTACGTGGCGTTGCCTCCTGGTCGCCTCCTGGATCACAGAGTTAGTGGCACCTATGAGGCTGAGCGGGTGTGCAGCCTGCGATGAGGCCGGGTGCACTGGTATGTCCTCTGCCATGGAGTAATCAAGACCCAGCACCAAACGTGAGACCTGATGGCCTGCGAAGCAGCGCTGCATGATGTGGAGGGTGCCATGTCCGCGTGCCCCGAGCTTGTGGCTGTCAGCAGCATGTGGTGGGCCTTCTTTTCTACATGCCGGTGGCGGAAGGTGAGCAGTGATACCTGGGTCGCAGGGGCAGGCATGCACCGCTGGGCAGCGGGAGGGGCTGGGGTGCATCTGACTAGGTGCGTTGGGGTGGTCAGGCGATAATGTCTTGTGCAATTGTACTGTGCCATTCATGTATCTGGACTCTGTTTCAGATGACTGGTCTTTTTCAGATGTAGGACCTGGTGAACTGCACTATATACCGGCACGTGGTTGGAGACACACCGGTGGCAGCAGGTGGGCAATGTGGCCTGGGTGCGCAGTGTCGGCACTCAATCTCCCTCTCTTCTTTTCTCTAGCTCTCTCTCCCCCTATCTGTTCGCATATCCCTCTCTGTCCATCTTCCTCTCTCTCCCCCTCTTTGTCCGTCTTTCTCTCTCTCCCCTCTCTGTCTGTCTTTCTCTCTCCCCCCTCTGTCCGTCTTTCTCTCGCTCCCTCTCCTTCGCTCTTTTTCTCTCCTTCGCTCTCTCTCTCCTTCGCTCTCTCTCTCCTTTGCTCTATCTCTGTCCCTTGATGTGCCCAGGACAGACCTTCTCATCATGATTTTTTCTTGCAGGCTGTGACCTACGGATTGTCCCGAGAGAGGAGCCGACATGTGTCTTCATTTCTGTTCTGTGTTTATTTTAATACATTTTCATTTATTGCTTCGAAGGTGAATGTGTGAAGCTCATTTTTGTGACAACACATGCATGTCTCCAGAGGTGTTTGTGCGACATCATGCTGGTTATTTGGTATATGATTCTGTGTGGATGATGTGACATATCTTTGTCCGGGGTGGGGGGGTTTGCCCAGAGTGGGGCCCGGGGGGTGATCCTGGGGATGATGGCGGTGGGTGTTGTTGCCCTCTTGGGGCTCCGGGATGCATGTTCAGTGGCTCCATGGCATCTGTTGTTCTTCAGGTGTGGATCTGGGCTGGGCTCTCTTTTGCGGTGCCAGTTGTAGTCCGACTTTGCACCAGATCCGACCAGGTGTGAGTTTTCTGGTGCTAACACGCCTTATCGCATGTTTTGTGTTCTTATCCCAGATCAGGCTGGTCGTTGAGAATGTTGTGGTGTGGTGTTGTTGCGGCTTTTTGCTTGGGAACGCCTACTCTGCATCTCCTTAGCGATAGTTGCCAGGGTCATCCTTGGCAATGTTTTTTGCGGCTGCTATCGTCGGAAAACTGGTGATATGGGCTGTTTGCACCTGCTTGTGAATGAGGTGGTAAGTTTATTACAAATTTGGCTGCATTAATGTGCCGATAATTCGGCGATAGCTCCTTGAGATTATGGCCCTAAGTGTTGTTCTACCGTCCAAGACTTAATAACACCCTTGACTTGTTTCGCTATAGATCAAGGGCCAGTGGTTACTGTTCTTGTAGATTATTTTTCAGGATGTGTTTGATCAGAAAGAGGCCACTCAACTATTCCCTCATAGGTAATTTGACTGTTGAATAGATTTAGTTCCAGGGGCGTTCCTCCATTGCAGACAGATTTATGCCTTATCCTATCCAGAGACAAAACATGTAAAGAAATACATGGATGAACTGATTGATCTGGGGTTTATCTGTCATTCATCTTCTCCTGCAACCTTCCCATTATTCGTTGCTCAAAGAAAAACTGTGAAATAGATGCCTTCATTGCTTATAAGTCACTCATGAATTTACAGTAGTAAATCAATACCGATTGCCCTTAATCCCTATGTTACTAGATCAAGTGTGAAACTCCATGATCTACACAAAACATTCTCAAGGTAGTAAATCCTGTGAAATTATAGTTGCAGGACGATCTATCACTCCATAAGGTCTGTCTTGCCTCTTTGCTACAGCTCTACTGTTCACAAACCCTCCCAGTGCAGTCTCCTCCTCCGATTAAGGTAGATGACCATCTGAATTTGAGGTCCACTGGATTGTAGATGCCAAGAGGATTAGGGTTCACCTTTTCTACTTGATAAATTGGAAAGGGTGTGTGCCAGAAGATCAGTTATGGAAATTGGCTGTCAATGTCCATGCCCATAGTCTGTTGCGGATTTTTCATGCCCGTCATCCCAGCAAACCATACCATGAGGGCCGTTCTTTGTGGGGAGGGGACTGTCATGGTCCTGGGTACCCACACTCCTCCTTGTGTCATTTGCATTGGGGCACACCTCGCTTGCCCATTTGGCAATACCCTGGAGCCTGGTTGTCGTTGGTCTCCATTTTACATGAATCCCCAGGGGCCCATATTCTTCTTGTCATTGTTGTTTATTCCCTGAGGCCCCTTCATGAACCCTCTTCACGCCATAACGCTCTGGGCGGCTTATTTACCTTGTTACTGTTGTGACTCCCCCAGGTCCATAAATAGTCTGGCCTATTGCCTAGGAACTCCTGTCACCCAAAATCTTGAAGGGTTTTAGTTGATACCTGATACGGCAGCCATCTTGGATTTCAGTGCGATATAAATACTGCACCCAAACCATGAGGCAGAGCTTAGCTTTGTTCCTCTTTCTTCTTCTCTCCTTGAGGTCAGTGGTCTCTGAGGAACGCAAGACCATTTTTCTGCTTCCCACTTGTTAGAAATGGGGGTCTCTGGTTGGCAGAGGTTGGTACCTTTGTCCAAATAGGGACCCTTGCTTCTAGTCAGGGTAAGGGGATACACTTCTAAAATAACCCCTGCTCACCCCTGCTCACCCCCTCAGTAGCTTGGCACGAGCAGACATGTTTATCTCAGAGGCAGTCTGTAAAGCATTTGTGAACACATACAGTATACAGTGAAAACACTACAAATGGACACCACACCAGTTAAAAAAAATATTTAATCTTTATCTCAACCAAAACAAGACCAAACAACAACAATCCACAATACAGTAATAATAAACTTTTCATACAAAGTACCTTGGACGTGTCACAAAATCAAACAAAAAGGGCCGGACGGAAGGTGATGCGTCGGTTCCTTACACTCATGGAAGATGATTTTTCGGTTCCTTGCTCCGGGGAAGGTGATGCATGTGTTCCTTAATGCTGCGCAGGGAGCTGATGTATGTGTTCCTTACTGGAGAGGAGATGATTCATCAGTTTCTTACTGCGTGGGAAGGTGATGCATTTGTTACTTACTGCATCCCCTAACAATGCAACAAACTTTCCACCTTGATGCGATGCGACAATCCAGAACAATGCGTGGATTCTAGTAGCCACACAGCAGGCCTTGCTTCAAAATCGGTGTGGTGATCTCAGACTTCGGAGATCGGTGCATTCAATGTGGTGTGTGGCGATTTTTCGGATGTATGTCGTTACAACGCACACTTTTACAACGCATGCACTTACAACGCATTTTTTACAACGCACAATCCATTACAACGCATGACATTACAACGTATGACACTACAACGCATTTTTAAAAACTACCTTTACAACGCATTCCATTACAACGCATACTACCATTACAACGCATACCATTACAACGCATAATATTAAATTGCATTTAAGGTAAGTATTAGATAGTATAGGGGTAAAAATTACTTTTCTAATTCCAGGGGGTGCAACAGCAGGGTAAGTGTTGGATAGTATAGGGGTAAAAATTACTATTCTAACTCCAGGGGGTGCAACAGCAGAGTAAGTGTTGGATAGTATAGGGGTAAAAATTACTATTCTAACTCCAAGGGGTGCAACAGTAGGGAAAGTGTTGGATAGCATAGGGGTTAAAATTACTATTCTAACTCCAGGGGGTGCAACAGTAGGGAAAGTGTTGGATAGTATAGGGGTTAAAATTACTATTCTAACTCCAGGGGGTGCAACAGTAGGGTAAGTGTTGGATAGTATAGGGGTTAAAATTACTATTCTAACTCCAGGGGGTGCAACAGTAGGGTAAGTGTTGGATAGTATAGGGGTTAAAATTACTATTCTAACTCCAGGGGGTGCAACAGTAGGGTAAGTGTTGGATAGTATAGGGGTTAAAATTACTATTCTAACTCCAGGGGGTGCAACAGTAGGGTAAGTGTTGGATAGTATAGGGGTTAAAATTACTATTCTAACTCCAGGGGGTGCAACAGTAGGGTAAGTGTTGGATAGTATAGGGGTTAAAATTACTATTCTAACTCCAGGGGGTGCAACAGTAGGGTTAGTGTTGGATAGTATAGGGGTTAAAATTACTATTCTAACTCCAGGGGGTGCAACAGTAGGGTAAGTGTTGGATAGTATAGGGGTTAAAATTACTATTCTAACTCCAGGGGGTGCAACAGTAGGGTAAGTGTTGGATAGTATAGGGGTAAAAATTACTATTCTAACTCCAGGGGGTGCAACAGTAGGGTAAGTGTTGGATAGTATAGGGGTAAAAATTACTATTCTAACTCCAGGGGGTGCAACAGTAGGGAAAGCGTTGGATAGTATAGGGGTTAACATTACTATTCTAACTCCAGGGGGTGCAACAGTAGGGAAACTGTTGGATAGTGTAGTTTAATATTATGCGTTGTAACGGTATGCGTTGTAATGGTAGTATGCGTTGTAATGGAATGCGTTGTAAAGGTAGTTTTTAAAAATGCGTTGTAGTGTCATGCGTTGTAATGTCATGCGGTGTAATGGATTGTGCGTTGTAAAAAATGCGTTGTAAGTGTAGTGCGTTGTAAAAGTTGCGTTGTAAAGGTTGTTCCCCGATTTTTCGAGCTGCGGGCAGATGCTCCAACGATTTCTTTAGCGATGCATGGGAAACAGGTGCAGATGCATCTCGCTTCTCAAAGTGCATTCATTTCCCAGCTTCTAGCGGCAAAAAGCCTCCAGAGGTCCAAAACAACAGCAGGCACCTCTTAGAAGGTCAGAACTCTCAGCAAGGAAGTTCAGGGGAGCTGGTGGTGAAGTCTTTGTGTCCCTGAGACTTCAGAAGAGGAGGCAAGCTCATTTCAAGCCCTTGCAGATCTTCCTCGAGCAGGGGACCCAGCAAACAGCAAAGTCCTTTTCTCCTTTCCTTGGCAGCAATGAGCCACTGTAGGCCAGTCCCAGATAGCAAACAGCACAGGGGCAGTATTCCTCCTCAGCTTCTCTGGCTCTTCTCCTTGGCAAAGGTTCCTCTTGATTCCCAGAAGTGTTCTAAAGTTCCGGGGTCTGGGCCCCAACATTTAAACTACAAAATCCTTTGTTCCCTGGTGGCAGAGAAGCCTTGTGCTTGGTCAAAACCAGTTCTGCCCTCTCTGATGCAGCTTCCTGGTAGTAGGTGGAGACAACGTTGTGGAAAGCAGACCAGGCCCATTCAGGTAAAAGAAAATCTCTTCCCCTACTGTAAGTGCAGCCTAGGTCTATTCAGCCCAGCCCTGACTCATCAGACTCTCTAGAGCCACTGCACCTCTCCAGCCCCTGACACTCTAAACCCAGACAGTCAATCCACATCCTAGCAGAGGCACACTGGATGGCTAAGCAAGGAAATACCTACTTTCTAAAAGTGGTATTTTCAAACACACTGTTACCAGGGGTAGTTATGTTTATAAGATTTTATAAGCAAACTCCTCATTCTGTCCTAGGGGAACGGGTAGCCTTGCAATAGTGAAAAACAAAATTGGTAGTATTTCACTATCAGGACATGTCACACACACCAGGGCATGTCCTACCTTTTACATACATTGCACCCTTCACACAGGGGTACATTGGGCCTGCCTTAGGGGTGACTAACATGTAAGAAAAGAGTGGGTACACTTGCCAGGTCTACATGGAAGTACCAGACTGCACACAGGCTCTGCAATGGAAGGCCTGAGTTACATTTTCAGGCTGCTTATGTGAGTGGCACAATCAGTGCTGCAGCCCACTAGTGACATTTTATTTAAAGGTTCTGGGCACACACAGTACACTGTACTAGGGACTGATTAGTAAATCAAATATGCCAATCATGAAAACACCATTCCATAACTGCAATTTACAAAGAGAGCACTTGCCCTGTGGCACTGAACAGCAGTGGAAAAGTGTCCAAAGCATCTGGACCAGCAGAACAGAGTCCAACACACAGCAAAAACACAGGAGGTCAAGGCAAAAAATGCAGATGAGACCCACACCAATGGTGCCAGGTATAACACCAATTACCTGCATCGAGAAACAACCTTTACAATGTGGTCATTACACCGCGATACCTTTACAATGCGGTCTTTACAACCACTGTGTTGTTACAATGCAGTACCATTACAACGCTGCAAAGCGTGACAACTTCTTGCTCTAGATTGTGCTCTAAACTAAGGAATAGTATAATTTACTATTCCAACACCTTCCCTACTGTTGTACATACTGGAGTTGGAATAGTAAATTATTTTATTCCTAAGTCCAGCGTGCCATCTAGAGCAAGTCATTGTAACGACTTGCGTTGTAATGGTACTGCGTTGTGCGCGGTTGTTGCAATGACTGCATTGTAAAAGCATGCGATGTAATGACTCACGTTGTAAAGAGACATATTCACCTGTATCATCAGGCTACTACTGCAAGATCATTCTTCTGCCATCGTTTTCTGCAGTGGAATTCGGGTGCGTCCCACCATTGCAGCATGTGCAAGGGACAAAACAAGAAAATTATTACTAGGATCAAGACCTAAGTTATCATGGAGGTTATGCACTAACCTGCCAGGGAAAGACAATGCAGTACTGTTCGAACATCTTTGAGCAGAGATACCTTTAAAGGAGGATTTATACAACTACAATTTTTTGGCAATAAGACTACTCTAATTGAGTCAATTGTGATTTGAGCCTGATTTGAGATAGAACGAGTTCTCTACTGGCATTTCCACGTTTGGTGATTTATGGATTCTATGCAGCAAAATAGTTCTTTGGTGTATGTACAGAGTGTCATTGAACAGTTTATTGTGTATGAGGTGTAGGGATCATATGTATTGGTAATACGTTCTCCTATTGTATCACACTGAGACAAACAGAGGCCTGAGTGAAGACCCAGTAGATGAGAACAAGGGGATCTCCCCTGAAGATGTCTATAGCAGCCTTTCAGGTAAAGGCCTCCATCTTTGTTTTCCTCCGAACCCACGTTCCCTTTTGGAGCATCAGCTTATCAGACTCTTATCCTCGTCAGATGCTTATTTGGAGTTGAACAGAGGTTCTGCATTGTCTCCATGGACAAGTACTCCAATGAGTGGCATGGCAGTAGAGTGGTGTACCATATACGCAGGCCATGTAAATTAAATGGTACCAGTGGGCCTGCAACACTTACTGTGTCACCCAAATGAGGTAGCACCTTGGAACATGTCCCAGGTCCTTGATTTTAGTCTGAGTGCACTTTTAAACTGCCAAGTTGACTTGGCAATAAACCCCTTTTCCAACCTTTAAACTCCCCTCTTGTTATATATAAGACGTCCTAAGGTAGGCCCTAGGTAGCTAATAGTACAGAGTGCTGTATATAATAAAAGGTTGATTATTTAATTTTAGGTTTTACATGACCAGGTAGTGAACTGTTCCTAAATTCTTCTACATCTCTCGTAGGATAACATTGGGAATCAATTATTACATTTAATTTAGCTATAATTTCCAATTGGAAGTGGGGATCTGTGTCATGTTTGGTGTCTTTGGAATTGCGGTGAACACTAGAGCCCAATATAATGGTTGGATTTTTTTATCGGAAATTACAAAAATGCCACTTTTAGAAAGTTCTAACAACACAGGAATTGCCATTACTGACACACATTCACAAATTCACTTCTATTCGTGATCAAACAATTGATTCACTGAGATACTATTTGTTTGACAATTTAGAAAAAAGAAATTAAATCTGTTTAGCACAATTAGAAATTAGTTTAGATGTTTTTACATATCATATACTGAATGAACAGAATCAAAAATATTTTTTTTAAGTGTATAGTCAATACAATCTATACACGACAAAATAATTCATGAAACATCGCAATAAGACAATCAACGAATCTGTGTGCCCAGGTTTTTACTCTTTGTTGCGCTTTAGGCAACAAAGTTGCATCGTAAGATGCTTATCTGTATTCATAATCTTTTCTTTGTTATAAAAAAAATTCTTTAAATTAGCCCATCAAAAAAGATTCTTTTATAAAACAAATAGAATATTATGAATAAAGATAACCATTTAAAGAAAGAAAATCAAGATGAAGTCTATGCATTATGGTATTGAAATGTGACTCAATCACATAACTGTATTTAATATACTTGTGAAATATTCATGATAACTCGGGGGTGCTGAATGATTTGTTCTTTTGGAGTTTTAAGTAACCGGCCAATTGAATCTCAGCACTTCTGTGATTTCTAGCCATATCTTTTTCATGCAATATCTGCTAAATGACTTCTTCCACAAGGTGTTTCTATTGTATGGCGCACCCACTGCAGAGGCCACCAATGGTGGTTTAATGTCTGTATCTTTCACAATAGGCTTAGGTACTTTTTAGCACTTTTTAGCTCTGATGGAGGCAATGGACCTTTCAAGGGGGGTGATAGGGCTACAAGATGAAATGGATAAAATGTCCAGAGTTACCTTGCATGCCGGCACACATGGCTATAGTATGTGCTGGGAACCAGATGGGTTCCACTAGATGGGTGTACAATTTCCTCCCTTTGATAACCCAAATTCAAATAGTATTTCTTGAAGTGGGTACACTTCAACTTATCCCTCTGAGGAACATTGTAAACTATAAAGTTCTTTCCTCCAGTACATTTATATTCTGTATGTTACCCCTCCTTCCTCAACTCCTTCCTGGCGCTGAGCCAGACATTAGTTCATATGTTTTTGCTGGACATAAGCCCAGACTGTGGGTACCTAGGCTATGGGTGGACACTGTGGCTGGTGGTCTAAGGCTCTCTCACATTGTTAAATGGTAGCGGCAGTTTCAGTCGGTAACCTTTCAAGTATTGCCCGGCGGTAATCGCCTCTCATACCATTCGATGATTTACCAATAAAAGAGGCAGGCGCCGGAGACTGGAAGGCAGGAAACAAAGTTTTATTCTCTCCGGAGGAGAACACATCAGATCAGACCCACAGGGAATCTTCTCGAGATGCTCTAACTGCATCTCTGAGACCTGGTCTCTTATACACACGTTTGACTTTATTGCAGGTTTATCATACATGGCACATTCTTGAGATCGCTTTGATACATGAAAGGATATCCTCGGAGCCCCCGGCTCAGGTCCGCTCCCACACATAGTTACAGTAGAAGTCCCCACCCCACCCGCGGTAGGAGATGGCTATCACACAGCTGGACATTCCGCCAATTCCCGGGGGTGTGTGCAACCGGTCGGGTCTCAGGGGGTGGGAGCCTTGATCAACTGTAATCCCTTTGAAGTGAGGTGTTTCCCTTACAGTAGGGGCAATAAACTGCATCCGCAGGGCTAGGTGATGGCCTGGGATCGGCCCGGACAATCGGGCGCAGAGGAAGGGGGGTTATCAAAGTGATGTGTGACCATGTAAGGGATGAAGGGAGGTGTTGGTCAGGCACGGGATGTGGTTCCATGGCAGGGTCGCGCAGGAGGAGAGGGTTTATGGCCCATGTATGAGAGAGCGGGGGTGGTCAGCGCGCGGGGGATGTTCGCAGCGCCAGAGGGACGCGCTGGCGATCGGCAAGGAGGTCATGGTGCCTAAAATGGCCGTCGCGCGTCTTCTGCGTGTGGCGTTTGGGGAGAGACAAGATGGCGCAGATAATGTTCAGTTACGAACTAAATTTCCACAGTCCTCCCTTTTAACATATCTCGCCAGCTTGTTTAGTTCGGATCTATCCCCATAATACCACAAACTTCTACCTTGTACAGAGCTTTCACATGTTCTGCTTCAAAGTTCAGAGTCTTAGGGCGGACAGGAATAATCTGACACAATTGTACATAATTACATGTAGTTGACGTGATAGGCAAGGAGGTAGCGCATACAAAATGATATCAGCTGCGTCATATGTCAGACCCGGAGATAGGAGGAGGGAAGCTCGCTTGAACACAAACATGATACCGTAAAGTAAAAATGTTCTGGCAAAACATGGAATATTACGTACATTACTTAAGGCCTAGACTTCGTGTGGATCAAACTAGACAGCATAGTCATGTGTACGGCTGGTGTTATACAAGCGTCGTTATACAGAGTTAATGTTTCTTAACTATCAGTGTACAGTTGGAAGTGACCGATGTAATATCATGAAAATTCGATTGGAAGATAGTCAGTACGAAAGCGGTTGGCAGAGGAATTCAACTTAACATGAGTTACAGTCAGGGAAGGGAGTTCTTCTTTCCAGTGTCCTATTATAGTGAGCCATCACTGGTAAGCTCTCATTGTTCTTCTTCTTTCGTTGGCACTGTTGAGCACCGGCGGTGGAGCTAAGGTCCAGCTCAAATCCAGGCTTTCGTGTTGCAGGGTGTGACCATTCTTTGCTCTCGGATCACAGTCCTGTTCTGTCCTGTCCCTTGACTTTTCTTATCATAGGTACCTTGAGACGGAGTACCCGCCTCTCATTCTTCTTTTGTCAAGTCAGGTTCAAAAAATGGGGGTGCTATGGGAGGCCGAGGGAAGAGGGGGTGGAGTGGGATCGGATCAAAGAGCGGACCAAGGAGAGCAGAATCTTTTAGCACTGAGCCCATCAATTGGGCTCGACGGGCTGGGACTTCAGGCACGAGCTGATCAGTGAGCAGGGGGCTTCGGGATAGCCCTTCGTTCTATCGCTCTCCATGCTGAGAATGGTGCCTCGTCCCGCATCCTTTTGCTCCGTGGTTCCTCCTTGGTCGAGGCCATAGATGTTCCATGATCCGCAGCCAGGCTGTGCGTCACGTCCGACCCCTCTCCTCCGATGACCGCATGTTATCTTTGAATGAGTACAAGAAACAAAATCTTAGAGAACTGGTAGGGAAGACGTTTACATACTTCATTCTCTCTCCTAACCCCAAGTAGTGGGGGAAACGTTTATCGGTCACTCTATGGTGGATGTCTATTAACTCTTATGTCGGTGTACGCTACTAACTCATTAATCATTGCTGCGGTGCAGGTTTGCGAGTGTTCCTGCAAATTCCCATCACCAGGTCTGTTAGGTGTTGATTCCTGTACCTTATAAACGTAGCAAGGAGTCTGACATCTATCAACTTCCTGGTCTATCAAAATTCGAACCGGCTTCTCCGACAGGGACTCGTCTTTCTAACGCAAGCCCTGCTGATTCATATTCTTCTCCAGGGACTGCTATGTTTACGAAAAAGTGCGAGGTGCTACTGTCATGGGCTCACAAATATCTGTTTCGGGGAGGAACACGAGCTAAACATTTTCCTTGCTGGAGACAATAGTTAACCTTTATCAGTTCTAGGCGATGTATCTTTAAAAACAAGGTCATCAGCTGTATTGCTTAAAATATAACTAGGACTATTCTGGAAGGATGGGGTGTTTAGGCGCTCTATTTCTGTGCAATGGGCGGGGCGATTCTGAGTGATGGAGGTGGAGTCGTTAGAGCCCTAAAACAACAAAAACCACTGACATATAGTTCCCGTTATAAGGGCCAGATTGGGAGACATCAGTCATCCTACCTGTCCCTTCTTTCTCAGCCAATTAAGTTCCATCATTTACAGAAAGGAGAGGTAGTTGTGTGGCAAATTACGGTTGTTTTGTTTCTGTCAATTTGTTCGAACACTGTCGTGTTTAGGCCAATTATACATATACCGGGGAGGTACAGTGTTGTCATCTAATCAAAAGAGGGCAAGGGAGCCTTCAGCGAGAGAGAGAGAGAGAGAGAGAGAGAGAGAGAGAGAGAGAGAGAGGGAGGGAGAGAGAGAGAGAGAGAGAGAGAGAGAGAGAGAGAGAGAGAGAGAGAGAGAGAGAGAGAGACGTGCGCATCAAGTAGGCTATTGGGTACACGTACGACAAAAAACGAGAGAGAGAGAGAGAGAGAGAGAGAGACAAACGTGTACGATAATAGGCCACTTGGTTTACACACAACATAGAGCAGCATGGGTCAGTTATTCGTACAAAAACACAAGCTGGGGGAAAACATAAATTCAACGTTCACGTACACACAAATACTGGATAGGGTGTAACAGTACATACATCAAGCACAGCAAGTTTCTGGTGTAAGTCACTCTCCAATTTACTAGCTTCCGGGAGAGGGAGAGTCGTTTCTACACACGAGGAGTTACCATATTCGGGCTTATTTTCCCATCCCCTAGATCGATAGACAAGTATTTCAGTCATACAAAGACGTTCTCTCCAGTGACCCAGGCATATGCAATACATACACATTCATACCGTTCAATCAGGGCACATACGCACAGTCATACCATACAGTTTTTCACGTTTCCAGTGATGGTCTGCACTCCACGCACCATCTCACAGCGCATGTCTATGTCTTTCCCTACATGGAGCACGGTGCAATCTATGTCCACTCCATTCTTCAGTCGGAACTCCGATGTAACCTACAGAGAAGAAAAGAAGGGGGGGCCAGCATTCAAAGCACATCAGCGCGCATAAACGCGAAAAAGTTCTACTTACCATGTACCAGACTAGCTGCAGGAACGTACAATACCACAGATCTTGACTATCCTTTTCGCATTTTTCTTTCTGTGTACTATATCCCTTTTTTCTACTATACCAAAATTTCTTCATTTTTATTTTTTCCTAAATTCGAGTTCCCTCTTCGTGCATTTGTTTCTCAATTAGCCGTATATTATTGGACAAAATACCATACCTTACATGGATAAAAATTTTCATCAATCCAAAATTCAGGCAAAGGGTCTGCATTATCTGTCTTCTATTGTTTGGGAATGACAGCCGTTTTTCAGAACCTTACCAACCTAGACGATTGTTATGACGCTGATTCCATAATTCCTTCGAAAACCCTTTATTGTGAAAATGTCAGTATACAAATACGGGCCTACAACCGTATAGGTCGGCCACGGTGCAAGAGGCGTCGCGTATCATGAGCAATACTACCTTAATGTGAAAAATAAAAATAATCAATATTGAGAAGACCAGCATCAATAAGGTTGTCCGCATGTCCAGTCAGTACCCTCCCTGTCCTCCGCCCGCCATGTGCAAAAAGACCGTATACATATCCCTTAACATCAATGCCAAGTAACCTGGAACGCCATAAGGAGTTGTAGGCCCCTCCTACATCGGCGCCATTTTGGGGCGAGGTCGGGTGGGTCCAGTGTACAGTCTAGATGTTTCCACTAGCTAACGATCGGACCAGAATCCCTTTCGGCAGTCCAAAAAGTTTCCATTAATGCCAAGAGAAAGAACAGACAGCATGAATCGTGACTCGAAGGTGGGGAAAGCACAGTTTTTGTTCCTACCGGGTCATGCTGAGGTTCCACCGGAACTGCTTCGGGTTGGTAGACTACAGTGTCTCCTGGTAATTCAAACAGAAACTGGCGTCAGCATGAGGGCACCACCATCTTGCAGCGGCGCCGTGGTCCTTTCGGAGAGCGAGACAGCAGGCGTGCCTCTCCGCCGATACCCTGAATCAGCCTCTCTCACGGCACCAAAAGGAGGCAACATGGCTGCCGCCCTGGGCAAAGACAAGTTAATGTGGAATGATTGAGCAATAGCGGCGGTTGCCCCCACCGGAAGTCCGCGGGAGTCGAAGGCCAATGACTCCCGCAGAATCTGCAAAGCTGAGAGGATGTTTTCAAGGGTGTGGCCCACGCCCGAGCAGACAAGCTTCCGAGTTCCACGGTAGCCCAGAGCCATCTTAGTGGACCAGGCCCGAATCCGGAGAACCGACCGCCATTTTGAGAGTCCAGTGGCAGCAGCAGCTCTTCATTACAGCCACCGGGGTGGGTCCCCCCGACCACTTGGCTGCGGGGGCCCACTTCTTGCGTTGAACGCTAGTGGCAATCTTAGTGCAGAAAGGAACTTCCGCCTGGGTGGTCGTCCGGTAGGCGAGACGTAAATGGTTCCCCTGCTGCAGCTGGCCGGTGAGTGCAGGGGCGCCTACTCAGCTGGACGGCGAGTGAAACGGCAGGGGTGCCTTCTCAGCTGGTCAGCGAGTGCAAGGGCGCCTACTCAGCTGGACGGCGAGTGAAACGGCAGGGGTGCCTTCTCAGCTGGTGAGTCTCCACCTGGGGAGGCGGGGGAGGCCCGTTCGCGTCGCTTCCCCCACGCCAGGGCACCCTTCGTTGTCGATCTGTGCAGCATAGTAGATTGGCAAGACCAGTACACTTGTTGGACACCACTTCTTATGCCGTCCTGGTCTTGGCGCGTCGTGTAGCCTCTGGCCTATTCGCACAATATTCCACCACTGATGCCGCCTCACAGGCCGATGGACTTTGTGGGCCTTTTATAGCCCAAGCCGACTAAAAGACCGCCCAAAACAGGCCAATGTTGCTATTTCGAGGAAGGAGGGGTGGGGACTGTGTTACGCGGACGGTGAAATGCTTTGGGGGTGGATGTTGCAGCAGGCTGCCATGTAAATAGTTGTGTTTTAACGTGTTTTACCCTGTTGAAGTGTTGCCTATAAGTTATTAAAGCGTTTTAATCATACTATTTTGTTGGAGTGTGGTATATATATGTTGGGAGGGAGCGTATGGAGGGGCATGTAGATGATCGGGGGACCTAATAGCAATTCGTCATTCGCTCGTTGCTTGGAAGGTGACTCAGGGTAGAGCGTAGAGGAGGTCCTAACAGGGCACTGGCCTGATGTTTCAGACTCTTGTTTTAGTTTAGCTTCCTTTCTCTTCTTTATCTCTTCCTCTAACTTTCTAGCGGCAAGGTGAGCTGCCTTTCGTAACTCCTTTTCTGCCTTTACTTCTTCCCTCTTTTTCCGTTGCGTTGCTTCTTTGCGCCACATGCCGATACTGTCAAGCATAGTAGGCGTCGTTTTATTACTACATAGAGCTATTTCTAGTGCTTCTATTTTATGATCATCGAAGGATACCATCAGTGGCCACTGACTCTCGGGGTCCTCCTTTGTATATTTATGCCATAGCTTGCTATAAGCTACAGCGACTAGTCCATATTTAGTGAACATGTCCTTATTAGGGGTGCCCTCCAGTGGAGCCGGATGGTTCACCTCTAATAAGCGGTCCGGGCAGAACCAACTACCAATCAGTGGGGAGAAGATAGGCATGACGGGTTACAACGGGGACAAAAGTCTGCAATACCTATCTTTTCACTGTTTGCAAAGACTAGACAGAATATCTCTATTCCACGTTATTTGCAAGCAGAGAATACCTCCAAAGAACCAATATCGAACAACTAGTGTTCGGACAATCAATCAATCAATGGTGAGAAAGAGATAGGCACGACGGGTTACAATGGGGGACAAAAGTCTGCGTTACCTATCCTTCACTATCTGCAAAGACTAGACAGAATATTTCTATTCTACGTTATTTGTAAACAGAGAATATCCCAAGAAGTACTATTCTTCAAAACAATCAATATTCGGACAATCAATCAGTGGGGAGGAAAATAGGCACGACAGATTACAATGGGGACAAAAGTCCGCGTTACCTACCCTTCACTATCTGCAAAGGGAGAGAGAGAGTATTTCTACTCTTCCCCATTTGTAGGCAGCGAATACCTCAAAAAGAACAATCAATAAGCAATACTAGTATTTTCAATCAATCAATCAATCGTTTCGCAATTCGTCGTGTTACACGACCTTACCCGGACCGCATGGACAGTTTCTCGTCTTCCGCCTCCAGCGCCCGATCGTCCTCTACTCTCCGTTATTGCCGCGGCACTCCTGATGGTTCCCAGTCAGGACCGTAGATCACTCGAGAGAGGTCTGCTCAGAACCAGTGAAGTTCGGATGATCGGCTGCCAGACGAGGGTCTATCGGGCAGGAGCTCTTTCCGATCGTTGCAGTCGTTCACGGGACATCTCCCACTGGATCCACGTGTCGCTGATGGGCCCCACGCTTGGGACATCAATTGTTAAATGGTAGCGGCAGTTTCAGTCGGTAACCTTTCAAGTATTGCCCGGCGGTAATCGCCTCTCATACCATTCGATGATTTACCAATAAAAGAGGCAGGCGCCGGAGACTGGAAGGCAGCTAACAAAGTTTTATTCTCTCCGGAGGAGAACACATCAGATCAGACCCACAGGGAATCTTCTCGAGATGCTCTAACTGCATCTCTAAGACCTGGTCTCTTATACACACGTTTATGACTTTAGTGCAGGTTTATCATACATGGCGCATTCTTGAGATCGCTTTGATACATGAAAGGATATCCTCTGAGCCCCCGGCTCAGGTCCGCTCCCACACATAGTTACAGTAGAAGTCCCCACCCCACCCGCGGTAGGAGATGGCTATCACACAGCTGGACATTCCGCCAATTCCCGGGGGTGTGTGCAACCGGTCGGGTCTCAGGGGGTGGGAGCCTTGATCAACTGTAATCCCTTTGAAGTGAGGTGTTTCCCTTACAGTAGGGGCAATAAACTGCATCCGCAGGGCTAGGTGATGGCCTGGGATCGGCCCGGACAATCGGGCGCCGAGGAAGGGGGGTTATCAAAGGGATGTGTGACCATGTAAGGGATGAAGGGAGGTGTTGGTCAGGCACGGGATGTGGTTCCATGGCAGGGTCGCGCAGGAGGAGAGGGTTTATGGCCCATGTATGAGAGAGCGGGGGTGGTCAGCGCACGGGGGATGTCCGCAGCGCCAGAGGGACGCGCTGGCGATCGGCAAGGAGGTCATGGTGCCTAAAATGGCCGTCGCGCGTCTTCTGGGTGTGGCATTTGGGGAGAGACAAGATGGCGCAGATAATGTTCAGTTACGAACTAAATTTCCACAGTCCTCCCTTTTAACATATCTCACCAGCTTGTTTAGTTCGGATCTATCCCCATAATACCACGAACTTCTACCTTGTACAGAGCTTTCACATGTTCTGCTTCAAAGTTCAGAGTCTTAGGTGGGACAGGAATAATCTGACACAATTGTACATAATTACATGTAGTTGACGTGATAGGCAAGGAGGTAGCGCATACAAAATTATATCAGCTGCGTCATATGTCAGACCCGGAGATAGGAGGAGGGAAGCTCGCTTGAACACAAACATGATACCGTAAAGTAAAAATGTTCTGGCAAAACATGGAATATTACGTACATTACTTAAGGCCTAGACTTCGTGTGGATCAAACTAGACAGCATAGTCATGTGTACGGCTGGTGTTATACAAGCGTCGTTATACAGAGTTAATGTTTCTTCACTATCAGTGTACAGTTGGAAGTGACCGATGTAATATCATGAAAATTCGATTGGAAGATAGTCAGTACGAAAGCGGTTGGCAGAGGAATTCAACTCAACATGAGTTACAGTCAGGGAAGGGAGTTCTTCTTTCCAGTGTCCTATTATGGTAAGCTCTCATTGTTCTTCTTCTTTCGTTGGCACTGTTGAGCACCGGCGGTGGAGCTAAGGTCCAGCTCAAACCCAGGCTTTCGCGTTGCAGGGTGTGACCATTCTTTGCTCTCGGATCACAGTCCTGTTCTGTCCTGTCCCTTGACTTGTCTTATCATAGGTACCTTGACACGGAGTACCCGCCTCTCATTCTTCTTTTGTCAAGTCAGGTTCAAAAAATGGGGGTGCTATGGGAGGCCGAGGGAAGAGGGGGTGGAGTGGGATCGGATCAAAGAGCGGACCAAGGAGAGCAGAATCTTTTAGCACTGAGCCCATTAATCGGGCTCGACGGGCTGGGACTTCAGGCACGAGCTGATCAGTGAGCAGGGGGCTTCGGGATTGCCCTTCTTTCTATCGCTTTCCATGCTGAGAATGGTGCCTTGTCCCGCATCCTTTTGCTCCGTGGCTCCTCCTTGGTCGAGGCCATAGATGTTCCATGATCCACAGCCAGGCTGTGCGTCACGTCCGACCCCTCTCCTCCGATGACCGCATGTTATATTTGAATGAGTACAAGAAACAAAATCTTAGAGAACTGGTAGGGAAGACGTTTACATACTTGATTCTCTCTCCCAACCCCAAGTAGTGGGGTTAAACGTTTATCGGTCACTCTATGGTGGATGTCTATTAACTCTTATGTCGGTGTACGCTACTAACTCATTAATCATTGCTTCGGTGCAGGTTTGCGAGTGTTCCTGCAAATTCCCATCACCAGGTCTGTTAGGTGTTGATTCCTGTACCTTATAAACGTAGCAAGGAGTCTGACATCTATCAACTTCCTGGTCTATCAAAATTCGAACCGGCTTCTCCGACAGGGACTCGTCTTTCTAACGCAAGCCCTGCTGATTCATATTCTTCTCCAGGGACTGCTATGTTTACGAAAAAGTGCGAGGTGCTACTGTCATGGGCTCACAAATATCTGTTTCGGGGAGGAACACGAGCTAAACATTTTCCTTGCTGGAGACAATAGTTAACCTTTATCAGTTCAAGGCGATGTATCTTTAAAAACAAGGTCATCAGCTGTATTGCTTAAAATATAACTAGGACTATTCTGGAAGGATGGGGTGTTTAGGCGCTCTATTTCTGTGCAATGGGCGGGGCGATTCTGAGTGATGGAGGTGGAGTCGTTAGAGCCCTAAAACAACAAAAACCACTGACATATAGTTCCCGTTATAAGGGCCAGATTGGGAGACATCAGTCATCCTACCTGTCCCTTCTTTCTCAGCCAATTAAGTTCCATCATTTACAGAAAGGAGAGGTAGTTGTGTGGCAAATTACGGTTGTTTTGTTTCTGTCAATTTGTTCGAACACTGTCGTGTTTAGGCCAATTATACATATACCGGGGAGGTACAGTGTTGTCATCTAATCAAAAGAGGGCAAGGGAGCCTTCAGCGAGAGAGAGAGAGAGAGAGAGAGAGAGAGAGAGAGAGAGAGAGAGAGAGAGAGAGAGAGAGAGGGAGGGGGAGAGAGAGAGAGAGAGAGAGAGAGAGAGAGAGAGAGAGAGAGAGAGATAGACGTGCACAATCAAGTAGGCTATTGGGTACACGTACGACATAAAACGAGAGAGAGAGAGAGAGAGAGAGACAAACGTGTACGATAATAGGCCACTTGGTTTACACACAACATAGAGCAGCATGGGTCAGTTATTCGTACAAAAACACAAGCTGGGGGAAAACATAAATTCAACGTTCACGTACACACAAATACTGGATAGGGTGTAACAGTACATACATCAAGCACAGCAAGTTTCTGGTGTAAGTCACTCTCCAATTTACTAGCTTCCGGGAGAGGGAGAGTCGTTTCTACACACGAGGAGTTACCATATTCGGGCTTATTTTCCCATCCCCTAGATCGATAGACAAGTATTTCAGTCATACAAAGACGTTCTCTCCAGCGACCCAGGCATATGCAATACATACACATTCATACCGTTCAATCAGGGCACATACGCACAGTCATACCATACAGTTTTTCACGTTTCCAGTGATGGTCTGCACTCCACGCACCATCTCACAGCGCATGTCTATGTCTTTCCCTACATGGAGCACAGTGCAATCTATGTCCACTCCATTCTTCAGTCGGAACTCCGATGTAACCTACAGAGAAGAAAAGAAGGGGGGGGCAGCATTCAAAGCACATCAGCGCGCATAAACGCGAAAAAGTTCTACTTACCATGTACCAGACTAGCTGCAGGAACGTACAATACCACAGATCTTGACTATCCTTTTCGCATTTTTCTTTCTGTGTACTATATCCCTTTTTTCTACTATACCAAAATTTCTTCATTTTTATTTTTTCCTAAATTCGAGTTCCCTCTTCGTGCATTTGTTTCTCAATTAGCCGTATATTATTGGAAAAATACCATACCTTACATGGATAAAAATTTTCATCAATCCAAAATTCAGGCAAAGGGTCTGCATTATCTGTCTTCTATTGTTTGGGAATGACAGCCGTTATTCAGAACCTTACCAACCTAGACGATTGTTATGACGCTGATTCCATAATTCCTTCGAAAACCCTTTATTGTGAAAATGTCAGTATACAAATATGGTCCTACAACCGTATAGGCCGGCCACGGTGCAAGAGGCGTCGAGTATCATGAGCAATACTACCTTAATGTGAAAAATAAAAATAATCAATATTGAGAAGACCAGCATCAATAAGGTTGTCCGCATGTCCAGTCAGTACCCTCCCTGTCCTCCGCCCGCCATGTGCAAAAAGACCGTATACATATCCCTTAACATCAATGCCAAGTAACCTGAAACGCCATAAGGAGTTGTAGGCCCCTCCTACATCGGCGCCATTTTGGGGCGAGGTCGGGTGGGTCCAGTGTACAGTCTAGATGTTTCCACTAGCTAACGGTCGGACCAGAATCCTTTTCAGCAGTCCAAAAAGTTTCCATTAATGCCAACAGAAAGAACAGACAGCATGAATCGTGACTCGAAGGTGGGGAAAGCACAGTTTTTGTTCCTACCGGGTCATGCTGAGGTTCCACCGGAACTGCTTCGGGTTGGTAGACTATCGTGTCTCCTGGTAATTCAAACAGAAACTGGCGTCAGCATGAGGGCACCACCATCTTGCAGCGGCGCCGTGGTCCTTTCGGAGAGCGAGACAGCAAGCGTGCCTCTCCGCCGATACCCTGAATCAGCCTCTCTCACGGCACCAAAAGGAGGCAAGATGGCTGCCGCCCGGGGCAAAGACAAGTTAATGTGGAATGATTGAGCAATAGCGGCGGTTGCCCCCACCGGAAGTCCGCGGGAGTCGAAGGCCAATGACTCCCGCAGAATCTGCAAAGCTGAGAGGACGTTTTCAAGGGTGTGGCCCACGCCCGAGCAGACAAGCTTCCGAGTTCCAAGGTAGCCCAGAGCCATCTTAGTGGACCAGGCCCGAATCCGGAGAACCGACCGCCATTTTGAGAGTCCAGTGGCAGCAGCAGCTCTTCATTACAGCCACCGGGGTGGGTCCCCCCGACCACTTGGCTGCGGGGGCCCACTTCTTGCGTCGAACGCTAGTGGCAATCTTGGTGCAGAAAGGAACTTCCGCCTGGGTGGTCGTCCGGTAGGCGAGACGTAAATGGTTCCCCTGCTGCAGCTGGCCGGTGAGTACAGGGGCGCCTACTCAGCTGGACAGCGAGTGAAACGGCAGGGGTGCCTTCTCAGCTGGTCAGCGAGTGCAAGGGCGCCTACTCAGCTGGACGGCGAGTGAAACGGCAGGGGTGCCTTCTCAGCTGGTGAGTCTCCACCTGGGGAGGCGGGGGAGGCCCGTTCGCGTCGCTTCCCCCACGCCAGGGCACCCTTCGTTGTCGATCTGTGCAGCATAGTAGATTGGCAAGACCAGTACACTTGTTGGACACCACTTCTTATGCCGTCCTGGTCTTGGCGCGTCGTGTAGCCTCTGGCCTATTCGCACAATATTCCACCACTGATGCCGCCTCACAGGCCGATGGACTTTGTGGGCCTTTTATAGCCCAAGCCGACTAAAAGACCGCCCAAAACAGGCCAATGTTGCTATTTCGAGGAAGGAGGGGCGGGGACTGTGTTACGCGGACGGTGAAATGCTTTGGGGGTGGATGTTGCAGCAGGCTGCCATGTAAATAGTTGTGTTTTAACGTGTTTTACCCTGTTGAAGTGTTGCCTATAAGTTATTAAAGCGTTTTAATCATACTATTTTGTTGGAGTGTGGTATATATATGTTGGGAGGGAGCGTATGGAGGGGCATGTAGATGATCGGGGGACCTAATAGCAATTCGTCATTCGCTCGTTGCTTGGAAGGTGACTCAGGGTAGAGCGTAGAGGAGGTCCTAACAGGGCACTGGCCTGATGTTTCAGACTCTTGTTTTAGTTTAGCTTCCTTTCTCAACTTTATCTCTTCCTCTAACTTTCTAGCGGCAAGGTGAGCTGCCTTTCGTAACTCCTTTTCTGCCTTTACTTCTTCCCTCTTTTTCCGTTGCGTTGCTTCTTTGCGCCACATGCCGATACTGTCAAGCATAGTAGGCGTCGTTTTATTACTACGTAGAGCTATTTCTAGTGCTTCTATTTTATGATCATCGAAGGATCCCATCAGTGGCCACTGACTCTCGGGGTCCTCCTTTGTATATTTATGCCATAGCTTGCTATAAGCTACAGCGATTAGTCCATATTTAGTGAACATGTCCTTATTAGGGGTGCCCTCCAGTGGAGCCGGATGGTTCACCTCTAATAAGCGGTCCGGGCAGAAGCAACTACCAATCAGTGGGGAGAAGATAGGCATGACGGGTTACAACGGGGACAAAAGTCTGCACTACCTATCTTTTCACTGCTTGCAAAGACTAGACAGAATATCTCTATTCCACGTTATTTGCAAGCAGAGAATACCTCCAAAGAACCAATATCGAACAACTAGTGTTCGGACAATCAATCAATCAATGGTGAGAAAGAGATAGGCACGACGGGTTACAATGGGGGACAAAAGTCCGCGTTACCTATCCTTCACTATCTGCAAAGACTAGACAGAATATTTCTATTCTACGTTATTTGCAAACAGAGAATATCCCAAGAAGTACTATTCTTCAAAACAATCAATATTCGGACAATCAATCAGTGGGGAGGAAAATAGGCACGACAGATTACAATGGGGGACAAAAGTCCGCGTTACCTACCCTTCACTATCTGCAAAGGGAGAGAGAGAGTATTTCTACTCTTCCCCATTTGTAGGCAGCGAATACCTCAAAAAGAACAATCAATAAGCAATACTAGTATTTTCAATCAATCAATCAATCGTTTCGCAATTCGTCGTGTTACCCGGACCGCATGGACAGTTTCTCGTCTTCCGCCTCCAGCGCCCGATCGTCCTCTACTCTCCGTTATTGCCGCGGCACTCCTGATGGTTCCCAGTCAGGACCGTAGATCACTCGAGAGAGGTCTGCTCAGAACCAGTGAAGTTCGGATGATCGGCTGCCAGACGAGGGTCTATCGGGCAGGAGCTCTTTCCGATCGTTGCAGTCGTTCACGGGACATCTCCCACTGGATCCACGTGTCGCTGATGGGCCCCACGCTTGGGACGCCAATTGTTAAATGGTAGCGGCAGTTTCAGTCGGTAACCTTTCAAGTATTGCCCGGCGGTAATCGCCTCTCATACCATTCGATGATTTACCAATAAAAGAGGCAGGCGCCGGAGACTGGAAGGCAGCTAACAAAGTTTTATTCTCTCCGGAGGGGAACACATCAGATCAGACCCACAGGGAATCTTCTCGAGATGCTCTAACTGCATCTCTGAGACCTGGTCTCTTATACACACGTTTATGACTTTATTGCAGGTTTATCATACATGGCACATTCTTGAGATCGCTTTGATACATGAAAGGATATCCTCGGCGCCCCCGGCTCAGGTCCGCTTCCACACATAGTTACAGTAGAAGTCCCCACCCCACCCACGGTAGGAGATGGCTATCACACAGCTGGACATTCCGCCAATTCCCGGGGGTGTGTGCAACCGGTCGGGTCTCAGGGGGTGGGAGCCTTGATCAACTGTAATCCCTTTGAAGTGAGGTGTTTCCCTTACAGTAGGGGCAATAAACTGCATCCGCAGGGCTAGGTGATGGCCTGGGATCGGCCCGGACAATCGGGCGCAGAGGAAGGGGGGTTATCAAAGGGATGTGTGACCATGTAAGGGATGAAGGGAGGTGTTGGTCAGGCACGGGATGTGGTTCCATGGCAGGGTCGCGCAGGAGGAGAGGGTTTATGGCCCATGTATGAGAGAGCGGGGGTGGTCAGCGCGTGGGGGATGTTTGCAGCGCCTGAGGGACGCGCTGGCGATCGGCAAGGAGGTCATGGTGCCTAAAATGGCCGTCGCGCGTCTTCTGCGTGTGGAGTTTGGGGAGAGACAAGATGGCGCAGATAATGTTCAGTTACGAACTAAATTTCCACAACATGACACTGTACAGTTTGGTTTTCCATCTCTCACAACTGACCTTCTACAAATGCACCCCACTTGAGATCTAACTATAGCAACATCTTCTGGGCTGGCAAAATCTGTTCTTCCTGGTTTGTTTTTGACACCACTGACCTGATTCTACAAATGTCAGCTATAGATTTCCATGAGGCCTATAAATGTATGGGCATTGTACCTTTATTACACTGCATGGCAATGACGTGGCACAATACAGCTCTTTGGATACCAGGAAAGCTGTTCTATTGGATGTCCTGGTCTAGGTAGAGCCTGAAAGGAGTGGCCCAATTATACAGCACAACTTCCTTAAAACATTCCCAATCCTGCAACTTGAATGTGATCTCCTGAATGTGGATCACTGGTGATAACGGCATTGGCCCTTTGCTTATGCCCTGCATTGGTGTCTTCACCTGCATATTCTACATCTACAGCCCTTGAACCAATTTGGGAAGTGATCTCTGGACTGTATGTAGTGTCCATCAAAACTTTACACTTGGGTCCCACTTTTAGCACAACCAGACTAGTGTTTCATGTGTTCATGGACGAGAGCTACTCTTTAGCAGTTTAGCCAACTCTACTTCTCAGTCATGACAGGTATCCCAGGGAGTCCAGACTGAAGTTTCTGCAGATTAAAGTATTGCACGACCCGCATTGGTACCCCTGGAAACTGAAAAGGGTCAACCTCTTGCCCGCTGGCTACTGCTGGAAATGCAATGCTGGCACCTGTAACATACATCATATTCTCATGTCCTGCCTGCTCTCCCAACCACTCATCCTCCATGACATGTCAAATATACCAGACTTGACTACTCACTCTCGCTGCTAGCTTGGAACTTGGCTCAGATGGCCAAAATGTGTATTTATAATGTTGGTGACATTCCTCAACACCAACCTGTAATGAATGGCTAGCTAAGTCCATAAAGGTGCTAGTATTGAATACATTAGATACAGTTGTAATGATAAGCTACACGTCTTTGTCAGTGTCTGGGAGCCTTCTTAGAATCAGATGCCACTACTACCTAGTGAGGCTTCTGTCCACCTGGGCCCCCTCCCTGATAAGCCGGCATCTAACAATATTCAGCTTTGTTGCCTTTGAAGTCCAGCCTGGTAGCATATTCATGTTCTGGTCACTGTCTGGCCTAGACTCTTAGGATTAACCTACAGCACTCTCCCCACCCTTCAGTTTCCCCCTTCTCTTCCCTGGTTTTTAACCCTCAGGAGTTTGGAGGTCTTTTCATGCCTTGGCATACACGTACCTTGTGCAGCCACTGATTGTAGAGTGGTTACCCACACACCTGTAGACTTATTTTCCATGCATCAACCTATTGAGGTCTGATTGCTTCTATATTGGTGTTTCCTCCACAAGAAGTTCAATAAATATAATTGTCTTTACATTCGACGGGCACCAGAGGCCCAGCCTGTTCTAAAACGTAGGAAGGAAAAGGTGGACAGAAGCACAGAATCAGTCAGACACTGGAGATCGTGTTCCCAATCACCCCAATGAAAGGAACCCCCCTGAAATGGTTGCTCCGAGTTGCTGTGGAAAGGACCTGGGATACTAAAAAGAGGGCCTGCATTGCATATGGGGCACAGATTGACATGCACCAATCTGGATCAGCACCAGCAGCCCCTGTAAACCTCTTAGTCCACGCTGCAGGACAGGCGTCCTTGAGTGAGACATTCTCCAGCAGTGTGCAAGCTCTTCACTGAAACATGAAAAGATGTTTCCCAAGCAGCCCATCCATAAATGGACCAAGTGTGTCCAACTAATCAGAGTACAGAGCTGGAGAGACCATCTCTGAGCAAGCCGCCCCACTCCAGATGTCTTCTTCCAGGGGCAATCTGCTCTCCAGGAAAACAAGAATGACTCTCTGTTAGTGGTAATCACTCTGGCCACGTTACAGTCCAATGCTTTTTTGCCCACTAATCCACTTTAGAGAGCTAGAGTCCATATGCCAATAGCCCTGGCTCCAGCCCTTATATGAACAGTTCCACCAGAATCACCAGGGAGGTCACTTCCGGATGGACAAACGCAGCAGCAGGCAGGTTTCACCACATACAAGCCTTTTAAGTTAGGTAGCGGGGAGGAGGATTCCTGAGGCAAAGTGAAGACTGAGCTGACATCTGGCCATAACTGTCATACCCATGGCATCACACTGAGGAAAACTAACATGTGATGGAGGAACAGTGAATGAGTCTCGTCTACTGGTAATGATTCTGGGTAAATTCTTATCCAATGTGTTTGCCTGCTATGCCACTGTAGCCAGAGACTGGCCATAGGCAAAGCAGGCTTGGCCATGATTTAATAGGAAAAGTCCTGCTAGAGTTTCTAGTTGAAGTCTAACTCTCGGGTGACAAGCAACCCAGGCTGGTTGTAACATCATGCATTGTGTACCCTGTTTCCACATGCCTTAAGCAGCATTTCACCTTTTTTTGCACACTGTGCCCCTTGATAAGGAGATCATTGCTATTCCATCCCAGTCTGCACAGTGGGTCAGGTACCATCCAGGTGGTACCATAAGCAATGCCAGACAAGTTTTAACCTAACTAGGACTTATTTATAAGGAACACGTTGATTCCTACACATGCTGGACATGGAACCTATGCCTTGCCTCTCTGGTAAAGATCTGTAGAAGAGGCACTGCCCTATGATTGGGGAGCCTGGCTGAAAATTAGACAATGGCACATGCCCGTGGGGTCCCTGAATATGGCCTAGGGGTGGCGGAGAGGGTCTTCAGCCCGGGGAAGGAGAAGAAGCAGATGATGAAAAGTTCTCAAACACCCTGCTCCTAGGATGCCCGGGGAAGGTAACTAGTCCTTTGTATACTCTGCAATCCGTGGGTGAAGGAGGGAAGCATTTGAGCAAAGACTTTCATCCTCCTGATGCCCTGGGCTGGGCATCTGGATGCAGGACACATTCCTTAGGACAGGGATACTGTCCAGAAACTCGGGAACAACCACGTCTTCCACAGACTGTATACTGTGTGGTGCTGTGGCCGGTTTGAGGGAGCAGTATTGCCTCTCTTATGTGGCAGATTGCCTAGCTGCTGCTAATCATCAATAGCTTACGTAGGAGGAAAAATAAACACCATCAAATATGATGCTAAATTCTCATCCATTCTTCTTATACATTATAGCAAATATTCTAACAATATTCCATATTTTGTACTAGGTTGGCTTATCCCCAAAAGCTTTATTATATCAACCTGTATCTGTTTTGTGTGCAAACAGGGGGAAGGCAAGGCACCAAAAGCTGGCTGTCCTTGAAAGGACTGCTTGAAATTCCAAAATGTGCTCTATTTTAGGTGACAATAAGACAGAGGATGTGGAACTCTTGCCCTAAAAGTATCTACCGGGGTGTGACTGAAATCTTCTGCATGCAACACTGAAATTAACATGATGATCTCACTTCGCAACTTTACTTAGTGGATCCCCTCTCCACCCGGGATCTGGCAAGACTCCTCCAATCTTAAGACCACCTTGTACACAAATAACGTCATTGCGTTACTTGTAGCAAAAGTAATCTTTAATGAAGAAATGTGTCCTTCACCAAAAGTTGCACCCCAGATTCAAGATGAGACCGGCACTTCACCTTCAGAGAATGCTTAACCTGAACTCTGGCAAAATGCCATCCATTCATCCATGTGCCACTTTCAGGGCCAGTGCCATCCAATACAAGAGAAAATAAAAACTGCCACCATCATTCAAGGCCGTTAGCTTGGACTCAAACCCTGTGCTGCATGAACACTGTAGGAAAGTGGCATCTGCTTCTATGGTTACCCCCACGTTTTGCTGGTCTAGTCTGACTGGGATTCTGCTAATCAGGGACCCCAGTCTCTCTGCTTTCTCCCTAAATTGGTATGGTAAGCACTTAGATACATTACAGGTTGGATACTGGAGTACCCTTATCAGTCTCAGGTATATGGTACTATGGTACCCAGGGCATAGGTACCCCACAGGTCCCCATAGGCTGAAGCATGTGTTATGCCAACCATAAGAGATCATTCAAAATGGAACTACAGGTCTGCCATTGCAGCCTGTGTAAGCTGGTGCTAGCACCACTCACTAAAGATAAAGGTTTCCTATATCTAGGGTCACTGCACTTAAAACATTTGTCACCCCTCATCAGGCCCTTTACTGAAGGCAGTGTGCTTGGGTCTGAGTGTGCGGGTGCCCCTGCATGAGCAGGACACCCCTACATCCTTTGGAGTCCATTCTCCTGGGTTGTAAGAGAGACAGCCATATAACATATAGAGGGGCACAGCGTCATTACCCGATGACCATTTCAAAACTGGCTGTAATGAACCATGTCACGTTTGGCATCAAACATGTTGGAATCATACCCCCACACCATAAATGGTGCAGAAGGTATGATTCCAAGCACTGTAAAGCCCCTCTGTTAGGACCTCAGTGCTCCCTGTACCAGTGTTCACAACATGGCTGCTGCCGACCAGGGACACGATTCTGCCCTCCTGCTGCTGAGACAAGCTGGAGAAGGGGAAGGCAGAACAATAGGCAACCTGTCACAGGGAGGTGTGACCACCTCCCAGACAGGCTTTAGTGTATTGGGGCAGGGTGGGAGCGCTTGCCAGCACCACATACTCTGCGTGCTGGGCACATTTTGTGCCCTCCATGCATAGTCCAGTCCAAACCAGTTCAGGGAGCCGTCGGCACAAGATCTGGCGTGAAACTGGACAAAGGACAGGGGAGTATCCTCCTGCTTGTCCAGCCCCTCCTTAGGGAGGTACCCCTGAATTGTCCCAACCCTTTCCTTAGGGTATTCAAGGGCTTACCTGAGGGCGGGTCCCTAGATTCATTGGGGGTATGATACAATTCAGACTCCACTTCAACTTCGATCATATGGGCACTCTGGTCTTCGTCTGCTGCAATTTCCATGCCTGTGCTCCATTCAGGAAACCTTCCAAGGCATGTAGCATCCAAGACACCTGAAGAAATCTCCCTTGAAGTGAAGGAGTCACTTCCCTGTACCTGCAGGCACTGCAACTAAGCTGAGTGGTCTGTTGATCCTGAGTTCCCACACACTGTGAAATGCTCCGCAGCACAGGTGGTAGTTCTCCTCATCCCTCAATGCCTGCCCTGTCCTCTCACCAAGTTTGAGGACAGTATCCCTTGTCGGAGCCGGAGGAATTGAAACCCTCTGCACCGTGTTGAATTGCAGTTGCAAGGGCTTGTTGGCTTCCTTCTAACAAGATCTTTGGGCTCCAAGTAGCTCCAACCTTAAGCATCTCCAGTGATGAAGATCTTTGTCCTCACTGCATCACTTGCATCATGGGCCTGCACCTTTGTTAAGCTGCTCGAGGTCCTCAGCGACTCCAGTGCCTCTGGCCTATTGGTCCTCTTGAGGGTCATCTTCGTATTCTTTGGACTCCCCTGATTGCTCAGGCCTGCCCTGACTCCCCTGCTTGTGGTGAGTCACCTGAACCTTGCTGGTCCCAACATTTGCACCTTCTTTAACTTCCTCATTGGTTGCAATTGACAAGGCTTGTTGTTGCTCACGCCGGACACCAACCCCTCATCTCTTGACATCCAATGTCGAACAGCTCATGTTCGGCTCCTGGTCTTCCACAGCATTGCCGGGTCCACACAGTTGCAGTCTCATGGTCACCGTCAGCACTTCTTAAGCACCCGACATCGGTGGGCATTTGTCTCCCCTGCCTCATGGTGAATTCCAAGTGACAGAGACTGTCCCCTCCGCTTTCAGGTACTTCTTGACTTGAATACACTTTTGGGTCCCACCACACACTTTCTCTTTCTCCAGCAACGGCATATTCCGAAATTCCTTCATTGGGTTCGACAGCAGTTTCCAATGCCACTTCACACCTATGCACTCGGCTCCCCTGGGGCATTTATCCTAGTTCCTTAGGTATTCAAGGGTGGGATGGCTCTCCAACCTTCTATCTTGCATGGGGTTTCTGAAGGGTCCACTGGGAAGGGTCCTTCTTCTCTAAAATTGCAACCGCAATTTACACATTGACTTGTACAGAGAATGCAGTCATGTTGCTACACTGCACACAACCTCCGCGGGGCTCCTAGATACTGATCATGGGTGGTTCCTTGGGTCCCCGGCACTTCTACGTCCTCTGAGTACTGTCTTGACATGAGTTACGGCTCGCATAACAATATTTTAGTATATGGTTTGGTCTCCCCATTGGGACCACTGTGTATTCTGTGATACTTACCTGTTTCTATTGAAAAGTACTGTGGGCATTGTGTATATCTCCAGCTAGGAGATATCTGTATGTGTTAGTGAGTGTCTTATAATAAATGCATAGTTTCATAAAAAAGACTGTGTGGTTCTTTTTTACTTAATGTACACCTATAAGATTATGTTCTGGTAAAACAAGCTGCTTTACACTCCTTATGGACTAAGCCTGAAGGCTGCTCTCCACATCTATCACCTAAAGAGTTTTTTCAAGGTTGTCTAAGACCACTAAAATCACCAAAAGAGTTGTCTGGATCAGTGTATATAAGTGTACATAATAGACTGAGCCAGCTTCTCACATTGGTGTGCAGTGGTTGGTACTCAAGCCTGCATTGTTTTAACAGATAATGTTGGTGTGGATTAATTGAAAAACTATAACTAATGTTAGGCACATGTAATACAAGCTTAGACTAAGTAAGTTCTACTGAATTTAGGGCTGGGTAGTTAAGGGTCTAGCACAAACCTTTCTCTAATCTCAGAGAGTTTAGTTCCCACTAGGTTAGGTGGTGCAACATCTCAACACCCCTAGTATGTCTTCTAAAGGAGATCCCAGTAGCTCTCTGCCTTCTATGTACAGTGAACTCATGTTCCAGAAACTGAGGGTCATGTATTCCTCTAGGAAGCTTAAGACAGGGAAAGGCCCTAATACTCAATGCCTCCTAGAGGTGCAACTGTTGGATGAGCTACAGAAAGCTAGTGGGTCAGATTAACAGGACAGATTGGGGGGCACAATATGAGTCATGAGGGGAACCCCTTGTTGAACTTAATTCTGACCATGACCAGGAGGAGTCTCATGACTCCCACCTGGAGAACTCAGATCCCCCAGAGGATAGTGCCAATGGCACAGAGGGTACCCCCAGAAGTGGGTCCCCCTTTGTTCCTCCTGGGAGGGTCCAGAGACCAAGGAGATCTAGATCCTCCTTTAGAGAATCCAATGCATCAGGACATTCTATAAGGACCTCTATATCTAGTAAGAGGGACAGCTCTTTTGAAAGGGAGCACCAACTGCTTGAACTTGAGAAAGCAAGGCTTAGGCTCAGGCAAGATCAGATGGCCTTTGACAAAGAGTCTCTAGAAATCCAGAAAGCTAGGAAGAAACTGGGACTAGAGTCCCATGGTGGCAGCAACAGTGTCCTTAGGGTTGGGGAAACTTATTTTGACCATAGGAACCTGATTGAGATAGTCCCTCCTTACCAGGAGAGGGATGATATCCATAAATGGATGAATGCTTTGGAGAGGGCCTGTAAAGTTCAGAGGGTCCATCAAGAGCAGCGGGCAGCTATCTTGTGGCTCTCCTTTGCTAACAAAGGCAGAGATAAGCTCCTCACTGTTAGAGAAGAGGATGCTGACAATTACTCAGTACTGGAGTGCTCTCATAGATTGGTTTGGCTTAACCAATGAACAGTAAAAGATTAAGTTCAGAGACACCCAGATGGCACACACCCAGGACTGGGTAGATTTTGTGAACAGTGCTATTAAGGCTCAGGAAGGATGGCTTTATGAAAGCAAGGTACAGCACTACCTAGGATTGTCAATTAAGATTATGAGGAAGCAGTTCCTTAAAAATTGTAAGAACGAGATTTTGCACCAGTACCTGGTGGACTCTGATCTGACCTCTCCCCAACAATTGGGAAAGAAGGCAGACAAATGAGTTTGCACCAGGGCTGAGCAGAAAAATCATGGTAATGGAGGTGGCCAGAAGAAAACAGATTCTTCTAAGTCTCAGGTTAAGGATGGAGACAAACCCAAAGATAAGAAAGAGTCTTCTCAAGGGTTCCAAAAACCTGCATCTTTGGGTGAGTCCCCAAATTCCAAAAAGGACAAAAACAAACATTGATGTCCCCTCTGTAAGGTCTCGACACTGCACCTTTTTCAACTTCCTCATTGGTTACAGTTGCCAAGGCTTGCTGGTGCTCCCGCCGGACACTGATCCCTCAACTCTCAACATCCGACGTGGGAAAGCTCATGAACAGCTCCTGGTCTGCCATAGCATCGCCAGGTCTACACATCTGCAGTCTCAAGGTCACCGTCAGCACTCCTGAAGCACCCACACCGGTGGGCATTCGTCTTCCATGCCTCCTGGTCACTCCTGAGCGGCATAGACTCTGTCCCTTCTGCTTGCCGGTACTTCTTGACTTGAATCCACCTTTGGGTTCCACCGGACACTTTCTCCTTCTCCAGGAGTGGCATCTTCCTGAAGTCCTCCATTGGGTTCAGCGGCGGTTTCCGACGCCACTTCACACCTATGCACCCTGCTCCCCTAGGGTGGGGATCCTGGTTCCTAAGGCTATCCATGGGTGGTGTGGCTCTCCAACCTTATGTCTTCCACTGGGTTTTTCAGGGTTCACTGGCAAGGGTCCTTCTTATTTAAGATTGCATCCACGGATTACACATTGATTTGTTCAGAGAACACGATTGTGTTTCTACACTGCCCACAATATTCGTTGGAATCCTAGATACTCACCTTGGGTAGTTCCTTTGGTCCCCGCACTTCTACATCATCTGAGTACTGTCTTGACTCGATTTGTGGTTTGCATACCACTATTTTAGTAAATGGATTGGTCTCCTCCTTGGGACCACTATTCTGTGCTACTTACCTGTTTCTATTGAAAAGTATTGTGTGTATTGTGTATATCTCTGGTAGGAGATCTGTATGTGTTAGTGAGTGTCTTATTATAAGCACATATTTTTATAAATAGACTGTGTAGTTCTTTTTTACTTAATCTACACCTATAAGACTATGTTCTGGTAAAACAAGCTGCTTTACACTCATTCTGGACTAAGCCTGAAGGCTGCTCTCCACAGCTACTACTTAGAGAGTTTTCTAAGGTTGTCTAAGACCTCCTAAATCACCATAAGGGTTGTCTAGACTGGTATATGTTGCCCAATTACATAAGTGTACATCATAAACTGGGCCAGCCTCTCACAAACACTACAACCATCCTAGTGGTAGGCAACACCCTGAATGTCTACTACACTATCCCAACTCCCTGTTTGACCTTTCTATAGCTTTTGACAGAGTTGGCCAGTTAATCCTTCTTGACAGCATCAGATCCCAAATAGGCTTCAATGGCATCATACAGTGTGGTTTGAGACACACTTTAAGAACAGACCCCTGTGTGTTCAGATAAGATCTTTCGGATCCCACTCCATCGACATCTCCTGTGGTGTGCTGAAGCTTTTATGCATAATGTCAATAGAAGAAGTGTCAAACATGGATAAACAACTGTATCAAAATGTAGATATCGAGAGAGGAGTGAACTATCAGTATTAGTACCTAGCACAATCCAGAGCATCTACAATGGAATACAAATTCATAATATCTCATGATTTCCCATTTTTTAAAGCCAAGCAGTTAATTATTATTGGACAATCAATAAAGGGATTCATTAAATTAGACTTTTACTCTAGCAAAGCAAGAAGTTCACAGGTGAAGAACATCCTCGACTATCAGCAGAACAGTTTACACAGTTGTACTTGATAAAATCATAGCCAGAATGGCCACCTCTAGATACATCATGAGCATAATAGTGACTGCAAAATGATTCTCAAAGTAAGTGTAGATGTATTCTCATTAACTTCACTGTGGCAGTATTTTTGAGAGTCCACGTTATAGTCATGCTATGTGTGTAGGTCCATATTTCAATTGTGCAGTTGTTGTACAACACCCAACACACAAGGAGAATGTATGGAGTTGCTGGCAAATAATGCCCACATGCTGCTTTGTAGCAACTCATTCTGAAGACACCTTCTCGGGTCAAAAGGCATTGACTTCATTATGTCCATCACTAATTATTTCTTTTAAAACCATTTCTCCTGCATGCACCTCTACCCTGGCATAGCTCTTTTTGTGATTGCAAGCTCTACACTTTGAAATGCTTTGGTATACAGACGAATAGAATGAGAAGGACTGAGAGAGCAATACTCCATTCTCCTTTCTTGTTAGGAACTCAGAATGTAACACTTCAGTGATTTATACTGAGTGGGCCTGATTAACAAAGGTAAACTTACACTTTTGTGTAAGTTTACTACTTTTCGGTATCCACAAAGGTCAACTTAGACCAAAGGCCTAACTTTACTACTTTTCAGTATTCACAAAGGTAAACTTAGGCTACAAGTCTTTCTTTACTAGTAGTAATTTACCTTTGTGAATACTGAAAAGCCCTAAACTTACCCAAAAGTGTAAGTTTGCCTTTGAGAATCGGGCCCAAGGTTTGTACCGGAATATTGTGCGCATATTAACATTGAGTACAAAATATCGAAAGGTAAGTGCATATGGAGGAAGTATAGATTTACTGTTCATAAATATCTCATCAAAGTACAAATATGTGAACTTAGGTGTAGAAAATCTATACATTGTTTCCTTTCAGTAGTGTGTCTCTCAATATTTTCGGCATATAATATTAAGGTCCCATGATGTTTCCTACACTACATACTGGGAGCCCTCAGGTGTCACTTTTAAAATATCACTACAAATGGATTTGCCTATTTTCAGGCACATGTTCATGGGTCATTCCTCTAATCTATAGGCGGATGATGAACGGACTGCCGCCCCACCCACCCTTTTCACATCCCCTCCGACATTTAGAAGTTACGGATGAGAGCTATGCCAGCTCTGTCACCTGCTGTTGCCAGCTGTGTGGATGAGAAGAACATCCCAGAAGTGCAACACCGCATCAAACCCTCCCAGCAGTGCAACACCCCTCCCACCAGCCCCACTCAGCATTGCAACACCCCCCACCAGGTTCTCTCTGTAGTGCAACACGCCTCTCATCAGGCCCGCTTAGCAGTGCAGCAACCCTCCCACCAGACCCTCTCTGCAGTGCAACACTCCTCCCACCAGACCACCTCAGCAGTGCAACACTCTCAGACGACCCTTTCAGCATTGCAACATTCCTCCTACCACATCCTCTCTGCAGTGCAACATCCCTCCCACCAGACCATCTCAGCAGTGCAACATCCCCACCAGACCCTCTCACCATTGCAACACCCCCACCAGCCCCTCTCAGCTGTGCAACACTCGCCCATAAGACTCTCTCAGCATTGCAACACTCCCACCAGACTCTCTCAGCATTGCAACACTCCAACCAGAAACTCTTAGCATTGCAACACCCCCACCAGACCCTCTCAGCTTTGCAACACTCCTCTCATCGGACTCTCTCAGCTTTGCAACACTCTTCCCATAAGACCCTCTCAGCATTGCAACAGCCCTCCTACCAGACCATCTCAGCAATGCAACACCCCTCCCACCAGACTCTCTCAACATTGCAACACCCCTCCCACAAGACCCTGTCTGCAGTGCAACAACACTCCCATCAGACGTTCTCAGCAGTGCAAGACCCCTCCCACTAGACCCTCTCAGCAGTGTAACATCCCTCCCACCAGACCCTCTGCAGTGCAACACTGCTCCCACCAGACACTCTCAGCAGTGCAACAGTCTTCGCTTCAGACCCTCCCAGCATTGCAACACCCCTCTCTTCAAACCCTCTCAGCAGTGCAACACCCCGCCCATCAGACCCTCTCTGCAGTGCAAAACCGCTCCCACCAGACCATCTTAGCAGCGCAACACCCCTCCCACCAGATCCTCTCAGCAGTGGAACACCCCTTCCAACAGACCCTCTCCTCAGTGCAACACACCTCCCACCAGACCCTCTCAGTAGTGGAACACCCCCCACCAGACCCTCTCAGTAGTGCAACACCCCTCCCATCAGGCCCTCTAAGCAGTGCAACAATCCTCCCACCAGGCCCTCTCTGCAGTGCACCACCCCTCCCACCCGGCCCTCGCAGTGCAAAACACCCCCATGAGACCCTCTCTACAATGC
Source organism: Triturus cristatus (assembly GCF_964204655.1). Classification (NCBI taxonomy): domain Eukaryota; kingdom Metazoa; phylum Chordata; class Amphibia; order Caudata; family Salamandridae; genus Triturus; species Triturus cristatus. The sequence continues at coordinate 1,129,726,881 of NC_140588.1, read as the reverse complement.
AACACCCCTCCCACCAGACCCTCTCTGCAGTGCAAAACCGCTCCCACCAGACCATCTTAGCAGCGCAACACCCCTCCCACCAGACCCTCTCAGCAGTGGAACACCCCTTCCAACAGACCCTCTCCTCAGTGCAACACACCTCTCACCAGACCCTCTCAGTAGTGGAACACCCCCCACCAGACCCTCTCAGTAGTGCAACAACCCTCCCATCAGGCCCTCTAAGCAGTGCAACAATCCTCCCACCAGGCCCTCTCTGCAGTGCACCACCCCTCCCACCAGGCCCTCGCAGTGCAAAACACCCCCATGAGACCCTCTCTACAATGCAACACCCCTCCCACCAGACCCTCTCAGCAGGGCAACGCCCTTCTCACCAGACCCTTTCAGCAGTGCAACACCCACACCAGATTCTCTCAGCAGTGCAACACCCCCCACCAGACCCTCTCAGCATTGCAACATCCCACCCACCAGACCGGCTCTGCAGTGCAACACCACTCCCTCCAGACCCTCAAAGCATTGGAACACCCCCCAGCCCCTCTCAGCAGTGCAACACCCACCCACCAGACCCTCTCAGCATTGCAACACTCTTCCCACCAAACTCTCTCAGCGTTGCAAAACCCCTCCCACTAATCCCTCTCTGTATTGCAACACAGCTCCCACGAGACCATCACAGCAGTGTAACCCCCTTTCACCAGACCGTCTTAGCAGTGCAACACCGCTCCCACCAGACCCTCTCTGCAGTGCAACACCGCTCCCACCAGACCCTCTCAGCAGTGCAACACCCATCCCATCAGACACTCTCTGCAGTGCAACACCCCTCCCTCCAGTCCTTCTCTGCAGTGCAACACCCCTCCCACCAGACCCTCTCTACATTGCAGCACTGATCCCACAAGACCCTCTCAGCAGTTGAACATCCCTCCCACCAGATCCTCTCAGCAGTGCAACACACCTACCTCCAGACCCTCTCAGCAGTGCAACGTCCCTCCCAACAAACCAGACACTCTACTCAGTACAACACCCCTCCCACCAGACACTCTTAACAGTGCAACACCCCTCCCTCCCCAGGTAGACAACGAGTGGGGTTTGGAAGAGCCCTTCTCTTCAGGGGGATGCTCCTGATGACGACTGCATTGTTTTATCTGCTCTGATCCACCATGCACAATAGGACTGTCCTGCAGAAACAAAATGCAGCAACGTCCTACATGCATTGATAGACAACTCCCTAATTCCTTTGGGAATACAACGCCCCCTTTGGCACACTAAAAGCACAAGCCCGCCATGACACTAAGGCTTGTTGGAACAGCAACAGTTGTTGTTATTTTTGTTTCTTCAGAGTAATTCATACTCTGAATTTGAGGATTGCTTGAGTGAACAAGGATAGCTAACGGTCTCCAACTTTAAAAGTGGCGGGCAAGGCACATCTGAGTCAGCCATTGCTGGGCTGACGGGGATGTTCCATTCGCCTCACTGAAGTGTGATGGACACCTAAATGAGCAGCCATCTGTCTTAATATTTTTGTTGGATTTTTTCAGCTTCACCACTCTCCCCCAGAGGATGAAGTCTCAGGTCCCCTAGTTATTTTACCTCTTTTATAATTACAAAGGAGGACATTTTCATTCTGTGTGCAAAACATAATTACACCTTCAAAGTAGGAGTGCACTCTGGGAAATAAGGGCCTCAGCTGGTAAATGATGTGCCCTGCCTTTGGAGTCTCTTTATAAGGCTGGTTTAGACTGTGGGTATTGTGCTGATGGTGAATAGCAGTGTGTGTTACTTCTGTGGCTGTGATACAAATACACATCTGGAAACAGTGCCTCTAGAGGAAGTTTTGGTAATCTGCTCTGGTTTGCATGTCATGGTGATTGTAAGGCATACAGGTCCATTGTCTGATGGGACTCAGAGTCACTGTGATCAGCTGTTGAAGATACTAGTGATACAGCGAAAGCGTCTCTGACTTGGCACGACTACCCCTGCTCACTTCCTGCTCCCCATCCAAACAACTACACAACAGTTTCTGTAGGCCTTGTGTTCCTGTTGCCCTCTCTGTCTCTTTGAATGGATCTTCACCAGTGTGTATTCCTGATCCTTTTTGCTCTGATCCCACTGTTGGAATCTGTGTGCAAGCTGTCCTCAGAAGGAATGGAAACCCTCTCCACACCGGGGCAGGTTCTACTAGGAGGTATTATGGCCGCTTACTCTGGGGTGATGTTTACAAAGACCAACTACAGGAGAAAGCCTGTTCCAGCCTCCTGTCAAAGGTAAGATGTCTAATGTATTTAGCTTCTCTATAGGCTGTGGTGACATTGTTTTGTGAATTTTCTACCAATGGTGGGGACTGGATAGTAAAAGCAGATGAGAAACAGAAATGTACATTATCATCATCCTGCTGAAAGGAAGTTCATTAAATAATGTGTGAATGTAGCACATTTTCAGCATATCGTGGCACACATTTTGATTGTCAGTTTTCATGCTTTTTCACATGTGCTGTTAAAATAGGATGTCCCAGTGAGTGTGTCATCACACATGGGTGTCGCCAACCAAAAAAGGGTAAGGTGGTAAGGGAGTTACAAAGCTCATGTCAGACAGACCCTGGTCAGACAAGCGTGAAGTCAGGACCAGACTGTGAGTGTTTTTGGCATCTCTTATTCATGCCATAGACCTCTGCCCTCTCATTAGAGACGATTGGCTCCCAGGGACCGTTCTTAACCTGGAGTAAGTGGATCCGCTCCCTCCAAGATGTAGAAGGTGACCCATCTCTATCTCATACAGAGAACTCTGCCCTCACAAGAGAGACGATTGGCTCCCAGGGACCACTCTTAATCTGGAATAAGTACACATGTTGTTGCTGACAGATCACAGGTCTGTCACAGGCTTTTGGATGGATCCGCTCCCTTAAAGATGTAGAAGGTGACCCCTCTCTAACTAGTCCAGTGACCCCTGCCCTCTCTTGGGAGGTGATGAGCTCCAAGGGAGTAGTCTAAACCTACAATGAGTGATCAGGTTGCTTCTGACAGATCACAGGTCTATTACAGTCCTCTCAATGGATCTTTTCTCCCAAAGATGGAGATGGCGCCCCACCTCATCCAAAAACCTTCTCTTGAACCTGCTGCCTCTGCTGCCAAGTGAAGCCATACAAAAGGGGGTGGTGATGGACGGAGCATCAGAACCAATCAAACACTCACACCCAGTCAACAGATCTGGGTTTGATCCATCACCGTTCTTTAGCCCACTCTGCCACCCCAGTTCAGACACTGTACTGGGGTGAATGTATGACATTGTTCTGCATTCTGTCCATCAACTGTTGTTTTTGCATTTGCCAAGTGAAGCCAGGTGTCTGAACGCATGTTACCATCACTGCGACCCATGCTCATGTGGAATGCACAATCCTACGACTGAGGCCCGTGGTCATGTGGAATGCATTATCCCATCACTGAGGCCCATCGTCAAGTGGAACACATTATCCTATCACTGAGACCTATGGTCAAGAGGTACTCATGATCCCATCACTGAGGCCTAAGTTCAAGTGGAAAACTATATGGCAACGATTTTCAATTCACCACAACATTTTCTTGATATGCCAGATGGAAGGTATTCACAAGGAGATGATGGATGTAGTGCTGAAAATGTACAGACACTCACCCCCAGTCACAGATCTGGGTTGAATCCATCATCATTCTTTAGTTCACTTCGCCACCCCAAGTGAGCAAAGGACCAATGTCTGGGCATACCCTGCCAATTTAGGGCGAACAAAGCAAACACAAGGAGATGATGGACGGAGCGCTGAACATTTTCAGACACTCACCCCCAGTCACAGATCTGGGTTGAATCCATCATCATTCTTTAGCTCACTTTGCCACCCCAGATCAGACACAGCTATATGCTCTCCTTGCCACTTGGGTCAAGCTTCCCTTGCTGATGAGAGCTGAAAGCCAGAAACCGGTCCTAGGATGCTTGTTTCCTATCCAGGTAGGACCTGGCCTGGCAGTTCGGACTGGTCTGTTCCCATTGGGTGCAGGGTCAAGACTGATTTGCATATGGCTGGGTCCAAACTGGAATGGCATGGGGTCAAAAAAAACAATGGATTTGGGCCCAGATCTCTGTACTAGGGTGAATGTATGACATTGTTCTGCATTCTGGCCATCAATTGTTCTTTTTGCAGATGGAAGGTATTGGCATAGTACATACATTAGCCTGATGATAATATAATGGAGCCGGAAAGGGGAAGGTCAATGATTCAGCTTCATGCTTGACAGAGTTTTATAGTCTAATGGTGTAGTGTTCTCTTAGCTTCAGACCAGGAAGGTATTCCCACCAGCAATGTGGAGCCCAGGGCCCAGACCAGAACCCAGGCATCTGTCCCATGAACCAGACCCCTGAATTACATAGAAAGGAAAACACATATAGAGATGCATAACACATCCTGCCACGGACTAGACAGATAGTTTGTAAGTTCCTACACCCACCTCGTACATGCGCCAAAGACACACAAGGTATTTAGGGCCAGATGGACGACCATTGTAATTTGCGAGTCGCAAATTGTGACAAATTGAGAGTAGCAATTTGCGAGTCGCAAATCACAATGTACAACAGTGTCTGAGACACTGTTAACAATTCCTAATGGGGTTCCAAATTATGAGTACCTCATTAATATACATGGCTGGCCTTCCCAGGTATGGTGGCCTGCTGGGGTCAGTAGATCTCTATGTCTGGGGCTGCTTTCAAAATAAAGTTTTTTCTTTTTTTTTCAAATGCAGCCCGTTTTCCTTAAAGGAAAACGTGATGCATTTAAAAAAAGAAAAATTCAACTTTTTTGTCTCTTTTTTAAGGGCCGGTAGTGGTCCCTGGGATCACTGCCTGCCCCATAAAAATATTTTCCGCTGCATTCGCAAAGGCGAAGAGGTCCCCTGGGTACCCCTTCCCGTTTGCGAGCGCTTGATCACCCTTCTGAGAAGAGTGGTAATCCGCAACTGTTTTGTAAATACAATTGCCGTCACAAAACAGTCTTACATAGGGCTCTTACTCGCTATTAGGAAGGGACGCCCCTGGAACACCCCTTCCTAATAGCAAGTCGCTAAAAAAATTACGAGTTGCTAAGTAGGCTTAGTAGATGGCCCATTTGCATTTTGAATGCGCAAACGGGTCGCAAACCCATTTGAGCATGCAAAATTGGGTCGTACTTCTGGCCCTTAGTTCATATAATATAGATATTTACTGTAGACTTCCCTCTTATACAACATAGGTACAAAGCACAAGAAAATATCATGATGGGAATGGTAATACGCATGTTAGTCCTGACAGCTTTAGGGTGGTCTTTTCTCAATTTTTTGCTTGCCTCCCTCGATTTATCAGATCTTGTTGTTGCTAGCTTTAGAACTCTGTGCACTTTACCACTGCTAACTAGTGCAAAAGTGCTTGTGCTTCCCTCAGGCCTCAAGTGCACGCGCCCCCATCCACACATTAGCTATTCTGTGCCTCGCTAGGACTAGAAGTAATTGCTGGAGTCTGTATGCTATCTTGTTTTGCTTTTTAGGTTTCTGAAATAACCTCAGTAGGCAGTGGGAGGGTGTCAATTGCAATCACCTATTCACACTCCCTCTGATCTGCTCTACCACCTCCGTCCAAAAGCTTCTGACCTCAGGGCATTCCCAAGCCAAGTGCAGTAAATTAGCGCCTTCCTTTTGACAGGACTGGGTTGGCACCTCTTAGCAGAGCAAATGCACAGGTTGCAGAATCCAGGTGTAGGAGCAGGATTGAAGGAAGTATTTTATGTCCCTGGGACTTCAGATCAGGAGGCAAGCCAGCAAGCCCTTGGGGTCTCACTGGGTCCTTATATTCAAGGCAAGGGAACAGAAGGGCAGCACAGCAAGGCAGAAGTCCAGCATTCAGAAGTCCAGCAGAGAGGAAGTCCTTAAGCAGCACAGCAGTTCTTCTTCCTGGAAGAGTGGTCACTGGTCCAGAAGTCTACTGAAGTCATGGTGTCAGAGGTCCAGTACTTATACCAAGTTGTGCCATAGAAGTGGGGGAGACATCAAAGAAGGCTTTGACATGCACAGAGGTCCTCCCTCCGGCCCTGGCTCCAGACTTATTACATTGGGATAAGCAGCCCTTTGTATGTTAACAGGACACAGCCTATTCAGGTGTAAGCATGATGCTGTGCCTAGCTCCTCCCTCCCATCTCCCAGCATGGCCCATCGAGCAACTCCAAAGCTCCCTTTCTGTGCTGGTCTAGAGGGAATGTACACAGCCCGGCTGTCGCCCCAACCCAGACTGAAAAGAGACAGGCAGCAAGCAGAAAAACGGCTAAAGTAAGAAAATGCCAACTTTCTAAAAGTGGCATTTTCAGAATTGCAATTTAAAATACAACGTCATCATACGTTTTGATTTTAAATTGGTATTCCAGGAACACCAGCCTCGGAGTCTAATCTCTTCCCAATTGGAAATCACACTTATAAAATGTAAATAGGTAATCCAAATGTTATCCTGTGGGAGAGATAGGCCTTGCAGTAGAGAAAAATTAATTTGGGAATTTTTCACTACCAAGACAAGTAAAATGTAAAGGCCCGATTCACAGAACTAACTTAAGACAAAATCCTAAACTTAATACTTTTGGGGGCAGATCTATATCGGAGATGCGCCACTTTTACGCCGCCGTTGCGTCACTTTTGTGACGCAGCGGCGGTGTAAACCCTGCGCCACGTTGCGCCATATTTACATCGTGACGCATCTATGGAGATGCGTCACGGTGTAAAGCCCTGCGCCACGTAAAACCTGCGTCAGGTTTCACGTGGGCGTGTCGACAGAGGGGGGGGCGTTCCGTCGCAGGAACGCCCCTGAAAAGTGACTCAGTCAAATCTATAAGATTTGACTGAGTCACTTTCCCAACGCTGATGCGCCAAAACCCTGCGCCTGCTTGAAGCAGGCGTAAGGCTTGACGCACCATGTTAGGGATAGGGTAGGTTGGAGCAGTGCTGGAGTTGCGTCGCGCTTGCGACGCAACTGAAGCACTGCGCCAACCTTACGCCATCGGATGCGTCACGCATCTGTTTATTCCTGCGCCCTGATGCGCCGCATTGTAAATGCGGCGCATCATGTGTGGCGCAAGGGTAAACTTGCGTGACGCATCATTCCTGGCGCATCCTTGCTGATTTGCAGGGATGCGCCAGGCAACATAAATCTGCCCCTTGGTATTCACAGAACGTACTTACTACTTTTGGTATTCACAGAATGCACTTACTACTTTTGGTATTCACAGAATGGATTTAAGACTACTAACTTTACGACCGCACTCGGGCCGGAGATTCCGGCCCGGAGGTGGAGATTCCAGCCAGTGTAGCAAGTGTAAGTGCATTCTGTGAATACCAAAAGTAGTAAGTTTAAGTTTAGTAAGTAGTAAGTTTAGGATTTTGTCTTAAGTTAGTTCTGTGAATCGGGCCCTAAAAGTCCATATCCTGAGCCATGATTAGAGGGCTACTCAAGCGGGCAGCGCAATGAGTGCTGCAAGCCCTCTAGGAGCATTTAATTTACAGGCTCTGGGCCAGGTAATGCACTTTAATGGGGGCCTATTAGTGAATTCTAAGGTTTTTGCTTCATCGGAACTGATGTATCCAGGTGTCTGAACGTATGATTCCATCACTGAGTCCCTTGGTCAAGTGGAACGCATGATCTCAAAACAACGGCCCATGGTCAAGAGGTACTCATGATCCCATCCCATGGTCTTTGCCATCAGAACTGACACCTCTGAACCAACACATCACCATCACTGTGTGGTGAACATTGACACATCACCTCTACTGTACGGGGAAACCTGGAGTCCAGCCATCGAAACCGTGTGAATGTAGTGTGGTTGAGTTCCCCTGACAAGGATTGTGCTTCCTGCTTGGACAGGGTGCATACAACTTCCAAAAAGAAACCCAATTTCTAACCATGAATATTTATTTACTTTCATATATTGAATGCCCCACCTAATTTACAATAACATTAAACATCAAATATCAAAACATTATTTTAAAAATATTACAAATCAATAATACAAGTTAACAAGATTAAAAAGTGTATACAAACAGTAGCTTGTATTATCCAGCAATAAAAACAAAAAGCACTTGCCGCAGACGGTGTTAGAATCCCTTGCTTCAGCAACATTGGTGTCGCGTATCACTGACCTGTCCTTGTAAACCTGGGTGTGAGAAGGTGCGCGTGTGAGGCAGATCCTACTCTCCCACACGGGGCATTTCCAATGACACAGGAATGAAACCTTGCATCAGGCAGTAGAAAGAAGTGCAATTTGTTCTGAAGTTGAGAAAATATGAGTTCATCAATTGGCAGGAATCAGTGAACTTCCAGTTTTAAAGTTCAGATAAACACAACAAACGTATATCCAGATTAGCTTAAGATTAAAACTGTATGCAACAAATTGTCAGAAAGTACATAGGGTCCCCAGTTGTTTAATACTCAAACAATGAATGCAGCTGTGGGCTTTGATATATCCGTTGGTCCATTGTATAAAACTATCCTCACAAATATCATCATTTATTAAATCAAGATTAAAAGTCAATTTATTTGCAGCATTATATACAGGAGGATAAAGAGTGGAATTCAGAAGGTACTTCAGAGGAGGATAGCCACTTGTTCCTAATTAGTACAACAGATGTATAACCTTTCCATATCCTTGATATAAAACACTCTCCACACCTAGTTTTAACCTTAAAGCTTCATTCAATCATCGAGGATGGCTTCCAAAGCATGCTGTGGACCTCTGACAATATCTGTGAAGTAGAACTTTTAAAACATTCAAAACCATAAAGTAAAATTCAAGAAATCTTAGCAATTTAAACTTCTGTCAATCCAGGGAAATATAAAATCGCAGTAGACCATTTCCTACATTTACAGCTTTAGCTAAGTGAATCGCAGTAAAACCCTTGGAAGATTAATTATTGTGAATTCATATCTCAAAACAAGTATTTTCTACCCCAAGATAGGTATTTTCTTCAAAAATGTCCTGATGTTGCAACAATTCAAATATCCACTTAAAGAGATTAAAGCGGGTTATTCACCCACATTTTAATCTGACCTTTTGCCATACTTATAGACAAGTCAAAATTTTCCAAATACTTCTGAAATAGGTTGAACTCTGTTTGTAAGCCAGTAGGAGTAAGAAAAAGTAAAACTATGTCATCGGCATACATTAATAAAATGATCTTTCTCCCACTCAAACCTGTTGGAAAAGAATCAGTGTTATCTAAATACTGGAGAACACTTGACAAATATACATAAAGAAAGTAAGAGAGGGGGCGCGGCCCATCTGTGCTTTAGGCCATTTTCCAACTGGATCTTGTGGGATTTTTCATTATAAGAATCAAGAGGGCCCTTAAAGATGTGAGTGCCGTTGAATCAAAATAGCTGGACTATGCATGTTTAAAAATTTTGAAGAACGTGTAGCACCATCAACCCCTTTTAAAGGTGTAGAAGAATTGATGACTGCTTTATTATAGTGATTCTTCTTATGGACATGATATTTTTCTCTCACAGTATTAAACACTAGGGTATTGTCCATCATTGACCTGCCAGAGTGAAAGCCAGACTGGTCAAAAGAAATCGCATTATGATTATTCACCCAGTCAGTCAATGCGTTCAGGAGGATCGTGGTGACCAATGTCACTACCGTGGGCTTGAATGCACAAGAGGGAGGACCCCATACCGGTATTGTTTGGGGCAATCTCCACCCACAAACATGAAACTCCTTCTCAAACATTCCCTTCCACACATGCCCTTCTGTCAGGCTGGTTACCAAGCTTTATCTTTGCAGAGTCAAACATCCGATGAACCAGGACTCAGCTCCCAACTCATGTCCTAGTGTGAGAATCTAAACTCTTTGAATTTTACAGATAATTCTCTTAATTTAAAGAAATATATTTTACCTGCAAATTAGGGAACTTTTAACTGATTGGCAGAATATTGTTTGATAAGCAATAACTATTAGAGTTCCAATTTTAGGGCTTGATTATGATCTTGGCGACAGGGTTACTCCGTCAAAAACGTGACGGATATCCCGTCTGCAAAATTACAATTTCTTTACATCCTATGGAACTATGTATATTTCACATGCAAGATTATTTAAGAAAGAAAGACTATAGAAAACAACCAAGAGGTATAATTGATCTCAATGGTTAGTTGAGTTGAATTAGCAGTTTAGAAACAATTATTATTTTCGATTGAGAGTGACCTTTAAAATGCTGAAGCATATTCAAGAGCAGTGAGTGCCAGAACTGACAGAAGCATTCACCTGTCTACAAATGAACATTTCCCCCTTAAACAAACTGATTGGTGTGTATATCAAAAAGTGGTGCACAGGCACCCCTTTAGGGTAAGCCACTGGAGGAGGTAGGGGAATCCCCTGGATGTCTCCCCAAACATCCCCCTGCCAGTGGGTTCAGTCACACACTGCACCAGCCTTCGTGGTGATCTTGGTCCTCCCTTTGAAGTGCAAGCAGGTGTTGCCTCCACAGTGTAAGATGGAATGACTGCTTCATCGACCAGTCTGTCTTTCACTCATGTGCAGTCTCAGGGCAGTTGTAAGTTGTGTTTGTCCTGAGTGTAGGAGAGTAGGATCTGCTTCACATGGGTGCCCCCACTCACTTTTTGCTGGTGTTTCACTGTTTTTCGACCTTAGTCTGGCTGTGGCCCTGCTAATCCGGACCACAGCCTAACTGCTTCCTCTCTAAAATAGTTTCCATGTACATCAGGTACATACCTAATTGGATTCTGGAGTGCCTTATAAGCCACTGGTATATGGTATACTATGTAACTAGGGCATAGGTACCTCAGAGGCCTACCAGGGGCTGAAGCATGTATTATGCCACCCCTGGGAAGCACTCCAAAATGGCACCACAGGTCTGCTACTGCAGCCTGGATAAGGGTGTGCTTGCACCCCTTACAGTGGTATAGGCTACCTATATCACTATCTTTGCACACACATATAAAATCTATAAGTCACTCCAATGGCAGGCCTTAACAATCCTGAAGGCAGAGTGCTTGATTTTTATGTGAGAGGGTGCCCCTGCATGAGCAGAGCCCCTCTGCAGCGTTCGGAGTACCTCCTCTGATGCTGTTTGTGGTGCAGCCTGACCATATACTCTTAAGTGCATTATAACCTCAACTTAAATGCTAACTTTGGCTGCACGGAAACATGTCGTGTATGGTGTCAAACGCTTTGGAATGCTACCCCCCGCCAGTCCTGGCAGCGGGGGTAGCAGTCCACTCTTCTAGAGGGAGTGACATGTTCACACTGGTCTAACCCGGTAGGACTTTTTAGAGCCCTGGCATCACAAAATGGATGCCTCTGCCACAGACACGGGTCTGGCCTCCTGCTGCTGACCAAAACTCCAGCAGGGGAGGCCTGGACAATAGGTTTCCTGTCCCAGGGAGGTGCAACCACCTCCCCAGACAGGCAGATGTGTATTGGGGCTGGGCGGGAGCACTCTCTGGTGCTTTGAAGTCCTGCACTGGGGGCACACTTGGTGTCTCTGTGCATAGTCCAGTTCAAACCGTTTGCAGGGGCTAACTGCCCCTGCTCTGGCATGAAACTGGACAAAGGAAATGGGTGTACCCATCCCTCTTTCCAAACCTTCCCATAGGTGGGTCCCTAGAGTATGACCAATCCCCAAACTTAGTATAAGTATGGGAACCCAGTCCATGCGACTTTAGATTACCCTGGATGAAACTCTGCAACATATATCCTGGACCTTCGACGTTCTATCCTGACTAGAAGACTGAAGAAATCTCCCTTGGGGTCAAGGAGTGACTCCCCTGCTTGGCAGGCACCAAAGAAGCAACTGACCAGTCTGCATCGCTGAAGCTCCCGCCGGACGCCGAAGTCTTTGCATCACCAGAGGTGGATTTCCAGACTTCCCCGAGGCTACCCTGAGTCCACGGCAAAGCTGAGGCCCCTGGCTATCGTGGGTGACATGGAACCGTGACCCCTGGACACTGTGAACTTTCGCAGCAACACTATTTTGCTGGTCTTCCTTGAAGTTGTGCTTTGGGCTTCGAGTAGCCCCAGCCTTCAGCACCTCTTGCACTAAAGATTGCTTGCCTCCACTCCCCGAGGGACCCATGGGCCAGTTTCAAGTGCTACCACTCAAGGCTCCTTCGTGATCACTAGCCCGTTGGCTAGTAGGTCCCCCTGAAGGCAACTCCTCTTCTACTTGGGCTTTCCTGGTTGCACCAGATGTGCCCCAATTTACCTTCGCTGGGTGAGTCCCTCAGACCTTGCTGGTCTGCACCGCAGTCCTTTCTCTGATTTCCAGTGACTTGCCGTTGCCAAGGCTTGTTGGGTCCATTCTGGTCGCCGACACCGCAGCACTCAACAGACTTCGTGAGACAGCTTGAATCCGGCTCGTGGAATTCGTCAACACCTCCTGGACCTCATGGCTCACCTGAAGCACCCGACATCTGTGGGCATTGGTCCATCCTGCCCTCGGTCACTGGCCAGTGACCTAGACTCTGTCCCCTCTGCTTTCAGGTTCCCTCCATCCAAGACCCAGGCTTGGATCTCTTCGGACACTTCTCCTCTTCACAGCAGCAGCAGTTCTTTGCCAGCTTCCATTGCAATCGACGACGCAACCTGACACCAAAAGAGACCTATGCACCTGGCTTCCCTGGGTGAGGTAACTCGAGTTCTCCAGTGCTCCTGTGGGTGCTAGCCCTAGAACTTCTTGAGTCCAAAAGGGTATGGTCCTGACTCGATTCTAATTGTCCCTAATCTTTAAATTTCCAAACGCAACATTGCCCATAGAAGCTAACAGGAACCCGCGGTTGTGTTTACACACTGCACGCGGCCCCGTGGGTCCCCTGTGTCACTACCTTGGGTGGTTCCTTGGGCCCCAGCGATTCTACAGGCTCTAGGCCTTGTGTCTAGTTCAGTTGTGGTTCTTATACCACTTTTTAGGTATATGGTTTGGTACACCCCTAGGGCCCAAACGTGTATTTGTGCTATTACTGTTGATTGCTAACTTGTAAATTAAGTACTTTGAACTCCAGTCTCATAAAGAGACTAGAGGGGTGTGTTTTATCTTAAATACATATATTTTAAATATATACCTGTTGTGGTTGTCCTTTCATTTGATCATTCAAGAGATTATAGACTGGTAAAACAAGCTGCTTTACATTCCTTCAAGACTTAGCCTGAAGGCTGCTCTCCATAGCTACCATTAGGATAGCTTTCAATAAAGGTTGTCTTTAACCAATTCACCATAAGGGGTTGTGTGGACTGATACAAGGTGCCCATTAGAACTAGCGGACAGCATATATCAGGCCACCTTCTCACATTGGTGTGCAGCGTGTGGGATTCCAGCTTGCTATTGTTTTACCAGATAATCTCAATTGAATTGATCAACTGAAAACCACTAAAGGTACCATAGGCACATATAATATCAAGTTTAGCTACAGTAAGTTCTTCTGAACTTAGAGTTGTGTGTTAAGGGATAGCACACCCTTTCTACAACTCAAGAGAGTTTAGTAGGCCACACTAGTGTAGGTAGTGCAATACACCACACCACATTAGTAATGTCTAACCAGCCAGGAACCAGTGGGTTCCTACCAGGAACCAGTGAGCTCCTCCCCTATAAATATGAGGATCTCTCCTTTGCTCAGCTTAGGGCCTTATGTTCTATTAGGAAGCTGAAGACAGGCAAAAGCCCAACCACCCAGCATCTTATAAGGATACTTAAGCTGGATGATATCTCAGGGCCTAGCGGGCCTGATGGGGTAGGCAGTGTGGGTAGGGCAGCAGGTGAGGGTGGGCCTAGGGGTGGAAACTCCCCTGACCCTACCTCTAATGCAGACCAGACTGATGACAATGATCAGAATCTGGTGAACCCAGCTCTCCTGGATGAGGATGAGGAGGATGACAACAATGCTCCCTCTGTTATTCCACCAGGCAGAGTTTAAAGTAGGGCTCGAAGGGATAGATCTCTCTCAAGGGGATCTATCCAGTCTAACTCCTCTATAGGGACCTCTGTCTCTTCTCACAGAGGGAGGGAAACCTCCCAGGAGAGGAGAGAGAGACTGCTGAAGTATGAGCAAGACAAGTTCAACCTCATAAAGCAGCAGATGGCCTTAGATAGGGAAGCCCTAGTACTCTACAGAGCTAGTAAAAAGGAGGGACTAGAGTCCCTTGGTGGCAGCAATTTCCCTTCAGATAGGGAGAGGTCTTATGACCATAGAAACCAAAGTAAGATAGTCCCTCCCTACCAGAGTGGGGATGACATCCACAAATGGATAACTGCCTTGGAGAGGGCCTGTAAAGTACAGAAGATCCCTGAAGGTCAGTGGGCAGCAATCTTATGGCTCTTCTTTGCAGACAAAGGTAGAGACAAGCTCCTCACTGTAAGAGAAGAGGATGTTGATGATTACCAGGTCTTGAAAAGTGCTCTGATAGATGGGTTTGGCCTAACCACTGAGCAATACAGGTTAAAGTTCAGGGATACCCAAAAAGGAACAAAATCAAGACTGGGTGGACTTTGTTGACTGTGCTGCTATGGCTCTGGAAGGTTGGTTATTGGGCAGTAAAGTGTGTGACTTCATAGGATTGTACAATCTGATAATGAGGGAGCAGATTCTTAATAACTGTCAAAATAAGCTGTTGCACCAGTACCTGGTAGACTCTGATCCGACCTCTCCCCAAGAATTGGGAAAGAAGGCAGACAAAAGGGTCAGAACCAGAGTGAAGCAGAAGGTTCAGAACCAAGGTGGTGACCCAAAGAAGCAGGATTCTAAGAACTCTGACAAGGGTGGGGACAAGGGTAAAGACCAGAAGTCTTCTCAAGGGCCCCAAAAATCTTGTTCTAATGGCGAGTCACAGTCAAGTAAGGGTAAATGCCAAAAGAAACCTTGGTGCAAAATCTGTAAACAGAAAACTCACTGGACTAGTGACTGCACCAAGGCCGAAGAATCTACTCCAGCCACCATTGCCCCTAAGGCAACCGTTCCCCCTAGTACAGCGACAATAGGTGGTGGCAATGTTCAGAATAAGGCTGTAGTAGGGTTGACCCTGGGTTCTGAGATGGACTCTGGCCTAGTCAGAGTTCGAAATCAGGCTGTGCTTATCTGTGATGGGGGCATGGATATGTCCCCCTGTGTGAGTCCCAGTAATTTGGGCAAATACAGACAACAGCCTTGATTAATGAAGTAGAAGCTTGGGCATTCAGGGACACAGGAGCAAGTGTCACAATGGTGACAAAAGATCTTGTGGATCCTGGGCAGATTCTACTTGGTGAAATGTACCAAGTGACCAATGCTAGCAATGTCAGAACAGACCATTCTCTGGTAGTTCTTAACTTCTCCTGGGGAGGGGTAACTGGCCTTAAGAATGTTTTGGTAAGTACAGACCTACCAGTACAGTGCTTGCTTGGCAATGATCTAAAGACTTCAGCTTGGGCTGAAGTGGAGCTCAGAACACATGCAGAAATGTTAGGGATCCTTTCTCATGTCTTTGGTGTGACTAAGTCACAGGCCAAAAAGTATAAAGCTGGACTAGCCCTGGATTCTGGAAAAATGGACCAGGTGCCTCACAAGAGGAGGAGCAGTAGGGTTAAGGCAGAGCCTTCCCACCTGACTCAGAATGCTGATCAGTCTCCTCAGGGAGATGATCTTGAGCCTGAAGAAGGAACTGTCCCAGATGAGTTTGAACCTGACCAGGTTGAGTTCTTGGGGACAGGGGGCCCTTCCAGGTCTGATCTGAGCCAGGAACAGAAAACCTGCCCCTCTCTTGAACCCCTCAGAAAGCAAGCTGCTGATGAGGCTGCTGGGAATGCTAGTGGCACCCATAAAGTTTATTGGGATGATGGACTCCTTTACTCAGAGAGTAGAGACCCCAAGCCTGGTACATCCAGGAGGTTGGTTATACCTCTGAAGTTTAGGGGTTTCCTATTGGGACTAGCCCATGATATTCCCCTAGCAGGACACTTAGGCCAGAACAAGACTTGGGACAGAATTTTCCCTCACTTTCCATGGCCCCACATGCCTGAGGGCACAAAGGAGTTTTGTCGCTCCTGTGTAACCTGCCAAGCCAGTGGCAAAGCAGGTGGCACCACAAAGGTCCCCTGATACCACTACCTGTGGTGGGGGTGCCCTTTGCAAGGGTAGGGATTGACATTGATGGTCCCATGGATCCCCAAACAGCATCTGGGCACAGATTTATACTGGTGGTGGTGGATCATGCCACCAGGTACCCAGAGGCTATTCCCCTAAGGACCACTACAGAACCTGTGGTGGCAAGAGCTCTCTTGAGTGTATTTTCAAGAGTAGGCTTTCCTAAGGAGGTAGTATCTGACAGGGCTGAAAACTTCATGTCTAGTTACTTAACTGCTATGTGTAAGGAGTGTGGAGTGAAGTACAAGTTCACCACACCCTATCACCCACAATGCAATGGTTTAGTTGAGAGATTCAACAAAACCTTAAAGGGCATGATTAAAGGACTCCCAGAGAAGCTTAGGCGAAAATGGGACCTACTGTTGCCCTGCCTTTTATTTGCATACAGGGAAGTACCTCAAAAGGGGGTTGGTTACAGCCCATTTGAACATTTGTTACCTGGTGCACTCTAAGCACATTTGACCTGACAGCTGGCTACTGGCAGATCAGACTAGCTGATGATGCAAAGCCAAAGACAGCATTTTCTCCCCTGGTGGGCACTATCAATTTGTGGTAATGCCCTTTGGTTTGAAGAATGCACCTGCCACTTTCCAAAGGTTGATGAATCAAGTCCTTACAGGCCTGGAAGACTTTAGTGCAGCATATCTAGATGATATTGCTGTCATTAGCTCCACCTGGGAGGATCACCTGGTTCACCTGAGGAATGTTTTGGAGGCCCTGAAAAAAGCAGGCCTAACTATCAAGGCTGCTAAGTGCCAGATAGGGCAGAGTCAAGTTGTGTACCTGGGCCACCTTGTAGGTGGAGGCCAGGTTCAACCATTGCAGAGCAAAATCCAAACCATAATGGAATGGATTGCTCCAACTACCCAGACTCATGTAAGAACCTTCTTAGGCCTGACTGGTTACTATTGGAGATTTGTCAAGGGGTATGGATCAATAGTGACACCCCTGAATGACTTAACTTCTAAAAAGATGCCAAAAAGGTTCAGTGGACAGCTAGCTGTCAAAAGACATTTGATGACCTGAAGCAGGGCTTGTGCACTGATCTCATTCTGCAGAGTCCTGACTACTCCAAGAAGTTCCTTGTCCAAACAGATGCATCTGAATTGGGGGTTGGGGCTGTACTGTCACAATTGAATGATGAAGGTCAGGATCAGCCAGTAGCTTTCATAAGCAGAAGGCTGACCCCTAGAGAGAAACGTTGGTCAGCCATTGAGAGGGAGGCCTTTGCTGTGGTTTGGGCTCTGAAGAAGTTGAGGCCATACTTGTTTGGTACTCACTTCCTTGTTCAGACAGACCATAAGCCCCTCTTATAGCTAAAACAAATGAAGGGTGAAAACCCCAAACTGCTTAGGTGGTCCATTTCCCTACAGGGGATGGACTTTACAGTGGAACATAGACCTCGGAGTAACCATGCCAATGCAGATGAACTCTCTAGGTATTTCCAATTAGAACATGAAGACTCAACTGCTCAAGGTTAGTTTAATGTCCCTGTGTATGGGGGGGGGGGGGTTGTGTAGGAGAGTAGGATCTGCTTCACATGGGTACCCCCACATTTTGCTGGTGTTTCACTGTTTTTCGACCTTAGTCTGGCTGTGGCCCTGCTAATCTGGACCACAGCCTTGCTGCTTCCTCTCTAAAATGATTTGCATGTACATTAGGTACATATTTAATTGGATTCTGGAGTGCCTTATAAGCCCCTAGTATATGGTATACTATGTACCTAGGGCATAGGTACCTCAGAGGCCTACCAGGGGCTGAAGCATGTATTATGCCACCCCTGGGAAGCACTCCAAAATAGCACCACAGGTCTGCTACTGCAGCCTGGGTACGGGTGTGGTTGCACCCCTTACAGTGGTATAGGCTACCTATATCACTATCATTGCACACACATATAAAACCTATAAGTCACTCCTATGGCAGGCCTTAACAGTCCTGAAGACAGAGTGCTTGGTTTTTATGTGAGAGGGTGCCCCTGCATGAGCAGAGCCCCTCTGCAGCGTTCGGAGTACCTCCTCTGATGCTGTTTGTGGTGCAGCCTGACCATATTCTCTTAGGTGCATTATAACCTCGCGGTAAATGCTAACTTTGAAATGGCTGCTCGGAAACATGTCGTGTTTGGTTTCAAACGCTTTGGAATACTACTCCCCACCAGTTCTGGCGGCGGGGGTAGCATTCCACCCTTCTAGAGGGAGAGACATGTTCACACTGGTCTAACCCGGTAGGACTTTCTTGAGCCCTGGCATCACAAAATGGATGCCTCTGCCACAGACAGGGGTCTGGCCTCCTGCTGCTGACCGAAACCCCGGAAGGGGAGGCCTGGACAATAGGTTTCCTGTCCCAGGGAGGTGTAACCACCTCCCCAGACAGGCAGATGTGTATTGGGGCTGGGCGGGAGCACTTTCTGGTGCTTTGAAGTCCTGCACTGGGGGCACACTTGGTGTACCTGTGCATAGTCCAGTTCAAACCGGTTGCAGGGGCTACCTGCCCCTGCTCTGGTGTGAAACTGGACAAAGGAAATGGGTGTAACCACCCCTCTTTCCACACCCTCCCATAGGTGGGTCCCTAGAGTATGTCCAACCCCCAAACTTTGGGCCCGATTCACAGACCTAACTTAAGACAAAATCCTAAACTTACTACCATTTTGGTATTCACAGAAGGCACTTACTCATTTCAGTATTCACAGAAGTTAGGAGTCCTAACTTTAGGACTCCTAAATGCCTTCTGCGAATACCGAAAGTCTTAAAGTTAGGATTTTTCTCAGTTTAGGAGTAGTAAAGTTAGGACTCCTAACTTAAGGGCTCCTAAACTGAGAAAAATCCTAACTTTAAGACTTTCGGTATTCACAGAAGGCATTTAGGAGTCCCAAAGTTAGGAGTCCTAACTTTACTACTCCTAAACGGAGAAAAATCCTAACTTTAAGACTTTCGGTATTCACAGAAGGCATTTAGGAGTCCTAAAGTTAGGGGTCCTAACTTTACTACTCCTAAACTGACAAAAACCCTAACTTTAAGACTTTCGGTATTCACAGAAGGCATTTAGGAGTCCTAAAGTTAGGAGTCCTAACTTTACTACTCCTAAACTGAGAAAAATCCTAACTTTAAGACTTTTGGTATTCACAGAATGCATTTAGGAGTCCTAAAGTTAGGACTCCTAACTTCTGTGAATACCGAAATGAGTAAGTGCCTTCTGTGAATACCAAAATGAGTAAGTGCGTTCTGTGAATACCAAAATGGTAGTAAGTTTAGGATTTTGTCTTAAGTTACTTCTGTGAATCGGGCCGTTAGTGTAAGTATGGGAACCTAGTTCTTGCGACTTTAGATTACCCTGGACGAAACTCTGCAACATATATCCTGGACCTTCGACGTTCTATCCTGACTAGAAGACTGAAGAAATCTCCCTTGGGGTCAAGGAGTGACTCACCTGCTTGACAGGCACCAAAGAAGCAACTGACCAGTCTGCATCGCTGAAGCTCCCACCGGACGCCAAAGTCTTTGCATCACCAGAGGTAGATTTCCAGACTTCGCTGAGGCTACCCTGAGTCCACAGCAAAGCTGAGGCCTGTGGCTATTGTGGGTGACGTGGAACCATGACCCCTGGACACTGTGAACTTTTGCAGCAACACTATCTTCCTGGTCTTCCTCGAAGTTGTGCTTTGGGCTCTGAGTAGCCCCAGCCTTGAGCACCTCCTGCACTGAAGATTGCTGGCCTCCACTCCACGAGTGACCCGTGGGCCAGTTTCAAGTGCGACCGCTCAAGGCTCCTTCACGATCGCTACCCTGTTGGCTAGTAGGTCCCCACGAAGGCAACTTCTCTTGTACTTGGGCTTTCTTGGTTGCTCAAGACGTGCCCCGACTTACCCTCGCTGGGTGAGTCCCTCAGACCTTGCTGGTATGCACCGCAGTCCTTTCTCTGATTTCCAGTGACTTGCCGTTGCCAAGGCTTGTTGGGTCCATTCTGGTCACCGACATCGCAGCACTCGACAGACTTTGTGGGACAGCTCGAATCTGGCTTGTGGACTTCGTCGACGCCTCCTGGACCTCGTGGCTGAAAAGTCAAGACACCCATCAACTCACCTGAAGCACCTGACATCTGTGGGCATTGGTCCATCCTGCCCTCAGTCACTGGCCAGTGACCCAGACTATTTCCCCTCTGCTTTCAGGTTCTTTACATCTAGATCCAGGCTTGGATCTCTTCGGACACTTCTCCTCTTCACGGCAGCAGCAGTTCTTTGCCAGCTTCCATTGCAATTGACGATGCGACCCGACACCAAAGGGCACCTATGCACCCGGCTTCCCTGGGTGAGGTAACTCGAGTACTCCGGTGCTCCCGTGGGTGCTAGCCCTAGAACATCTTAAGTCCAAAAGGGTTTGGTCCTGACTCGATTCTAAGTGTCCCTAATCTTTAAATTTCCAACCTCGACATTTCCCATAGAAGCTAACGGGAACCCGCTGTTGTGTTTACACACTGCACACGTAGTTCCCTTGTGTCACTACCTTGGGTGGTTCCTTGGGGTCCCAGTGATTCTACAGGCTCTAGGCCTTGTGTCTAGTTCAGTCGTGGTTCTTATACCACTTTATTGGTATATGGTTTGGTATGCCCCTAGGGCCCAAACGTGTATGTGAGCTATTGCTGTTGATTGCTAACTTGTAAATTAAGTACTTCGAACTCCAGTCTCATAAAGAGACTAGAGGGGTGTGTTTTATCTTAAATACATATATTGTAAATATATACCTGGTGTGGTTGTCCTTTCATTTGATCATTCATGAGATTATAGACTGGTAAAACAAGCTGCTTTACATTCCTTCAAGACTTAGCCTGAAGGCTGCTCTCCATAGCTACTACTAGGATAGCTTTCAATAAAGGTTGTCTTTAACCTATCACCATAAGGGGTTGTGTGGACTGATACAAGGTGCCCATTAGAACTAGCGGACAGCATATATCAGGCCACCTTCTCACATTAGTGGCAGCGGTGGGATTCCAGCTTGCTATTGTTTTACCAGATAATCTCAATTGAATTGATCAACTGAAAACCACTAAAGGTACCTTAGGTGCCCACTAGAACTAGTGGACAGCATATATCAGGCCACCTTCTCACACTGAGGTCAGCACTTTTTTCAGTATTAGCGCACACTGTTCCTCTTCGCACTTAGGACACCAATGTGAATGTATGTCGCAGTGAAAGCAGGGACAGTACACCCTGTTTGGAATACAGCCCCTTTGTCTGATGATAATTCCAGTCCTAGCTTCTTCCCTGAGACCCATTCAGACCTGTTGAGATCATGTGTAACATGATCACCCCTTTCAACCAGTGAGGATACTTAAAACATGATATTTCTACAGACCTCTAAAGGTTGCTTGTAACATGATCCTCTTTGACACTTTTCAAGGTTACATGTAACATTATCTCCATTTCAGACCAGTTGAGATCACGTGTAACATGATCCCTTTTCAGACCTCTCAAGGTCACTTGTAACATGAACCTCATTTAACACCTCTTGAGGTTACATATAACATGATCATGAAGTTGTGACTTAGAAACCCCAACGTGTCTGACCTCAACTCGGGGGGCAGTGAGTTTAATGAAGACAAATTCAGAGCTCGGGTGTAAAGCAATAATGAGGAACAAACCTTTAAGTATTTGAAGAACTCTGTTGCCGGAATGGAACATCCACCTTACAGGTGATGAGAGATGAGAAAAGTGTTCAAAGTTCAGAAATATAGGGATCGGTGCCAATCCCATTGTATAGCATTATCACTTGGATTGTGATTGAATTACTTCATTAGATGAGCTGTAGGTTGACATTCCAGGGTACCAGGGCTTTGTTGGGGAGGTCGTTGAGCAGAGCTATGGCTCTACATAGTCGAGAGAGGATTAAGGTTTTGACTGTAGGTATGGTTTCAGTTTTCTCGGGTGGAACAGCTGATTCTATGATGTTATTGCTTTATTGGTAATGTTTTCTTTGACATGGACTCTGTGTCAAGATTGAGGGCTACATTTACTAAGATTTTATGTTGTGTTTGCATCACAAAAGTGATGAAAATCAATGTAAAATATTCTTTCCCCAATTTGATTTCCAGGACGAAACTTGATCTACGCTGTTAATTCACTTGAAATTAGTGCCAAAGGGGTGATTCTATGGGTGGTGCATTGGTGTTCCTGTGCAACCGTCCAAGTGTTTTGATGCAAAACCCTATCTACAGAACAGTAGACAGGATTTTACAGAATAAAAGCTCCTATTTCAAATTGGCATTTTCATGGAGAAATGCTTGTAATCTGGTGAATATTGTGAGTAGAGGTTTAAGAGACTGCTGGGTGTCATCGGCACATTGATTGGTTGGAGGAGATGATGGCATTTTTTGGGCACCTCTAGTAAGGATCCAAGGGACGGTGGAGAATATGGATCTTTTTGAGTACTCCTAGTAAGGATCCAAGAGATGGAAGAAATGATAGATCTCTTAGGGTACTCTTAGTGAGGATCCAAGGGACAGAGGAGATCATGGATCTCTTTGTGTTCTACTAGTGAGGACATAAAGGATGGAGGAGGGAGAGGATGTATCTCTTTGGGTACTCCTAGTAAGTATTCAAGGGACCAAGGAGACGATGGATCTCTTTGAGTACTACTAGTGAGGATGCAAGGGATGGAAGAGGCAGAGGATGTATCTCTTTGGGCACTCCTAGTGAGGATCCAAATGATGTAGAATAGGATGGATCTCTATGGCTACTCCTAGTGAGGATTCCAGGGATGGAGGAGAAGATGGATCTCTTTGGGTAAACCTCATACCCCCACCCACAAATTACTGTAACTTGGGATGCCAGCAAATCTGTGGCAGGAAATACTGGAAATTATAAGTTTGTGATGAATACCCGCAGAAATCAGACTTACTGTGAAAATGTTGACATTTTCTTCACTGGTATTCCAGACTTTGCCTCCTTGAAACATGTGAAATGTCCGGGCCAATTACCATTTTCTATTGGTTCTCCCACTGAACTCTTAATCTCAATCGGCCCAGTAACTCTCATGACTGTGCCCATCTGAATTGAGATTCCACTCATCGTGAGGGCCCCATGATTTTTACCAATTCACACATTTCCCTTATTTTTTTTTTATCGGAGTAATCCTAGGAACTTGGGGGCATATCAACAAGGGCTTTATCTCTGCTGTTTTGGCTTTAAAAGCCAAAAAAGCAGAGATAAAACTAGCACCCTATCAACAACAGGGTGCTAACAGGCAAATTTGCATGTTAGCACCCTTTTACTCTACGCTTCCCCTTGCATCTCTAATGAGATGCAAAGGGGGCGTTCCAGAGTAAAATAATAGGAGAAATGTCGCTAAGCGACATTTCTCCTATTATCAAGAATGTCGCTAACCCTGTTAGAGACAAAAAAAGCAGCGCTAACCGCGGTTAACACTGCTTTTTTACATCTGGGATTTTTCTGACTTAGCCATGATATCCTATGGAAGGAGGATATCATGGCTAAGTTTGCCTGTCCCTATCAACAAGGTAACGTGAGATTATCGCTGGGTTTCCAGCGATAATCTCACGTTAGCCTGTTAGCGTGAGGATTTTTATCGCTATTGAGATAAGCGTTGCTAATAGCACGCTATCTCAGCGATAAAAATTCACGCTAGCCGGCGATAATTATCCTCACGCTAAGAGCGCTGAGTGATAATTATCGCCGGGTGTTGTTGATATGCCCTCAAGACTGCCTGGACACATGCATGTGAGTCACACCGGAGTTGTATTTCTCATCATGACCCTCTGTGTGGAGATATCGAAAGCCACTGGCATGAATGTCAGATTCTAAATCTGGAAATAAATGTACTGCGGAGAGGCCGTGTGATGTATGGGTTCCCCATCACTCCGCTGACCCTGCATAGCTGCTCAAAGCAGGGGTAGCCATATATATTATAAAATTACAGATGGGTAAAAAATGAATTATAGAGATGTTTTTAACCTCCGGATTTCAAGTAACATCATTGACAGCTCAAGCTTCACTCTATGAACCCCTCAGTGAAAAACATCCCTGTACTTCACTGTTACCCTGCTATAGTTCTATAGGTATTAGATACTTTAGTTATCACTACTAGGGGGTCACTTTCATACTATCATAGTATCACAGCTTATTAGCATATTAACCCTTTGCTAGTTTTCAGATCCGGTACTACAGGGACATACTGGTCATGCTGTTTGCTGCTGCTGAGATCAATGAGAGCTCGGATCTTCTGCCAAACCTGACTCTTGCACTAAGGATCTCGGACTCCTGCATGAGTGAGAGGCGAGCCCAGGAAGGGATTCTCTTAATGCTCGCTGGGAAGGAGGAGATGGTCCCTAACTACCAGTGCCAGCCGCAGTCAACTCCATTTGGTTTTGTTGGAGGAATCGCATCTTCAGTTTCCATAGCGATGTCCAATTTGCTAGACGTCTACCGGATACCGCAGGTATGGATTTTTAGACTGGAATATTTTATCTGTTGTTGATTTGTTTTATATTTGATCTTGTGATGACTTATCCAGCTTTCTTTGTAGAGCATGGGTCTGTGGTTATCACTGCAGAGCACCAGTCTGAAGTTGGAGCTGCACAGCTTGGCGTTCTGTGTCCCTCCTTTGAGGAGCAGGGGTCTGTTGTTCTTCTTGCAGAGCACAGGTCTGAAGTTGGAGCTGCACAGCTTGGCATTCTGTGTCCCTCCTTTGAGGAGCACAGCTCTGGTCTTCTTACAGAGCACAGGTCTGAAGTTGGAGCTGCACAGCTCGGCGTTCTGTGTCCCTCCTTTGAGGAGCACAGCTCTGGTCTTCTTACAGAGCACAGGTCTGAAGTTGGAGCTGCACAGCTTGGCGTTCTGTGTCCCTCCTTTGAGGAGCAGGGGTCTGTTGTTCTTCTTGCAGAGCACAGGTCTGAAGTTGGAGCTGCACAGCTTGGCGTTCTGTGTCCCTCCTTTGAGGAGCAGGGGTCTGTTGTTCTTCTTGCAGAGCACAGGTCTGAAGTTGGAGCTGCACAGCTTGGCATTCTGTGTCCCTCCTTTGAGGAGCACAGCTCTGGTCTTCTTACAGAGCACAGGTCTGAAGTTGGAGCTGCACAGCTTGGCGTTCTGTGTCCCTCCTTTGAGGAGCAGGGGTCTGTTGTTCTTCTTGCAGAGCACAGGTCTGAAGTTGGAGCTGCACAGCTTGGCGTTCTGTGTCCCTCCTTTGAGGAGCAGGGGTCTGTTGTTCTTCTTGCAGAGCACAGGTCTGAAGTTGGAGCTGCACAGCTTGGCGTTCTGTGTCCCTCCTTTGAGGAGCACAGCTCTGGTCTTCTTACAGAGCACAGGTCTGAAGTTGGAGCTGCACAGCTTGGCGTTCTGTGTCCCTCCTTTGAGGAGCACAGCTCTGGTCTTCTTACAGAGCACAGGTCTGAAGTTGGAGCTGCACAGCTTGGCGTTCTGTGTCCCTCCTTTGAGGAGCACAGCTCTGGTCTTCTTACAGAGCACAGGTCTGAAGTTGGAGCTGCACAGCTTGGCGTTCTGTGTCCCTCCTTTGAGGAGCACAGCTCTGGTCTTCTTACAGAGCACAGGTCTGAAGTTGGAGCTGCACAGCTTGGCGTTCTGTGTCCCTCCTTTGAGGAGCAGGGGTCTGTTGTTCTTCTTGCAGAGCACAGGTCTGAAGTTGGAGCTGCACAGCTTGGCGTTCTGTGTCCCTCCTTTGAGGAGCAGGGGTCTGTTGTTCTTCTTGCAGAGCACAGGTCTGAAGTTGGAGCTGCACAGCTTGGCGTTCTGTGTCCCTCCTTTGAGGAGCACAGCTCTGGTCTTCTTACAGAGCACAGGTCTGAAGTTGGAGTTGCACAGCTCGGCGTTCTGTGTCCCTCCTTTGAGGAGCACAGCTCTGTTGTTCTTCTTGCAGAGCACCAGTCTGAAGTTGGAGTTGCACAGCTCGGCGTTCTGTGTCCCTCCTTTGAGGAGCACAGCTCTGTTGTTCTTCTTGCAGAGCACCAGTCTGAAGTTGGAGTTGCACAGCTCGGCGTTCTGTGTCCCTCCTTTGAGGAGCACAGCGCTGTTGTTCTTCTTGCAGAGCACGGGGCCCTAGTTCAAAATATCGAGCCTGATCTTGTTGAAGGTTCTGTGGTTATGACTGAATGCCACAGATCTGTGTGGTGTCTCTCAATGCAGAGCATCGCTCTGTAGATCTCGTTGCATGGCATGGGTGTCTGTTTCCCACTGAAGAAGACGGGCCTGCACTTATGGGTATATCTGAAAAATCAGGGTGCGTGATATGATTATCTGCCACACACAAGAATGAGGGCTGATTAGCTCACTCAGAGCCACTCTTTGTGGTCTTGACTGTACGATTAGAACAATGTGACATAGATCTGTGATGTCAACACAGTCACTGCAGAGGGCATGTCATACTTTAGTCACAATGCTGACACAAGCGCAGGCCTCCTCTGTTGTTGAGACCTTCAGGTATCCAACTGTAGAACAATATTGGACTCAGTGCCTATTTATGTTGTTGGTTTGTTAGTAGTGGTTGGTAGTGGGTACCGGGACATTGTTTTGCCACTGACTTGAGCCAGTCCCTAAATGCTGCTCGGTATTGATGCTGCCTGGAGCCTCTCCTGTTCCTGTTGCCAGGCCTGGACTTCAGGCTCACTTTGCTCATCCTATGGTGCCTAAAGACAGAAGGAGGAAGTAACACGTGGAATACAGCTTTAAAACTAGGCGTGTGTATTCATCAAAATGTCACTCAACTCAGCACAGCAACACTCCTTCCTGTGCTGCGCTGTGTTGCGTCACAGGGAAGGGGCAGGAATTTGCCGTATTTAACATTATATGGCACATTCCTGACCTCGATTGTACTAGCGGATTACGTGGTACTTAATGCCAACGCAAGGAACCTATATACCATGGTGCAAGGGTGCCTGCTTTGCGAGCAGGATTGTTTTTTTTTTGCAGAAGGGGCAGCTTTCTGCACACAAGCAATCCTTTGAGTTTTTTTTCTCTTTCTATTTGTGCTGCAGAACGCAGCAGACATCGCAAGTGGAAAAAATTAGGAGAAATAAAGATATTTCTCCTCGTTACATCTTCCCTGGGTAGGCATAGCATTTTGAAGCATTCCCAGGTCTCCATCTCATGGTAAGTCTAAAAATGCGCCAACATCCATGGGTGGATGTGAGAGAACACCCACCTTGCACCCATGGAACACCCACGCTGCACCCATGGAATGCCCACGCTGCACCCATGGAACACCCACTCTGCACCCATGGAATGCCCACGCTGCACCCATGGAACACCCACGCTACACCCTTGGAACCCCCACGCTGCACCCAGGGAACCCCCACGCTGCACCCATGGAATGCCTCCCTTAGGCCGAGTAACAAAAGGCAGCAACTTGCGCCGGCTTGTGTTACTCCACATTTACCTCACACTGCAGGCCAAAACAAGGTGGCCTTGTGTGATTTGCTAAGTCTTATCAGGGTTTTGTTTCACCCATGCCTTACCTTGTGGATTACAAGGACGACACAAAACTTTGATAGATGTGGCCTAAGGTTTCATGTTATGTTATGTCGATTTGTAGAGCACACTCTCACGATGATGGGCATCATGGTGCTGCGCAGGTGTGAGTCTAGCCTAGGAAGCAATTGACCTACCCGAAAAGCCAGATCTTCTGATTCTAATGTAACTTAAGATGTGAGGAGGACGCATTTATGGGTAATGACAGGTCGTTCGGCACTGAGGACCGATGTAGAAGAAGGCATGATGCCCAAATCTGATTTTCCGTATGCCTGGAATGTGTACAATCAGGAGTCTAGAAGAGCAGAGGTATCTAGAAGGTTTATGAAAGCAGATGTGATTGTTAAGGTATGCTGGGCCAGTGTTATGAGGAGTTTGAAATGTACTCCTTTGTGTATGGAGAGCCACTAGAGCTCCTTCAGATGTGGAGTGATGTGAGTGTGGCGTAGGACATTTGGAGTCAGTCGGCCGCTATGTTCTGAATGGACTGCAGCCTACTTGTAAGGTATTTGTTGATCCCAGGATTGAGGGTGATCCCATGGTCCAGCTTGCCTGAGACCAGAGTGTGCGTGACGGTTTTCCAGGTGCTGATTGGCAATGATTTGAAAATCTTCCTCAGCACCTTTAGGATAGGGAAGCACTTGGGCCATCATTTAGGCTTTGTTCTCGATGATGATCCTGAGGTTATTGACATGTGTGATGGAGGTAGCTTGTGGTCCCAGCACTGTTAGCCACCTGGTGGAGTCCCACGGTGAAGTCCTCTTCTCAAAGGAAGGTGTCAGAGTGTCTGCTGAAGCGTAGATAAAGACATGAGAACAGGAACATGCGCCTGGGCTCTGAATGTGAATGTGGCATGGCAGACTTCAATGACAAAGAGCACTGAAAAACACAGGTACTAGCCTGCCTACTATTGCTGGCAGGGGGGCAAGGGTACAGATGCGGCCATGACATATTCCTACCTCTCTGGGCAAGTGCTGCTGCTGCCAACCAAGAGTCCTTGGGTGTGCATCAGTTTACCAGGCTCTGCTCTGAGTGCTCTCAAGGCCTTGCAATCCTCCTCACTCTCTCTTTTGCACGGTGTGCCATTTCTTGCTCCCTTCATCCATGGTGTAGAGTGAAATAACAGATCTTCACACTTCTGTTGCCATTCAAAGTACCCTGCGATAGAGAGTCCAATCTCCTGTAAGATTCAATCACTAGGAAAACTAGTTCAAACTCTTCACACTAATTAACATGCGGGCATAAATTAGCACATCACAAAATCCACACATTCTAACGACTTGACCTTTGTCATTTCAACTTTGCCCTACTCGCTAAACCCTTTTATAGGAGGGAAAATCTCACCAAACTGTAACCATTCTATACCTACTAGTTTCAAAAATCTATTTTATCCTTTCCTCTTTGCACCAGGCTCAACATTTTGAACTCCTATGAGAGTTCTTACAAACAATTCAAACTCCTGGAGGGGACTGAGTGCCAACTCCTGGGAGGCCCTGTGAACACATTTTATCTTGAAGGTGACATTTGAATATAAAAAAATACAATTTTCAAAATAAAAATGAATAACTTTGAGCCAGCCATCACATTGGTTATTGTAAGAAAGAGGGGTGTAAGTTGTTAAGAATGTCAGTCTTTCACAAATGATAAGACCGCAATCTTCCTTTTACCCGGGAATTAAGTACCCCTTTAAAGCACTTGACTATTCCACAGTAGTGAGGCAAAGCAGTTCAAAGCCTACTCAGAGGTGGTGGTGTGAGGTGGTACCACAGCCCTCAGCCACTCACCTGTACCACAGTCCTCAGTCACTCAATGGTACCACAGCCCTCAGCCACTCAATGGTAGCACAGCCCTCAGCCACTAACCTGTACCACAGCCTTCAGCCACTCAATGGTACCATCACCCTCAGCCACTCACCTGTACCACAGCCCTCAACCACTCAACGGTACTACAGCCCTCATCCACTCAATAGTACCACAGCTCTCAGTCACTCAACGGTACCACAGCCCTAAGCCACTCAATGGTACCACAGCCCTCAGCCAGTCACCTGTACCACAGCCCTCAGCCACTCAACAGTACCACAGCCCTAAGACACTCAATGGTACCACAGCCCTCAGCCATTTACCAGTACAACAGCCCTCAACGGTACCACAGCCCTCAGCCACTCACCTGTATCATAGTCACTCATCGGAACCACAGCGCTCAGCCACACAATGGAGCCACAGTCCTCAGCAACTCAAAGGTACCACAGCCCTCAGCCACTCAACAGTACCACAGCCCTCAACCACTCAGAGATACCACAGCCCTCGGCCACTCAATGGTACCACAGCCCTCAGCCACTCAACGGTACCACAGCCACTTAATGGTACCAGACCCCTCTCACTCAAATGTGCCACAGCCCTCAGCCACAGAACGGTACCACAGCCCTCAGCCACTCAATGGTACCACACCCCTCAGCCAACCAATGGTACCACATCCCTCTACCACACAACCATACCACAGCCCTCAGCCACTCAATGGAACCACAACTCTAAGTCACTCAATGGTACCACAGGCCTCAGCCACTCCACAGGACCACAGCCCTCAGCCACTCAATGCTACCACAGCCCTCAGCCACTCAATGGTATCACTGTCCTTAGCCACTCAATTGTACCACAGCCCTCAGCCACTCAAAGGTTCTGCAGCCCTCAGCCACACAGCGGTGCCACAGCCCTCGGCCACTCAATGGTACCATAGCCATCAACAACTCAACGGTACTATTGCCCTCGGCCACTCAACAGGACCACAGCCCTCAGCCACTCAATGGTACCACAGCCCTCAACCACTTAACGGTACCACAGCCCTCAGCCACTCAATGGAACCACAGTTCTCAGCCACTCAACGGTACTACACTGCCACAGCCCTCCGCCTCTTAACGGTACCACAGTCCTCAGCCACACAATGGTACCACAGCCCTCGGACACTCAATGGTACGATAGCCCTTAGCCACTCAACGGAACCACAGTCCTCAGCCAGTCAACGGTACCACAGCCCTCAGACACTCAATGGTACCACAGCCCTAAGCCACTCAATGGTACCACAGCCCTCAGCCACGTAATGGTAACACAGCCCTCAGCCACTTAATGGTAACAGAGCCCTCAGCCACTCACCTGTACCACAGCCCTCGGCCACTGAACAGTACCACAGCCCTCAGCCACTCAATGGTATCACAGCCCTCAATCACTTAATGGTATCATAGCCCTCAGCCACACAACGGTACCACAGCCCTCAGCCACTCAAACGTACCACAGCCCTCGGCCACTCAAAGGTACGACAGCCCTCAGCAGCTCAATGGTACCACATCCCTCA
Source organism: Triturus cristatus (assembly GCF_964204655.1). Lineage (NCBI taxonomy): Eukaryota > Metazoa > Chordata > Amphibia > Caudata > Salamandridae > Triturus > Triturus cristatus. Next base: position 1,129,695,908 of record NC_140588.1, on the reverse strand, counting down.
GCCACTCAATAGTATCACAGCCCTCAACCACTCAACGGTACCTCAGCCTTTGGCCACTCAATGGTTCCACAGCCCTCAGCCAAACAGCGGTGCCACAGCACTCGGCCACTCAATGGCACCACAGCTCTCAACCAATCAACGGTACCACAACCCTCAGCCACTCAACAGTATCACAGCCCTCAGCCACTCAACGGTACCACAACCCTCAGCCACTCAACGGTACCACAGTCCTCAGCCACACAACAATACCACAGCCCTCGGCTACTCAACGGTACCACAGCCCTCAGCCACACAATGGTACCACAGACCTCGGCCCCTCAATGGTGCCATAGCCCACAGCCACTCAAGAGAATCGCAGCCCTCAGCCACTCAATTGTACCACATCCTTCGGCCACTCAATGGTACCACAGCCCTCAGCCACTCACCTGTTACACAGCCCTATGCCACTCAACAGTACCACAGCCCTCAGCCACACAAGGGTACTACAGCCATCAGCCACTCAATGGTACCACAGCCCTCAGCCACTCAACAGTACCACAGCCCTAAGCCACTCAATTGTACCACAGCCCTCAGCCACTCACCTGTATCACAGCCCTCAGCCACTCAACAGTACCACAGCCCTCAGAAACTCAAAGGTAGTACAGCCCTCAGCCATTCACCAGTACCACAGCCCTCAATGGTACCACAGCCCTCAGCCACTCACCTATACCACTGCCCTCAGCCACTCAACGGTACCACAGCCCTCAGCCACACAATGGAGCCACAGCCCTCAGCCACTCAAAGGTACCATAGCCCTCAGCCACTCAACAGTACCACAGCCCTCAACCACTCAGAGGTACCACAGCCCTCGGCCACTCAATGGTACCACAGCCGTCAGCCACTCAATGGTACCACACCCCTCAGACAACCAATGGTACCACATCCCTCTACCACTCAACCATACCACAGCCCTCGGCCACTCAATGGAACCACAGCCCTCAGCCACTTAGTGATAACACAGCCCACAGCCACTTGATGGTAACAGAGCCCTCAATCACTCAATGGTATCATAGCCCTCAGCCACGCAATGGTACCCCAGCCCTCGGCCACTCAAAGCTACCACAGCCCTCAGCCACTCAAAGGTACCACAGCCCTCAGCCACTCACCTGTACCTCAGCCCTCAGCCCTCGGCCACTGAACAGTACCACAGCCCTCAGCCACTCAATGGTATCATAGCCCTCAGCCACGCAATGGTACCACAGCCCTCGGCCACTCAAAGCTACCACAGCCCTCAGCCACTCAAAGGTACCACAGCCCTCAGCCACTCAATGGTACCACAGCCTTCAGCCACTCAACGGTACCACAGCCCTCGGTCACTCAATTGTTCCACAGCCGTCAGCCACACAGTGGTGCCACAGCCTTAGGCCACTCAACGGTAGCACAGCCCTCAACCACTCAATGGTACCAGAGCCCTCAGCCACTCAACTGTACCACAGCCCTTAGCCACTCAAACATACCACAGCCCTCAGCCTCTCAATGGAACCATGGCCCTCAGCCCCTCAATGGTACCACAACTCTCAGCTACTCAACGGTACAACATCTGTCAGCCACTCAATAGTATCACAGCCCTCAACAACTCAACGGTACCTCAGCCATCAGCCACTCAATGGTTCCACAGCCCTCAGCCAAACAGCGGTGCCACAGCCCTTGGCCCCTCAATGGCACCACAGCTCTCAACCAATCAACGGTACCACAGCCCTCAGCCACACAGTGGTGCCACAGACCTCGGCCACTCAACGGTACCATAGCCCTCAACCACTCAACGGTACCTTAGCCCTCGGCCACTCAACAGTACCACAGCTCACAGCCACTCAACAGTATCACAGCCCTCAGCCACTCAACGGTACCACAGCCCTCAGCCACTCAACAGTACCATGGTCCTCAGCCACACAACGATACCACAGCCCTCGGCTACTCAATGGTACCACAGCCCTTAGCCACACAATGGTACCACAGCCCTTGGCCCCTCAATTGTACCATAGCCCTCAGCCACTCAACAGAACCACAGCCATCAGCCACTCAATGGTGCAACAGCCCTCAGCCACTCAATGGTACCACAGCCCTCAGCCACTCACCTGTTACACAGCCCTAAGCCACTCAACGGTACACATCCCTCAGCCACTCAATAGTATCACAGCCCTCAACCACTCAACGGTACCTCAGCCATCAGCCACTCAATGGTTCCACAGCCCTCAGCCAAACAGCAGTGCCACAGCCCTCGGCCACCCAATGGCACCACAGCTCTCAACCAATCAACGGTACCATAGCCCTCAGCCACTCAACAGTACCACAGCCCTCAGCCATTCAATGGTTCCACATCCCTCAGCCAAACAGCGGTGCCACAGCCCTCAGCCACTCAATGGCACCACAGCCCTCAGCCACTCAACGGTACCACAGCCTTCAGCCACTCAACAGTACCACAGTTCTCAGCCACACAACGATACCACAACCCTCGGCTATTCAACAGTACCACAGCCCTCAGCCACACAATGGTACCACAGCCCTCGGCCCCTCAATGGTACCATAGCCCTCAGCCACTCAATGGTGCAACAGCCCTCAGCCACTCAATGGTACCACAGCCCTCAGCCACTCACCTGTTACACAGCCCTAAGCCACTCAACGGTACCACAGCGCTCTGCCACTCAATGGTACCACAGCCCTCAGCCACTCTCCTGTACCACAGCCCTTGGCCACTCAACAGTACCACAGCCCTCAGCCACTCAATGGTACCACAGACCTCAGCCACTCAATGGTACCACAGCCCTCCGCCACACAATGGTACCACAGGCCTCCGCCACTCAAAGGTACCACAGCCCTCAGCCACTCATCATTACCACAGCCCTCAGCCACTCAACGGTACCACAGCCCTCAGCTACTCAATGGTACCAAAGCCCTCAGCCAACCAATGGTACCACACCCCTCTATCACTCAACCATACCACAGCCCTCAGCCACTCAATGGTACCACAACCCTCAGCCACTCAACGGTACCACAGCCCTCAACCACTCAATGGTACCACAGCCCTCAGCCACTCAATGGTATCACTGTCTTCAGCCACTCAATAGTACCATAGCCCTCAACCACTCAATGGTACCACAGCCCTCAGCCACTCAACGGTTCCACAGCCCTTAGCCACACAGTGGTGCCACAGCCCTTGGCAACTCAACGATACCATAGCCCTCAACCACTCAAAATTACCACAGCCCTCAGCCACTCAACAGTACCACAGCCCTCAGCCGAGCATCAGTACCACAGCCCTCATCCACTCAAAGGTACCACAGACCACAAAACGGTACCACAGCCCTCGGCTACTCAATGGTACCACAGCCCTCAGCCAAACAATGGAACCACAGCCCTTGGCCACTCAATGGTACCAAAGCCCTCAGCCACTCAACAGTACCACAGCCCTCACACACTCAATTGTACAACAGCCCTCAACCACTCACCTGTACCATAACCCTAAGCCAATAAACAGCACCACAGCCTTCAGCCACTTAATGGTTCCACAGCACTCAGCCACTCACCTGTACCACAGTCCTCGGTCACTCAACAATACCACAGCCCTCAGCCACTGAATGGTACCATAGCCCTCAGCCACACAATGGTACCACAGCCCTCAGCCACTCAAAGGTACCACAGCCCTCAGCAACTCAATGGTACCACAGCCTTCAGCCACTCAACGGTACCAAAGCCCTTGGCCACTCAACGGTTCCACAGACCTCAGCCACACAGCGGTGCCACAGAATTTGGCCACTCAACAATAGCACAGCCCTCAACCACTCAATGGTACCAAAGCCCTTGGCCACTCAACAGTACCACAGCCCTCAGCCAACCAATGGTACTACATCCCTCTACCACTCAACCATACCACAGCCCTCAGCCACTCAATGGAACCATGGCTCTCAGCCACTCAATGGTACCACAGCTCTTAGCCACTCAACTGTACCACAGCCCAATGGTACCACAGCTCTCAGCCACTCAATGGTATCAGTGTCCTCAGCCACTTAATTGTACCACAGCCCTCAACCACTCAATGGTACAACAGCCCTCGGACACTCAATGGTTCCACAGCCCTTAGCCACACAGTGGTGCCACAGCCCTCGGCCACTCAACGGTACCATAGCCCTCAACCACTCAACGGTACCTTAGCCCTCAGCCACTCAACAGTACCACAGCCCTCAGCCACTCAATGGTACCACAGCCCTCAACCACTTAACGGTACCACAGCCCTCAGCCACTCAACAGAACCACAGCCCTCAGCCACTCAATGTTACCACCGCCCTCCGTCACTCAACGATACCACAGCCCTCAGCAACACAATGGTACCACAGCCCTCAGCCACTCAATGGTCCAATAGCCCTTAGCCACTCAACATAACCACAGACCTCAGCCACTCAACGGTACCACAGCCCTCAGCCACTCAATGGTACCACAGCCCTCAGACACTCAACGGTACCACAGCCCTTGGCCACTCAACGGTTCCACAGACCTCAGCCACACAGCGGTGCCACAGCCTTCGGCCACTCAACAGTAGCACAGCCCTCAACCACTTAACAGTACCACAGCCTTCGGCCACTCAACAGTTCCACAGCCCTTAGCCAACCAATGGTACCACATCCCTCTACCACTCAACCATACCACAACCCTCAGCCACTCAATGGAACCACGGCTCTCAGCCACTCAATGGTACCACAGCTCTCAGCCACTCAACGGTACCACAGCCCAATGGTACCACAGCTCTCAGCCACTCAATGGTATCAGTGTCCTCAGCTACTTAATTGTACCACAGCCCTCAACCACTCAATGGTACCACAGCCCTCGGCCACTCAATGGTTCCACAGCCCTCAGTCACTCAATGGTTCCACAGCCCTCAGTCACACAGTGGTACCACAGCCCTCAGCCACTTAATGGTAACGCAGCCCTCAGTCACTCACCTGTACCACAGCCCTCGGCCACTGAACAGTACCACAGCCCTCAGCCACTCAATGGAACCACAGCCCTCAATCACTCAATGGTACCATAGCCCTCAGCCTCACAATGGTACCACAGCTCTCAGCCACTCAAAGGTACCACATCCCTCAGCCACTCAAAGGTACCACCGCTTTCAGCCACTCTATGGTACCACAGCCTTCAGCCACTTAATGGTATTACAGCCCTCAGCCGCTCAACGGTTCAACAGCCCTCATCCACACAGTGGTGCCACAGCCCTTGGCCACTCAACTGTACCATAGCCCTCAACCACTCAATGGTACCACAGCCCTTGGCCACACAACAGTACCACAGCCCTCAGCCACTCAACGGTACCACAGCCCTTGGCCACTCAACTATACCACAGCCCTCAGCTCTCAACAGTACCACAGCCCTCAGCCACTCAATTGTACCTCAACCCTCAGCCACTCACCTGCACCACAGCCCTAAGCCAATCAATGGAACCACAGCCCTCAGCCACTTAATGGTACCACAGCCCTCAGCCACTCACCTGTACCACAGCCCTCAGCCACTCAACAGTACCACAGCCCTCTGCCAATCAATGGTAACACAGCCCTCAACCACTAAATGGTACCATAGCCCTCAGCCACACAACGGTACCACAGCCCTCTGCCACTCAACTGTACCACAGCCCTCAGTCACTCAAACATACCACAGCCCTCAGCCTCTCAATGGAACCATGGCCCTCAGCCACTCAATGGTACCACAGCCGCCACCCACTCAACGGTACCACAGCCCTTTGCCACTCAACGGTTCCATAGACCTCAGCCACATAGCGGTGCCACAGCTCTCAGCCTCTCAAAGGTACCACAGCCCTTGGCCACTCAACCATACCACAGCCTTCAGCCACTCAATGGAACCACGGCCCTCAGCCACTCAATGGTACCACAACCCTCAGCCACTCAATGGTACCACAGCCCTCAGCCAATCAATGGTACCACAGTCCTCAGCCACACAGCGGTGCCACAGTCCTCGGCCACTCAAAGGCACCATAGCCCTCAACCAATCAATGGTACCATAGCCCTTGGCCACTCAGCAGTACCACAGCCCTCAGCCACACAACAGTACCACAGCCCTCGGCTACTCAAGGGTACCACAGCCCTCAGCCACACAATGGTACCACAGCCCTCGGCCCCTCAATGGTGCCATAGCCCTCAGCCACTCAACAGAACCACAGCTCTCATCCACTCAATGGTACCACAGTGCTCAGCCACTCAATGGTAGCACAGCCCTCAACCACTCACCTATACCACAGCCGTAAGCCACTCAATGGCACCACAGCCCTCAGCCACTCAATGATACCACAGCCCTCAGTCACTCACCTGTACCACAGCCCTGGGCCACTCAACAGTACCACAGCCCACATCCACTCAATGCTACCGCAGCCCTCAGCCACACAATGGTACCACAGCCCTCAGCCACTCAAAGGTACCACAGCCCTCAGCCACTCAACAGTACCACAGCCCTCAACTACTCAGCGGTACCACAGCCCTGGGCCACTCAACAATACCACAGCCTGCAGCCGCTCAACTGTACCACAGCCCTCATCCACTCAACAGTACCACAGCCCTCAACCACTCAACAGTACCACAGCCCTGGGCCACTCAACAATACCACGGCCTGCAGCCGCTCAACAGTACCACAGCCCTCAACTACTCAGCGGTACCACAGCCCTGGGCCACTCAACAATACCACGGCCTGCAGCCACTCAAAGGTACCACAGCCCTCAGCCACTCAACAGTACCACAGCCCTCAACCACTCAACAGTACCACAGCCCTCAGCCACTCAATGATACCACAGCCCTCAGCCACATAATGGTACCATAGCCCTCGGCCACACAGCAGTGCCACAGCCCTCGGCCACTCAGCGGTGGCATAGCCCTCAACCACTCAATGATACAACATTACTAAACCACTCCACGGTACCACAGCCCTGGGCCACTCAATGGTACCACAGCCCTCACCCACACAACAGCACCACATCCCTCAGCCTCTCAATGGTACCAAAGCCCTCAGCTACACAATGGTACCACAGCCCTCGGTCACTCAACAGTACAACAGCCGTTGGCCACTCACAGGTACCACAGCCCTCAGCCATTCAACAGTACCACAGCCCTCAGCCACTCAACATTCACTGTGTAATAATTATCTTGTCAGCGCTTTTTCTCATAAAATTAAAGGTGCTTTATTACACTCCCACGATGCAATCATTTGCAAATGTATAAACGTTAGCAAGAGACATTATGGTGATAGGCTCTAGCAGTGAACACCCAAGAAAATCCTCAACCCTAAACCACAGCACTCCCCGTTCATACATGCTGAATCCAATGTAATGAAGTTTGGTTATTAAAAGTCAGACCTATTGGCTTTGCCAGAATGTAACCACAACAATAACAGCACACATCAATAACTGAATGGCTAATGCAGCAACATTAAACCAATGAACAATGAGACCCGCTTCCACTAGCAGTCTGTAGCACATGGTCATTGCTAATATTGCATTTCAGCTTTGTATATGATGTAGTGTGAGTCTTTAACCTTCTTTTAACTCGCTGCCATACTCTTTCAGATCATAAAAACGCAGGTCCCTGAACTTGTAATAAAAATCCCAATTCCAGGAATGCTTGTAAATGTTCGATAATGTTCCCGAGGTCAGGAATCCTCTGACCTGGGAAACCCTAGGAGGCTTTTTAAAATTGTCCCACCATATGAAACTCATGCATATTTCTGGACATCCCCATGGCCTTATGAGACAAACCTTCCCAACTGACTCTTGTACGCAGTCATCTCTTTTTTGCAGCTACAGGATGCCTTAGCTTGCTTTTATTTATTCATTTTTTAAACTCCACCTCTTTTGGTCCCCAAGTCTTGGTAGGCAAAGAGCTGCATGGGAGCCCAAGACCCAGGTGGCTCCCTGCCTGCTCAACACTGCTCTCCTGTTCCAGAGCAGCAGCTGTCAGTCCTTCTCTACTGTCCTCCTTCAGTGCGGCTGGATCCTGAAGCACTTTGCCTCCCCCTCCCCAGGAAGGACACAGAGACAAAGGATGCCTCCTGGGCTCTGGCCCTCCCCAGGGACCCTAGATCGAGACATGTGCCCTTAGAAGGAGCTCCTATCCCTCCCTGAAGATCTGCTTTTTGCATCGACCCCAGGGCTCTGGCCCTCCCCAGGGACCCTGGATCGAGACATGTGCCCCTTAGAAGGAGCTGCCATCCCTCCCTGAAGATCTGCTTTTTGCATCGCCCCCAGGGCTCTGGCCCTCCCCAGGGACCCTGGATCCAGACATGTGACCTTAGAAGGAGCTCCCATCCCTCCCTGAAGATCTGCTTTTTGCATCGCCCCCAGGACTCTGGCCCTCCCAGGGACCCTGGATCCAGACATGTGCCCTTAGAAGGAGCTCCCATCCCTCCCTGAAGATCTGCTTTTTGCATCGCCCCAGGGCTCTGGCCCTCCCCAGGGACCCTGGATCCAGACATGGGCCCCTTAGAAGGAGCTCCCATCCCTCCATGAAGATCTGCTTTTTGCATCGCCCCCAGGGCCATGGCCCTTTCTGGGGTATTGGGAGAAGCATGGATTGGGAGCCTCACACACTGCTCCCAGCGAGGATATCAAGGCCCAAAGAGCACATCTCAGCCAGTTGTGCTGACACTTCTCCCATGGAGGCAGACATCTAAGGTTGTATTCCTTGGTCTCATTTGGCCAGGTTTCACGGGGATGTTTGTATTTGCTCCTAGTTGTGTCTTTTAAACACCAGGGGAGTTGTTTCCAGGCCTGCATGTCTCTAAGATTTGGTAAGTTGCTTAAGAGTTATTTTGCACTGCACACCCACTGATGAGGGAGAGCTTAGGACCCGCCCGAATGCATCTTCCGATCAGTCCTCTTCCTGGTGGCTCATGGCACTCTCTTCAGCCTGGGGTCTCCTGCGGCTGCACCCTCCAGCCTTCAAGGCAGAACACCTCCCCTTCTTAAATTCCCAAAGCCCCAGGACGTCCTAGCCACTTGCAAAACATCTGTATGTCAGCTGGAGGCAGCCACCTACCGGTCGAGTCTACAGGCTTTATTGCAGTCTCCAGGCGAGCCAGCCCTAGAGAGGAAAGGTTCCAGGGGCTTAGTGTGTGGAGAAAATTTTATCCCAGAGCTGGAAGGCAGAGTAATTAACAGGGAGGTTAACACCAGAATCTCATTTAGGAGACAACTCAGACAATTATGGAAAACTTAAAGTACAAAATTCAGATTCGATAAACGCTATCCAATATTTCCACACTGCATACCTGTTTACCATGAAATTGGTGCATCATCCTTGTCACTAAGCCTAACTTTGGCAAACCTGTATTTGGGTGAAGCTTTTGCCTTTAATGTACACTACAGTCGTTCAGACAGCTCATGGCCTGGCAAGGGTATGTAAAGCCATGGGTCCTGAGCTCACTGTGCAACAGGAACCAAGCGGTATCCAACTGGGAAAGTCCAGCCAGGGTAAAATTGGGTTTGGGTTGCTTGTGTTCCAGTTCAGAGAGGGCCTGGCTCACAGTTCTTGCAGGACTGTTCCTATTAGAGCAGGGTCAAGATTAATTTGCATATGGCTGGGCCTAAACTGATTCGTTGGAATGCTGCTCGATTGATAGCCAGTGGTTAGAATTTCCTCCTATCACCTGTTGTGTGCTTGATATAAGAGACTTGGGTCCTGTGCTCACTGTGCCACTGGTACTAAGCTACACACAACTGAAGAGCCCCAATCAGGGAGGAACTGGTCTTGGATTGCTTGTGTTCAGACTCAGAGAGGAACCGGCCTGGCATTTCTGGCTGGACTGTCCCCCTTGCAGCAGGGTCAAGACTGCTTTGTATACGGCTGGGTCCAAACTGAGGCGGCTTGTTGAGTAAATGAACGCGAGTTGATACCCGAGCAATGGCCAGTGGTTCAACATGTTGCAAGCATTCCTCATATCACATTCTGTGTGTTTGAAGTACCCTAAGAAATACAGATATGTTCAAAGCAATGTGATATTTCCATGCAAGATTCTTGTTTCCCATGACATTGGTGTGTCAACCTCATCTCTAGGCCTGGCTATTGCAAAACTGAACTTTGGCGAGGCTTTCGTCCATTGTGTACATCACAGTGCAGCACAAAATACTTTGCAGTAAAGAACAAAAGATGCAGTCTATCAACCCCGCTCACATTATAAAGCCTGCACAGGTCATCTCCAACACATGAAGGGTCACTTCTGTGAGAGGCATATGCACACAGAAACCAGACTGAGAGGGACAGTAATCCTCTTCCCTCAGTGGACACACGTATGCCCACAGATGTACGTACATGTTTAAGTGCCCACAGCCTCTTGCCCCAGCTGGGCAGTGGTGGCTAGCACTCATATTCTATATTGACAAAGCATTCAGTGGGTGATAGTCAGTCAGTGAGGCTCACTCTCGGCAGAGCTCCATAAACCAGGTCCAAAGCAATAAAAAGTAAATAAATAAGGGGACAGATGGGTCAGACCCTGTTTCTTTATAGTGACCCGCACTGACCATCTTGTCATCCATTTCTCCCTACTTCACACCACATTAATGCCAATGTATCCAGGTCAATCTAAAAAGGAAAAAAACCATACCGCTATGAAGGAATTTTCTATTGACTGTCTCTGAGAAGAACTCTCCAAGCAATCATACTCCCACCAACCCTAATCAGAAGCAGACACACTTGGATTAAATTCTCCACTGAGAGTAAGATTATTTAACCCACATTCAGCACCAAGGTAGTCCCACAATCTCTCCAAGAACTAGTGTTGTATAAAAGAAAAGAACTGGAGACAGGTCCAAGCCACTGAAAACCTCACACAACTTAGCCCTACACCCTACACACTCCTATTCATCTCCAAAGCCAAAGTGCCAGGCCTGTCAGCCTTAGGATGGTCTTTCTTCAACCCGGTGGCCTGCTTGCCTCCAATTTTGGTAAGGTTCCTCACTTTAGGCTTAGGGACTGGTAATGAGCAGAGAAGCCGTATTGGAAGAATGCAGGACACATAGAACAAGGAAGTAACAAGGAGAAATAAATATAGTTCTCCTGGTTGCGCCTCCATTGGGGAGTCAAAATCCATGGAAGTTGCATGGGAACACCCATGATGACCAAGGAACGCCTACCCAGGGCAGGGTAACGCAAGGCAGCAATTTGCATAGAGTTGCGTTACTCCAGATTTTTGTACACAATTAACTTAATTAATTATCAATTAAATAATTCATATTAATTAACAAACAATTAATTTCAATAAATAACTTCAAACCCTGTATACCCATAAATCACACAACCCACTCATAAATGTTTAAAAAAAATAACTGACACTATTAACATATTTAATGATCAATTGAATAATTAACATTAATTAACAATTATTAATAATTACTTTAAATTAAATTACTCCTCACCCTCTACCCCTATAGCCCTCAACCCACATATAAAAAAAAAATTAAATTCTTAATATCAATTAACAATTACAAAATTATTACACAATTAGCAAAATTAATATTGGGCGAGTTTTAGAGGAGAAGAGACTGGTCATGGAGGAAAGAAGAATGACCCATGAGCTCAGTCTCAGAGAGCTGGATTTAAGAGCCAAGCAGATTGATTCCAGCAGTACTGGAGGCAGCATACCTGCAGAGTCAATTGGAGAAAGGAAGGGTGTGCACGCCAAAAGATTTGGTGCCCAGTTATGTGGTGGGGATGACATTGACAAGTGGTTCTCAGCTTATGAAGTAGCTGTGAGGTTGCACAAGGTTCCTGATGATTCCTGGGGGTAGCTTGTGGAGCTGCATGCCCATGCTGGGGAGGGACATACTCCTGCAAATAGAGGCGGAAGACCAGACACAGTATACTCCCACAATGGCCATACTTCCAATAAATTTGGGTTGACTCCTGAAGATACAGGCAGAAGTTCAGATGCTGCCACAAGTGTCCCACACAGACCTGAGTAGATGTTCTATATCTTTCCAGCAAGACACCGAAGGGCTGGATGTAGGGCAGCAAGGTCTAGGATGACTCTTTGCTGCACAACCTAATTCTGAGGGAGCACATGCTTGATATTTGTTTTCCAGAGCTGCACCAACTCCTGGTTGATAGCAACCTGATCGACCCCAGACAGCTTACTGGGTACCAGAGTGTCCAAGAAGGCCTCTGCTAGGGACTCCCAAAAGGGTGGCCAGGGTTCACACCAGAATATGGTGGGGAGATAAAAAGAAATAGGTTTCTCAAGGCCCCGAAGTGGTTCTCAAGGGAAAGGGTCCCATTCCCAAACTGACCACCAGAGTTTCCTTGATAATAATCAGAACAAAACTTAACGAAAAATGTGCTGTGAGTGTTATGAGTATGGGCACTGGAAAGGTGATCCCAAATCAAGCATAAGAGGGCACAGCTTCCAAATGGATGGAAGATACCAGGGTTGGTTAAAGTAGTTCTTGTGGCGAAGTCTATTGGTGTCAGTGGGGGGAAGTTAGCGAGGTTACCCTAGTGTCCCTTGGTGATGTTGAGATGGTTGCCAAAGCCCACATGCTTTCCAACATTGCAAAGTATAGGCTGTGGGTCATCATCAATGTTCCTAAAGCCCACATGCTTTCCAAAATTACAGAGCATAGGCAGTGGATCATCAACAATGGACACAGAGTTGAGTCTCTGAAGGACACAGGAGACAGGATTGCTATGGTAGCGAGTCAGCTGGTGGCCCCGGAGCAGATCATAACCAATCCAGACAACCAGGATCCATTTCAGTGGGGGGATTCAGGTCTTCTGAAAGTTGCTTTGAGCCCTCCATGCCTGTGGATTGTTTGATAGGGAATAATCTTAAACACAATACCCTGAAGGAAGTAGAGCTCAGGTCACACCTGGAAATGTTAGGGCTGACTAAGTGGATTTGTGCAACCATAAGCTCCATGGCTACTCAGGAAGGGATTTAAGGAAGACTGGAGCTTGGAAAATGGCCAAGACACCTGCCAAAGGATAGAAGGCGAAGGGGCGTGGGAAACCAACTCCTGAATGTCTCCCAGCTGAGGTGGATGGGGTGCCATAGGAGGTTGCCTCAGAACCCACTGGAGAGGTCATCACCTCCTTTGGTGACCTGAGAACTGCAACTGTACCTGCAACTCCAATGAAACTTCCCCTGGATGAAAATCTGAAGGCCAGCCAGGAGATAATGAAGCACTGGTATGACCAAACAGATACCCACGTGGAATTCCATCTAAACAAAGAGTATGGGTGATAGAGGCCATCAAGGTCAGGTCCTCCAAGACCGTTGTACAGGGCCTTATGAGATTGCTGAGAGGAAAGCGGGGGCACCTACATGATGGACCTCAAGTCTACTAGACACCCCCAAAGGGTTCTCCATATTAACCGTCTCAAACTACACTTTGAGAAGTCTAAAGTCACCATGTTGCTGGTGGCAGAGGGTGGGGAGGAAGAGGACATTGAACCTCACCTTGACCTCCTAGCCCCAAAAGAGAAGGATTGGTGAATGGAATGTGTGCATCTCTTCCCCACCCTTATTTCAGAACAACAGGACGACTGTCACCACTTGCTGAGACAGCTCTCCTCTGTTTTCCCTCACTCTTGGGATGGCCCATTTGTGTACCCATGATGTTGACACAGGAGACATCCTCCCTGTCAAAAAGAAAATATACAGTCCATCATACAAAGTGAGGGTCAGCATCAAGGCTGATGAGCCAATTGATAGGTTCCGGAATTTCAAATGGTCCTCAAGACCTGGCTATTTGAATAAGCCTTCGGGACCTGGAAGCGCCTGGATACACTATTGGGTAATTAGCCGAGCTTTGTAAATCATGATTGATTGATTGAGAGGATGCCCAGTTACTGAGTGCATTTGATCTGGCCTCAGGGTACTGGCTGATTGCCCTAACCGAAGGAGCCAAGGAGAGAGAATAAAAGCAGCCATGCCGCAGAACTCACATGATCGGTCACTCCATTGTCCACTTTAGCATCTCTAGCCCCCACACTGCCACCCTGAGATGATGAACTCCCCCGGCGAAGGTGGAACAACATCTCAGAGACTAGAACTGCAAATGCCCTCAACATCTCCAACCCTGCTACCGCCACCAACCCAAACAGGGAGTGAAAAACATCAATGCCTAGGACACCAATTGCGCAGACAGTATCATCCCCTTCAAGAGCAACATCCAGAGAAAATTCTCCACCAAGTAGCTGGTACACCCAAGAACTCAGAACAGCAAAACGAGACAGCAAACAGATTGAGAAGAGCTGGTGCACCAGCAATGACACCTCCGACAAGGCAGACTTAAAGAGCTCCCTCAACCTCTACCACCACCTACTGAGGCCAATAAAGAAGACAGCCCTTGTCGCTTACATCAAAACCAGTGCCAACAACACCAAGGGACTTTTCAAAATCATTAAGGAGTTCTCCATCTGGTTGCCAGCGAAAACAACATCACTCCCTCACAGCAGCTGTACAAAAACCTCGCCCACTTCTTCCACGACAAGATTGCAACCATATATAGAAACGTTGAACCCAAACTCACACCTACGGACTTCCTCAACAGATATGCTACCACCGTAACCGAGACGAATCACACAATGACTACTCAAAACATCATCTCTACCCAGGACACAACCTCCACCATGAAATCCATCCACTCGGGAGCTCCCAAAGACCCATACATGCTCCACTCCTTCAACCTCAGAAACCAAAGGATTGACAACGATCTCACCATCCTGCTCAACACCGCTATCACATTTCCTGACACCTGAAATCACCCAGAAGGCAGACCACTACTCAAAAAAACCCTCCACTGATCCCAGCGAAATCAAAAAGTACATGCCAATCTCCCTGCTCCCATTCCCAGTGAAGGTTCTGGAAAAGATTATCAACAATCAACTGCAACGTATGACACACCTGGAGCAGAACCAGCTACTCAGTGCCTCCCAATCTAGCTTCTGCAACAATCACAGCACCAAAACTGTCCTGATCAGTGCCCCCAATGACATCTGAACCATTCTTAACAGAGAAGAAACAGCAGTTTTGATCCTCCTCAACCTCTCGGAAGCCTTCAATACTGTATCCCATCACATGCTGATCGAAAGACTCCATCACATCAGCATCCAAGGAGACACGCTCAGAGGGATCACCTCCTTCCTCACCGGAAGAACCCGGAAGAAAAGAGATCACCTGCTGTGTCCCCCAGGGCTCATTGCTCAGCCCCATGCACTTCAACGCACGTATGATCCCACTGTCTAAACTTTTCACATTACATGGACTCAACAAAATTTTGTATGCAGGGACATCCAACTCATCCTCACTCACCGACAACCCCACCATCACCAGAACTGACTTCTACAGATGCATGACAAATGTTGCTGATTCTATGAAGACCAACTGCCTGCAGCTTAACCCAGACAAGATGGAAATACTGGTATTTGGCAACAGCAGCAACATATGGAATGACTCTTGGTGGCCACAAGACCTAGGACAAGCACCAACTACCTACAACCATGCCACAAAGCTCAGCATCATCATCGACAACAAGCTTACCATGAAATCACAGATCAGTGCCATCTCCTCTACCTGCTTCCTCACTCTGCGCATGTTGTGTAAGATCATCAAGTAGCTACCCCTATACACGAGACGTACCGTGACACAAGCCCTCATCATCAGCTTTCCCCACATCACACCCCACCTCAGGCAATTCCACTAGCTCCCTATATAGAAGAAATGCCAATACAAGCCGCTAACCCGTGCACACAAGGCACAACACAATTAAGGACCAAATTACATTAACCACCGCATGAACTTCCATTGATTATCGAGAAGACTACACCACACTCCACCTCCGTTTCCCTGCCCATACTCCCACATCTACTGAATCAGAAGTGTAGGACGCTCCTTCTCCCACATCACAGCACAGACATGGAATAGCGACCCCACGCACCTCTGGACCATCACCTCACTTCCAGAATTCCGAATGGCCCCCAAGGCACGGCTAGTCAAATAAGCCTCTGGGACCCGCAAGCCCCTGGATACCCTATCGAGTGATTAGCCGCGCTTTCTAAATCCTAATTGAATGATTGATTGAGGGGCTGCCCTGGTCCTGAGTACCTTTGATCTAGCTTCAGAGTACTGGCAGATTTCCCTACCAAAGGAGCCGAGGAGAGGTTAGTTTTGGTATTGCAAAAGTAAAATAAAATCATAAATGGATGCATGTACACCACCATGGTGGCTCCCTCATGCACACGCTAGGATGGCCTATCTTGGAATATTTTTCTTTAACATCATTATAAATTTACCGTATCAAGATGGCTAACATTCTTGAAAGGTAAAAGAAGAAATAAAGGGGTTGATCTCTCATTGATTTGTGTCGTCTTGTGCCACACAAGGTGATATAGGTGTGCAAAACTTTGAATCAAATTTACCAAACCACACAAGGCCTACCTGCATGGCCCTGTGTGGCTTGGTAAATCTAATTTAACATGAGGCAGTGCTAGTCACTTCCTTGTGTTACACTGTGCGATGGAGGCGTTACTTGAGTGGAGCGTGGGTGTTCCCACATATCCATTGATGCATTCTGACACATTCACAGATTTACCTACACTGGTAAACCTGGGAGTGCATTAGAGGCCCAACTAGGAGAAATATCTTTATTTATCCTCATTGTTTCCTCTTCCTAAGTGTGTTCCCTTCTGAAGCACACTTTGAAAAGGAAATTGCCTCTAAGGATTGATTTAGTACAGGAAGGAATACCCTCCTGCACAAACACAATCATGTCTGCAAATCACGCTATAATGCCAGGTTTGCCCTGGTCTTAATTTTGGCGCTGCCCCATATTTACACCGCCCTTGTAAACATGGGGCAGTGTCAAAATCAATGGGTGATGCAGCAGAACGCCCACTGCAACACTCATTGCCCACCCCTTTCACGCTAAGTATAGCATGAAACAGGGCCTTATTTACAAGGCAGCGTTTAGCCACGTTAAGTGGCTTAATGCTGCTTTGTAAATAATGCAAAGTCCGTATCGCCACCACAACATCAAAAAAGTGATGTTATGTTGGCGATAGGAACTTGTAAATATGCCCCAATGTGTAAAGTATTTGTGCAACACTTCAACCAGTAAAATAGTGAAAACACCACAAAAAGTCCAGGTTAGAAAAATAGATAGGATGTTATTAAGTGAGTATAAGTTGAGATATGACTTATTAAAGATTTAATGTAAAAATATCAATAAGTAATAAGCACCTATGAAGGCTATCTGGATGTGCTGGGCTGGGGCAAAGTCAAGAGTTCAGTCCAACAGTGATGGAGCATGGGCTGGATACAGAAGCCATGCAAGGCCCGCTGAACAAAGTACCTTGATTCTGGTAGTAAATTTGAGATGCGAGATAAAGCTGAGTAACGCATCGGTGTAGATCTCACAGTCAATTTTCTTCATGAAGTGGTGGCGATGCTTCAGTTCCAACATGATGCACCGAGCGGAGAGGCATTGACTCTCTAGACAATGTACCAGGTTTCTCCACACAGTCGGGGGATGCATCCATCTTCCCACACTGCAGAAGCGGTGATGCGTTGGTTCTGAGGCTTTAGTTCTTTAGGGCGATATGCTAGTTCCGAGTGTGATATGCCAATTCTGCTCCTGCCACAGCAGCAATGCATCAGTTCTGCAGCACACAGACAGGAGATGTGTCTGTTTGACTGGAGCAAGCACCTAGGTCCACTTCCAATGGACCAAGCACAAGAGCATGTGGGGAGAATTTGATATCCCTGAATCTCTGAAATAGGAGGCAAGCCAACACGCCCTTGGCGATCACTCTTTGTTGAAGCACAGTCCTGTTCTTCCTGAGCACTGGCTGAGGTTAGCACGCATCAGGGCAGCACCAAAGAAAAGCAGTTCTTCCAGAGCAACTGTCGAGCAGAGTGGCGGTCAGAGACCCATTACTTACACCCAGATGTTGCTTTGAAGTTGGGGTGAATGCAAAGAAGGGTCTTTTAAGTGCACAGGGGTCCTTTCTTCCTTGCCATGGCACTAGACTCACTACGTGGGGTAATCAACGCTTTGTGTACGGACAGAATACTGCATATTCAGGTGTAAGTGTCAGTTCCTCCCTCCCCTCCAGTAAAAGTCACCAGGATGCAGATGGGCACTCAGACACACCTACTCTTCCTTTGTGTGTAGCTGTCTAGAGGTAATGTACAAAATAAAACTGAACCCACCCCAGACGTGTATTGGAAACAGGCTACAGCACATAGAGCTTTAAGAGCAGCAAAATGCCAACTTTCTAAAAGTGGCATTTCTAAAATAGTAATTGTTAGACCTGGCACCATTGGCGTGGGTCTCCCTTCCATTTCTCGCTGATGTCTCCTCTGTATTTGCTGGGCGCTGTGCCACTGCCATTCAGTGTCACAGCGTGAATGCTCCCTGTGTAAAGATGACATGTGAATTAGTATATCCATGATTGGATTATTTGGTTTGCCTGTTAGTCCCTAGTAGCGTGGCCTGTGTGTGCCCAGGGCTGGTAAACCAAATGCTGCTGGTGGGCCTGCAGTGCTGGTTTGCACCACCCACAGAAGCAGCTTGTAAAGTGTGTCTCAGACCCGCCACTGCAGTGTCTGTGTGCAGTCTAGAACTGCCATCTTGGCTGTGAAATGCACCCACTTCCCAGCCCCTGAACCTTCCCTTGGCATCATGTAAGCCACCCCTATGGTAGGGTGCATTGTATGTGTAAGGTAGGACATGCTCTGATGTGTGTAGCATGTCCTGGTAGTGAATTACATCCAATTTCGTTTTTCACTACTGTAAGGCTACCTGTTCTCCATAGGCCAGAATGGGAGGTTTGACTATTACATTCTATAGTCCTAACTGACCCAAAGAACATGGTAGAAAAACGAATTTAGTATGCCTGAGCTCAGAATATTAAAATACATCTTTTAGTGAAGTTTACTTTTATAATCTGTGTTTGAAAATACCACTTTTAGAAAGTAGGTATTTTCTTGCCTAAGCCTTCCAGTGTGCTCTGCTGTTATGTGTATTGGCTGTCTGTTTTTGGATGGACAGGGCAGGCTGAGGCAGACCTGGGTTGAATAGAGAGATCTGCATTGGAGTATGGGGAGGGGTAGCTCCTTGACCTGAATAGGGCTGTGCCTGGCAAGGTGAATGCTGGCTCCACCTCCTACTGTGCGTCTGATGGCAGACCCCCTCTTTCTGAAAGGAAGGATGCAGCCTGGTAAACAAAGTGCTCCAGGACTGGGCAGAACTGGTTCTGGCTGGGTTCAGCTGCTGAGAACAAAGACTTTTGGGGTATAAATATCTGTGCTGAAACCCCTACAATTTGTATTGCTCATGGACAACAAGAAGAACCTCTGTCCGTGTAACTGAAGGAATCTGCAGGAGAAGGACTGTCCTTGTGCTTGTGTGCTGTTTCTTGGACTGGCCTGCAGTGGTTACTACTGGACTTGGAAGAAGAGGAAAAGGACTTTGAAGGAACCTTTATTTTTGGCTACAGCAATCACCCAAGGGCTGGAAGAGAGCTAGCCTCATGCTGGAGTCTCAGGCACATCAGACTCCATCACCAGCCTCCTGATTCCTCCCAGCAAGGATTTCTATCTGCAGGTGAGGCTCCTGTGAGTTCCAGGGCCTCTAGTTCTACTACAGAGAAGAGAGTGCTGAAAATCGTCGTCAACGCCCATTTGCGAGCCGCCGCAGCTGAAGAGCGTAAGGAAAACCATTGCGCTGCTGCTGCTGAGTGCTCGCTACCGGAGATCATCGCATCACACGTTTGCGGGCTGCCAAATGCTCGCTAACCCGAAGATTATCTCATCGCATGTTTGTGGGCCTCCAAGTGCTCGCTAACCAAAGATCATTGCATCGAGTTCATCGCTTCACGACATCGCAGCGCAGACGCCGAGCTTCCGCCATTTTCATCGCATTGCATCAGGATCGTCGCACCCTCGCGGGGCGCCATTTATTTTCATCGCAACAAGATCACACACGCAACAGGCTTGCCGCATCATCCTCCTTTCGCCGCAAGGATTTCAACGCATCGCCGGCTTAGCGTGGAGAAATTTGACGCTTTGTCCTGCACACAGATCAGCTCATCATCCTCCCTTGCGGCAAGGATTTAACGCATCGCTGGTCACGCGTGAGGAAAATCATTGCTACAGCTCCTTAGCGACATTTTGGTTGCTTGGCTACAGAATCCAGGTATTTTGTGAGTAAAAGGGTCGCAGAGACCACTGCCTTGAACTGAACTTCTCTTTGCACACTTTGAACTATTTTTGCAGCATTTCAAGAGTAACCCTATTTTCTAGTATTGTGGCTTTTTACTTTTATTGGTCTTGTGTTAAATCTATATATAAAGATACTTATTTTTATAACTACTTGTGTGGTGTCCCTTTGTAGTGTTCTTCACTGTGTTACTGTGTATGGTCATAAATGCTTCACACACTGCCTCTGAGATAAGCCTAGCT
Source organism: Triturus cristatus (assembly GCF_964204655.1). Lineage (NCBI taxonomy): Eukaryota > Metazoa > Chordata > Amphibia > Caudata > Salamandridae > Triturus > Triturus cristatus. The sequence goes on along the minus strand of NC_140588.1, from coordinate 1,129,675,421 downwards.
GCTCGCGCTACGTTACCACAGGGTTGAGCAGGGGTTATCAAAGGGTGTAGCCCGCTTACTCTGACTTAGGAAGCAGTGTCCCTACTTGGACATTGGCCAGCCATTGCCAACTAGAGACCCGCATTTCTAACCGTAATGTTAAATCCAATGTTACCAGTAAAGATGATTTATTGTTACCATTCCAATGATTTTAAATATGTCAGAGCTACTTTCACTCAATCAGGAATTATAGCTTGAGAGTATAATAAGGAATTCCAAATGTTAACCTATGAGAGGAGTTGTCCTCACAGTAGTGAAAACATTTTTTGGGTGTTTTTCACTACCAGGACATGCAAAACTTAAAAGTACATGTTCTGCCTTTTACTTACACAACAACTGCCCTATGGCTACTTAGGGCCTACCTTAGGGATGACTGATGTGAAATAAAAGGGGAGTTTAAAGCTTGGCAAGGGTTTTAAATACCAAGTTGACATCGCAGTAAACAATGTTTAGGGGAGAAGAAACAAAATGAATCAGCAGAAAGAGAAGGTAAGCAGGCAAAACGTTTGGGAAAGACCACTGTGAGAAGTTGGCCTGGTATATGCTGTTCACTAGTTCTAGTGACCACCTTGTACCATGCCAAGCAACCCTTATGGTGTGGTTGTAAGTCAACCTTTTTGGACTAGCTGCCCTAGTGGTAGCGTAGGCTAAGCAGTCTTTGAGGCTAAACTCGTGAAGCGTGTTAAGCAAGCTGTTTTACCAATAGTAACCCCCTTTTATACCAATGAAAGGACACCACACAGATATATATTCAAAATATATATGTATTTATTTCTCAAAGTAACCCCTAGTCTCTTTATGAGCACAGGAGCACAAATCGTCAAACAAGATTATCACAGAATACACAGAAGTTGCACTTTATATGGATAGGCCCTGGTGGCCACTCGAACCATATACTAAAATAGTGGTATAAGTACCACGAACAGAAAAGGGGAAAGGCCTAGGGCCTCTAGAATCGCTGGGCCTACAAGGAGCTAACGTCAGTTAGTGACCAGGAGGTCCACGGGTGGCGTGTGCAGAGCAAATAGTCACACGCGTGCTCCCATAGGTTTCAATGGGTGCGTAAAAAGTACAAAGTTACTGCAAAAGGAATCTTCCGGATGACCTAGGAACTTAAGATTTGGAACACAGGCACTAGAGATGTAATACTACACTTGGGCACCGGAGTGCCAGCTTTACCTCACCCACAGGAAGCGGGTGCATAGGCCTCGAAGTGCGTCGGGTTTCTTCTATCGGTTCCGTGGGGCCTGTAGACAAAAGTGCTGCAGGCGGTCGGTCGGGAAGAGATGCAGTGGATCCAAGAGTGGATCGGAGATGTTGAAGACCTGTAAGCAGAGGGGACAGTGTTCACAGTCACTAGCCAGTGACCAGCGTGGCACCAGGTGGGTACCAGGCGATGTCGGGTGCAAACAGGTGATGAGGGGTAGCTTGTCTCCGCAGCCACGTGGTCCCTGAAGGTCGACGACGTCCAGGAGTCGGCTCACGAGCTGTCCCACGCAGGCTCTCGCTGTCGGCGGTGTCGGCGACTTGATCGAAGCAAACAAGCCTTGGCAAAAGCAATTGTAGGAGGATTCGGAAATCAGCTGTTGGTTCTGACCAGCAAGGTCAGAGGGATTGCTCCTTTGGCGGGGAGCAAGGGCCAGTCTGGAGCAACCAGACCAGCGGTGTTTGTCGTAGATTTCGTCGCCAAGATGGCCACTAGCCAGCGGGCCAGCAACCGGTTAGGCGCGTCGAGTGGCAAAATGCAGAAGGGCCCCACGCAGATCGTGGAGATGCTGGAGGGCTCACCTTTGGTGCAGATGCTGCTCGAGGGTTGGGCTTCTCAGGACCCAAAGCACAACTTGGAGGGAGCCTCGGTTGTTGCACTGGTCAGCTTGTCGTAGTCGTTTCAAGATGGCTGGCTCCACGTGTCTCGGTGCCTCCACGGGTCTCCTCTTTGCAGGGACTGTGGATCGGGCGGTGAGAGGTCTGGAGGTCCAGGTCTTGTCAGTCTCTGGGCTCGGGCTCCGGCGGGAGGCGGCGGCAAAGCAGACGTTGATTCGCTGGATGGTGCTTGCGTTAGCAAGGTGGTCACTCCCTGACCACAGGGGAGATTGGCTTCAGTCCTCTGTGCAGCAGAGCGTCGAAGTTCCCGTCTTCTTCTTAGTGTTAAGTTGATTCCAGGATGTCTGAAGTCCTAGGACACAGCTCCTACCTTTATTCGGATTCTAGGGGCCGGACTACCTGCTAGGTCCCTCCCTATGGGTGGGACCAGGAAGGGGGGTGGTTACACCCCCAATCCTTTGTCCAGCTCGCCCCAGGCCCGGGACTGGTGTGCCCCAGGACCGGTTTGAACTGGCATATGCACCGAGGCTCCTTGTGAGCCACAGGCATGTCTGGTTTCTTTCAAGCTCTACCTGACCAATACACAAAATCCTGTCTGGGGTGGTGCACGCACCTCCCCTGGCAGGAAACCCTTTGTCCACACCTCCCAAGATGGAAGGACTCCCAGCAGCAGGAGGGCAGACTTGTGTCTGTGGTGGCAGCATCCATTTTGTGGAGCTGAGGCTATGTCTGATATTACCCGGGTTTCAGGTACTGTACATGTCGTGTCCCTCTAGAAGGGTGGAATGCTAACCCCGTCGCCAGAATTGGCGAGGGGTTAGTATTCCAATTCGTATGACACCTTACTCGACATGTTTTGATAAAGCCAAACCAAAGATAGCATTTAACCGCGAGGTTCATAATGCACTTAAGAGTATATGGTATGACGATATCTGGAAACAGTAGAAGGAAGTTGTTCCGACCACTGCAGACAGGCTCAGCTCATGCCAGAGCACCATCTCACATGGAACCAAGCACTCTGCCTTCAGGATTGTTAAGGCCTGCCATAGGAGTGACTTATAGGTTACCAGGTGTCCCATTTAAGGTTAGGTATAGGTATACTACACCTAAGTAAGAGGTGATTACACCAACTTACCCCAGCTGAGTGATCAGCCAGTTGTGTCAAATTGTTAGGCCAAGCCTGGGGTGGCATAATACATGCTGCAGCCCTTGGCAGGCCTTGGGTACACCAATGCCCTGGGTACCTAGTGTACACTGGTACAGGGGCTGACAGGGTGATCCACTTCCAATTGGTTATGCACCTAGGGTGCATGGAGTCCATTTTAAAGAGAGAACAGCCAGGCTGAGATCCTGAATAGCAGGATCTCAGGCCAACTAAGTCGAAAAACCAGCTAGACACTAGGCAAAAATTTGGGGGTAACCATAGTCAGATATCCACCTTCCTACACAACCCCCCCCAAACGAAGGGAGATAAGGCTGACCTTGACCAGGTAAGCCTATATTGCCCAAGTGGCCATATAAGGAGGAACCAGCACTGGCATGGTTACCCCCTGTCTCATGGTCCACTAAGCAATCCCTCACCCTAAGGGTATCAGAGGGTCTCCACCATAGGGAATCTCTACCTTTGGTGTGTCTTGGCAAAGTAAAAGGCTGGTGTTGAGATGGAGTACTGAAGTGAGTGTCCTCAAAGTGAGGCCTCAGCTTCCTCCAATCCTCCTCCACCATGGATGCCTTTCTTTCCTTAACTGAGTTGCACTGTGCTCTCAGGGTCAGCCTCTGGCTACCTAAAGCTGGAGGCTGGGTCCCTTTTGTGGGCTTACTGGAGGGACAGGTCAGGTTTGGGGCCCTAAGGTCCCAGGTTTGCCTGTGCCCAACAGAATCCCTCTGGGGGAGGTCCCTAACTACCTGTAAAGGAGATCCCTCAGGAATGTTTTTACCCATCACCTGACTAGGGCTACTAGCCAGGCAATCCTCATTCTTTTGATGGGGGGGTTCTTGTGGACAGGGGCCCTCTGGGGGTCCACTGGCCTCCCTGACCTCTGCAGCCCTGGGCTGACTGAGGCAGGGTAGAGAGAGGCAGGCTACCTGCACCAGACTGGGTCCCACCTTGGAAGGGGCCACTGACATCAGAGGCTCTGCCAGGCCAGGCCTGGCTACCTCTGGGGCAGTTCCTTCACAAGGGGTGAGGTCAGCTCCCTGAGGAGGCTGACTTTTTCCTAATGTCTGGGGAGAGGGAGACTTTTCTTCCTCCCCACTACTCTCTGTTTGTGTGGAGTGATCCATTGTTTCAGGCTTCACTACACCTATGTCAGTCTGAGTATAGGCTGAGACCATTACAGCCTTGCCAACCTTTTCAGGGGGGCACTCAGTTTGTGTTTGAGCTGTGACTGTCACAGCTCTGCCAGTCTCTACAGGGAAGTCTGTCTGCGCCTGGGCTGTGGCTACCACTGCCCTTCCAACCTTTCCAGGGAGGAAATCTATTTGGACAGGGGTTGTGAATGGCACAACCCCCCTACCCTTTTGTGACAGGCCTACCATTTTAGAATGGGTGTCTTGTTCAACTCCAGCCCAAGCTGAGAGTTCTAAGTCATTCCCCAGTAAGCAGTCTACAGGCAAGGTTGGGGACACTGCCACCCTTTTAGGGCCAGTGACACCTCCCCAGCTGAGACATACCTCTGCTATGGGATGACTGTTCTGTTTGCCATCAATGTTGGTCACCTGGTAGGAGAAACCAGGCAAAAGCTGCTCAGAGGGAACTAGCCAATGGGCCACCATTGTGATGCTAGCTCCAGTGTCTCTGTAGGCCTCAGCTTTTGTACCATTGATGTAGGGCTCCTGTCTGTACCTACCCAAAGTGTTGGGACAGGCAGTGAAGTTGGCAAACCCCATGCCACCATCACAGACAAGAGTATCTGCTGCAGGGGAATTGGCTAAGCCAGGGTCCCCCTGTGTTCCCCAAGTAAACCCACCCAAATTTTTGGGGGCACTCCCACCACCTGGGGGATTACTGCTGACAGTAATAGGTGGTGTGACAGGAGTAATTGGAGGAACAGTTTTGTTTGTAGCCCTTGGGCAACTGCTGTCAGTTTTCCAATGCCCAGGAGTTTTACACTCATGGCAGTAAGGCTTTTTACCTGTGGTAGAGGAGGGAGCTTGGGACCCACCACCCTGTGTGGAGTTTTGGGGCCCTGAGGAAGATTTCTCTTTTGCCTTATCCCCTCCCTTCTCTTGAGGTTTGGTGGTATCTTTCTTTTGGTCACCACCCTGATTCTTAGGCCTGATCCTGGTCCTGACCCATTTATCTGCCCTCTTTCCCAATTCTTGGGGAGAGGTCAAATCTGAGTCTACCAGGTGTTGATGGAGGAGCTGGTTTTGACAGTTACTTAAAATCTGTTCTCTCATCATCAAATTGTACAATCCTGTATAATCAGATACCTTACTTCCCAGCAACCAACCCTCCAAAGCCTTAGTGGCACATTCAACATATTCAGACCAGTCCTGAGTCTGTGTCTTCTGGGTGTCTCTGAACATTAACCTGTACTGTTCAGTGGTTAGGCCTAACCCATCAACTAGGACACTCTTCAGGACTCTGTAGTTTCTGACATCCTCCTCCCTAACAGTGAGGAGTCTGTCTCTGCCTCTTCCTTCAAAGGAGAGCCAGAGGATTGCTGCCCACTGGTCTTCAGGAACCTGCTGTACTTTGCAGGCTCTCTCAAGAGCAGTTATCCATTTGTGGATATCATCCCCACTTTTGTAGGGGGGCACAACCTTAGACAGGTTCCTATTATCAAAGACCCTATCTTTGTCCTTAGGGACAATGCTGCCACCAGTGGGTATAGACCCACTCTCTCTGGGTTGCCTAGCCTTCCTCAGTTTTTCTTCCTTCAGGGCTACTTCTAGCTCCTGCTTCCTGATCCTCAGCTGGGCTTCCTGCATTCTGGCCTCATGTTCCCTCCTCTGAGGGGTGGTCATCCTTCTCCTGGAGTGACCTTGAGAGCCTCTAGAGCCATGGGAAGCATTGGAGTCACCTGAGCGATTCCTTTGCCTTCCAAGCCCTGTGTTAAGTCCACTGGGGAGATCCAGTGGGATGAACCCACTGTCAGTCCCCAATAGCCTTGGTTTAGCTGGGCCAAGTATAACACTTGGCACTGGGCTAGTTCTCCCTTCATCCTCACCACTGTCTGTATCCCCCTCACTTTCCTCCTCTGTAGTATGGTTTTCATCTAAGGGATGGCTATTGGAAAGGGGTACCTCAGTGGCATCTTCAGAAGGGGGGCCTCCTGTTCCTGTCCCTAAGGGGGCTAACTGGGAAGCTCTCTTGAGCTCTCTTTGATTCTCATCATCTTGCAAGAGTGCTCTGAGCACAGCAGAGGTAGGGTTCTTGGGCTGTTTAAGGCCTCTAAGAGTTGCCAACTGCCTGAGCTCATTCTGATTAAGGGTAGCAAAGATGGATGGTGCCCTCTGGGGGTCACTCTCAACAGAGATAGGTACAGTGGACCCCTCTGCCCCGGCCATTGCTCTTAAGTGTGGGTGGATGTGTTGCAATCTACCTACACTTGGGTTTACCTACTAAACCTATCTAGTAGTTGTAGTCAGGGTGTGCTACTCCCTTTGCTCTACAACAACTAAGTTCAGTAGAACTTAAGTATATCTAATCTTGTTTTATATGTACCTACAGGTACCTATGTGATCTTTCAATTGGTAACCAAGAGATTACAATGGTAAAACACAGCAAGCTCAAATCCAACCGCTGCTCACCAATGTGAGAAGTTGGCCTGGTATATGCTGTTCACTAGTTCTAGTGACCACCTTGTACCATGCCAAGCAACCCTTATGGTGTGGTTGTAAGTCAACCTTTTTGGACTAGCTGCCCTAGTGGTAGCGTAGGCTAAGCAGTCTTTGAGGCTAAACTCGTGAAGCGTGTTAAGCAAGCTGTTTTACCAATAGTAACCCCCTTTTATACCAATGAAAGGACACCACACAGATATATATTCAAAATATATATGTATTTATTTCTCAAAGTAACCCCTAGTCTCTTTATGAGCACAGGAGCACAAATCGTCAAACAAGATTATCACAGAATACACAGAAGTTGCACTTTATATGGATAGGCCCTGGTGGCCACTCGAACCATATACTAAAATAGTGGTATAAGTACCACGAACAGAAAAGGGGAAAGGCCTAGGGCCTCTAGAATCGCTGGGCCTACAAGGAGCTAACGTCAGTTAGTGACCAGGAGGTCCACGGGTGGCGTGTGCAGAGCAAATAGTCACACGCGTGCTCCCATAGGTTTCAATGGGTGCGTAAAAAGTACAAAGTTACTGCAAAAGGAATCTTCCGGATGACCTAGGAACTTAAGATTTGGAACACAGGCACTAGAGATGTAATACTACACTTGGGCACCGGAGTGCCAGCTTTACCTCACCCACAGGAAGCGGGTGCATAGGCCTCGAAGTGCGTCGGGTTTCTTCTATCGGTTCCGTGGGGCCTGTAGACAAAAGTGCTGCAGGCGGTCGGTCGGGAAGAGATGCAGTGGATCCAAGAGTGGATCGGAGATGTTGAAGACCTGTAAGCAGAGGGGACAGTGTTCACAGTCACTAGCCAGTGACCAGCGTGGCACCAGGTGGGTACCAGGCGATGTCGGGTGCAAACAGGTGATGAGGGGTAGCTTGTCTCCGCAGCCACGTGGTCCCTGAAGGTCGACGACGTCCAGGAGTCGGCTCACGAGCTGTCCCACGCAGGCTCTCGCTGTCGGCGGTGTCGGCGACTTGATCGAAGCAAACAAGCCTTGGCAAAAGCAATTGTAGGAGGATTCGGAAATCAGCTGTTGGTTCTGACCAGCAAGGTCAGAGGGATTGCTCCTTTGGCGGGGAGCAAGGGCCAGTCTGGAGCAACCAGACCAGCGGTGTTTGTCGTAGATTTCGTCGCCAAGATGGCCACTAGCCAGCGGGCCAGCAACCGGTTAGGCGCGTCGAGTGGCAAAATGCAGAAGGGCCCCACGCAGATCGTGGAGATGCTGGAGGGCTCACCTTTGGTGCAGATGCTGCTCGAGGGTTGGGCTTCTCAGGACCCAAAGCACAACTTGGAGGGAGCCTCGGTTGTTGCACTGGTCAGCTTGTCGTAGTCGTTTCAAGATGGCTGGCTCCACGTGTCTCGGTGCCTCCACGGGTCTCCTCTTTGCAGGGACTGTGGATCGGGCGGTGAGAGGTCTGGAGGTCCAGGTCTTGTCAGTCTCTGGGCTCGGGCTCCGGCGGGAGGCGGCGGCAAAGCAGACGTTGATTCGCTGGATGGTGCTTGCGTTAGCAAGGTGGTCACTCCCTGACCACAGGGGAGATTGGCTTCAGTCCTCTGTGCAGCAGAGCATCGAAGTTCCCGTCTTCTTCTTAGTGTTAAGTTGATTCCAGGATGTCTGAAGTCCTAGGACACAGCTCCTACCTTTATTCGGATTCTAGGGGCCGGACTACCTGCTAGGTCCCTCCCTATGGGTGGGACCAGGAAGGGGGGTGGTTACACCCCCAATCCTTTGTCCAGCTCGCCCCAGGCCCGGGACTGGTGTGCCCCAGGACCGGTTTGAACTGGCATATGCACCGAGGCTCCTTGTGAGCCACAGGCATGTCTGGTTTCTTTCAAGCCCTACCTGACCAATACACAAAATCCTGTCTGGGGTGGTGCACGCACCTCCCCTGGCAGGAAACCCTTTGTCCACACCTCCCAAGCTGGAAGGACTCCCAGCAGCAGGAGGGCAGACTTGTGTCTGTGGTGGCAGCATCCATTTTGTGGAGCTGAGGCTATGTCTGATTTTACCCGGGTTTCAGGTACTGTACATGTCGTGTCCCTCTAGAAGGGTGGAATGCTAACCCCGTCGCCAGAATTGGCGAGGGGTTAGTATTCCAATTCGTATGACACCTTACTCGACATGTTTTGATAAAGCCAAACCAAAGATAGCATTTAACCGCGAGGTTCATAATGCACTTAAGAGTATATGGTATGACGATATCTGGAAACAGTAGAAGGAAGTTGTTCCGACCACTGCAGACAGGCTCAGCTCATGCCAGAGCACCATCTCACATGGAACCAAGCACTCTGCCTTCAGGATTGTTAAGGCCTGCCATAGGAGTGACTTATAGGTTACCAGGTGTCCCATTTAAGGTTAGGTATAGGTATACTACACCTAAGTAAGAGGTGATTACACCAACTTACCCCAGCTGAGTGATCAGCCAGTTGTGTCAAATTGTTAGGCCAAGCCTGGGGTGGCATAATACATGCTGCAGCCCTTGGCAGGCCTTGGGTACACCAATGCCCTGGGTACCTAGTGTACACTGGTACAGGGGCTGACAGGGTGATCCACTTCCAATTGGTTATGCACCTAGGGTGCATGGAGTCCATTTTAAAGAGAGAACAGCCAGGCTGAGATCCTGAATAGCAGGATCTCAGGCCAACTAAGTCGAAAAACCAGCTAGACACTAGGCAAAAATTTGGGGGTAACCATAGTCAGATATCCACCTTCCTACAACCACACTAAGGCTGACAGGTCTAACGGGAAACATTGTTTACAACGCGGGGATTACATCGCGATGCCATTACATCGCAGTTTTTACAACGCAAGTAGTTACAACGACTTGCGCTAGATGGAGCTCTAGGACAAGGAATAGTATAATTTACTATCCAACACCTTCCCTACTGTACGTAGACTGGAGTTGGAATAGTAAATTATACTACTCCTAAATCCTATTCCTTGTCCTAGAGCGCCATCTAGCGCAAGTCGTTGTAACGACTTGCGTTGTCAAAACCGCGATGTAATGTACCGTGATGTAAATGTGTGCGTTGTAACATCATACATCCGGTCTAACACACCACACACCATTTTGTAGTCTAAATCAGTGGTTACTCATTTGCTGTTGGCAAAGTGGTGTATTCAGAATGGTGCTGGTATGAGTTATGGCATTTGTATTGTGTGTTGTTAATCATAACTGGGTGATTTTATGGGTTTTGTGTGTTTGAGCCAGAATCATAACTCTGTTTAACTCACTTTTTAACTGTGTTTCCTCAAAGAATATCTTGTTATTTTTTTTAATTCACTTTATTGTCACCCTACACTGCACATGGTCTTTGGACATTTACCATAAACAGCCAATACTGCTGCCACTGGCAGGCCCCAGGGCCTATCCTATGGCATGTACAGCCCCAAACCGTGAACATACAACCCAAGCTGTGTGTGTGTTTTGGGCTGAAAAGTGTGGACTGTTCACGGGGTCGAACTGTCATCACCTGTTTAATTGGGTGTTAGAATGACACATGACCTAATATTAAAACCTCCTGAAACCACTGAAACACGCCAATCACCGTCGAGTGAAAAAAACTATAAATTGCGCCCGCCATGCACTACTATTGGCCTCACATTTTATATTTCAATAACAACATTGTTGAAATTACTTCAAATGATTCTGACAGTGTGTAGGATTTGTGAACGAAAAGTAGCACAACCTGAATTGATGGTTGACTCTTGTAAGCTTGTCTGTAAACTTTCAAAACATGCAAAAGAAATTGGAAGTGAAGTACTTTTTGTGATTTAATAGAATTCGTACTTGTATTCACCAATGTATGGATGTAGTGGTGATAGGTAACTTGTGGGGAACTGACCACTGAACATCATTGCAAAGCTGTTCTTTGCTGTGAAGCACTAATGACTAAGCACATAGGGTGTTAAGTGGTCATGGAGAGTTGGGCACAAGGCATGATGACAGCTGAGACCCTGCGGCCAACCTCCCACTGGGCATGGTCAAAAGCCATGGTCAGTGGGGTTAGCTACAGGCATAGGGTAGGGTGCAGGGCCCATGAAAAGAACAAGCCCACTGCATAACCCTTATTGCATGTTGCATGCAGTGTTTCCCTTTCAAAATCTGTGCATAATGGGGGTTAGCAAATGGGTGTAAACCTTTCCACAGGCTAAGCCCAAAGTCAATTATGCAGTACGTATGACCGAAAGTTGTGTCCTGTGAGGTTTGCTGCTTGCGAAGGATTGGATGCAGGACATTGCCGGAGTCTAGGTACTAATGTGGATTGGATGCAGGGTATGGCTGGAGGCTATAACTGAGAGGTCATGAGCGATGTCATAAATGATGCCATTTAACATGTTGAGTTATGTTAAAAATATTTATAAAGCTTGCGTACAGCATACAGTTTCATGGCGCTGAGGTCTAGGGAGTTCTGCCGCTAAGAGATTTCAATCATACGCCTGGCAAAAGAGCCAGGTCTTTAAAAATTCCCTTAATTGAGGATATGATGTCGTAGATCTCATGTCCAGAGGAAGAGAATTCCAAAATTGAGAGGCCACGACCGCAAATCTTAATCCCCCCAAGTTCTTGCGTTTAAAGAACGGAATAGCTAGAAAATTAAGATGGGAAGACCTGAGGTCCCGGGTGGGAGTGAATCGCTGGACCTGATTAGATACAAACACTGGGCAGTTGGTTGCCAGGAAGCATCCCAGCTTGAATGCGCTGCATTCGATTTCCTGGAGCGAGAGTAACTTATTAAAAAAAAGGGGTGACAAGCAATCATCTAGGCTGGCCATAGAATAATCTAGCAGCCTGATTTTGCACCAGTTGCAGTCTTCCAGATTGATATGCCGGTATATCAAAGTAGAGTGAATTGGCGTAGTCAATATGAGAGATGACTAAGGCTAAAACTACTTGGGTCAGGGCTTCAGGAGTGAGGAATCGGCTGGTCTTCCTGACCCTTCGGAGCTGAAAGAAACAGGTAGACACCACTGTCCCAATCTGGGATTTCATAGATAGGCCACAGTCAATTGTAATGCCAAGGCCTTTAGTTGATCTAGATGGAAGGGGAGGATTTCCCAAATCAGTCAGCCAGAAGATTGAATTCCAGGGCTTTGAGGGCCCACCAATTGGGATCCATTCTGTTTTGTCTAGATTTAATGTCAGGTGGTTACTGTTCATCCAGCGTCTTATATGTCGCATGGTAGTTTGAAAGCTAGTTCCATTCTGTTAGTGATGTAATATATGAGATCAAAAGCAGTGCATGATGTGGGCTCATGCTGCAAATTGCTCACTAAAGTTCTAACTTGTGTATTGTAGGTGGTTTGTGGATTTTTAACATTATCCGGTGTCTCTTTCTACTCATTCTACCACCTAACTATAAATATATTTAGTGTATTTCTGGGGAGGAGGCATTAGCATTAGGTTAGGTTTTAGGACCGAACTAAACAGCATTTACCTTTGTTTTTTTCAGTAAAAATGTGAAAATACATATATATTAGTCTACCAAAATAATAAGTTGCTTGCCTTCTGTAACACTGTTTCCGGTACAGAGTCGATCTAGCCACAGATTCCCCACCTTGTGAACATTCCCCAGGCATCAGACTGGACCTGGAACTCTTCAGCAGTACATTAGGACGGCAGTAGTGTGGCTCCACACCAATGTCATTCCGCTCCGGAAATGAGGTGAGGAGAGGATATAGGTGCCACTCCCATGCACTGATGTTGTTTCCTTTCTTTCTGCGCCACCAGATGTGGATCAGAGCTCTCGATCATATCTCTCAGGCACACTTATCTCAATAATTTTGAAAAAGTTTCTTCAGTGTGCAAGGGATATCCCCCCTAAACTGACAGGTTTAAACTCTGCAGAGACTGTCACAATCTAATGTCTGTGACTGATCCCCATCAGGTGGGCCTGTGGTGTCTGGGGTCGAGTACCAGGCCTAAGGCATGCAGTGACTGCTCACGATGACCACATAGGACCACAAGTTGAATCTTAACATCAACAAGCATAAGAAGACTCCACACAGAGACAGCTTTACGGTGAAGTCCCAGTCCAGGGATTGTTTCCTGTGCAGTTCATGTCTTTAATGATGTAATATGTGGGGTCATCAGCAGTGCATTGCGGGGGCGTGAGTTATAGTTAGCTCAACTAACTATAACGGCCGAATTTCTATGGTTTTGTACGAGTGAAATGTGCAACTAACTATAAAGTCCCTGAAACCTATGTTTTTTTCAGTGAATTTCAAAGGTTTTTTAAATGCTAATTTCTAATTCTAATGTTCATTAAACCTATGGTTTTTTCAGTGATTTTAAATTGTCATTCCATTCTCATCCTGGTGAAAACAGCCAATATCGCCAGTTGTCCAGCAATAGCTTCCACCCAAAAAAATTGCAACAAATGAGAGCAACAACTAATGCTAATAATAATAATAAAACAGGCGATAAGCTACGTTAGAAGTAGGAATGTAACATCTGTCTTTTACAGGTGTAGAGTAGGATGACTAACTACAGTGTGAAACGGAGCCCAGCCCAGAATCCCATCTGAAGACCAACTCATGTCATAGAGCTACTGATCATGCACCTCCCACTCCGAAGAAGGCCACAAAACCCACTGCCACCACCCTCAGGACCTCCCCCAGGACCAACCCCTCCTACTACCACCGAGGGGGAGCACAACAGGACAGCGAACATTCCAAAAATGGCATGGCCTCTCAGCCACACAATATCTGAATGTTGCGACATGCGGCAACTAAACATGTGTGAAGGACGCAAGTCACCCACCAATAATAATGCACCCAACACCAAGTGTAGTGGTGATCTGCTGGACAGACCTCACTATGCAGAGCACAAACCTCTCCATGTGTAGATATACTGCTGGTGCTTGTAGTGTTGTGGACAGTGGAAGCAATTATGTTACCTCAGGCAGTGGGGAAGATCTCGGTCATGTACCTGTGTTGTTGTCCCCTGTAAGCGGGCTGGTCCAACATATGCCACTCCAGCGTAGAATTGTGAATAAATAGGCCGGGGCTCTGGGCGTGGTTCACTTGTTTGAAGGACAACACATCTGCCAGAGCGGCGGCCCTCACCCTGCCACGTGGATGCTGCCATGACCACGGGCCTCCTCGACACAGGCCCCCTGCAAATACAGCAGCACAGCACTGCAGAGTTAGGTCTGTACACACTACTACCTTCGATCTACACTGTGGACAACAGGGCTCACAAATCAGAGGGATTCGCAATTGCAGATGACGCAGTCCAGTAGGCAAGACACATTGCTCCCAGTGAGGCCTGTACGGACCACGCATCATCGCACGCTGCGTGCACGCTGAGCGCCAGAGGTACCACTAACTCAGTGCACCACAAGTCACCGCCACGTGGCCATACTGAGGCAGAATTCATTAGGCAAAAGACAATGCTACCAGTGCGGCCCACCCGGACCATGCATTGCAGGGTGCACACACGCTGGTTGCTTCAGGTGCCACTAACTGACTGCACCACAAGTCATCACCACGTAGACTTATTAAGGAAGAATTAATTAGACAAAAGACATTGCTACCAGTGCGGCCCGCCCGGACCACGCATCATCGCAGGCTCCACACACGCTGAATGCTTCTGATGCCACTAACTGTGCAGCTCACTCAACGCCACGTGGATGTGGGCCCTTGCTGACCGCTGCCTCTGGCCTACACTGTGGTCAGCACGGTTCACAATTAAAATTAAATCTTGATTCATTAATTACAGAGTCCAGTAGGCAACTAACTACAACATCCCTAAACCTACACAATATCCTATTAGTATCCTTGCTTCCAGAACTTTTTTGATATCAATTATAGCTTTAGTACAATGACCAAATTCATCTTGTAAGTCCAAAGGAACACTGAATGGCAATCTGCACTGCGGCCAGCAGAGCTCACAGTTTGACTTCAGTCTTGATTCATTAATTTCAGAGTCAAGTAGGCAACTAACTATAACATCCCAAAACCTACACTTTTCGACAATGTATTCCATACATATTTCATCTTTTGTTACCTACACTGCGGTCAGCAGAGCTCACAATTTACATTGAGACATGATTTATTAATTGCAGACCGAATTGTACTCTATGTCCTCGGATTTTGTCAAGAGGAAGTGACAAAAAGCATTCCTCGATGTCTGTGCTGACTACTGCCTTCTATCTACATTGCGGATAGCAGGGCTCACAATTCACATTGAGTCGCAATTGCAGATGATGCAGTCCAGTAGGCAAGAGACATTGCCCGGACCACACATCATCGCTGGCTGGGCACAAGATGAATGCTTCTAATGCCCCTATCTCAATGCAGCACAAATCATGGACCGTTTATGATACAATATTTTGTGTATCATTTCACATATGGTGCCCCTACCTCAGGGTACCACAAGTCATGGACCCTTTACGAAAGAATATTTTGGTATTATTTCACATCTGGTACCCGTACCTTAGTGCAGCACAAATCATTGACCCTTTATGATTGAATCTCTGTGTCTGATCCAATGATTACTGTTGTACTTGTTACCAGCACCAACCATTCCCAGAGGGCTGGCTTACACTCACCCCACACGCATCCAGCACAGACGTCACTGGACATGTGACCCTGGTAATAAAAAGGAGTCGGGTGCATGTGCCCGTACCTAGTTCCACTATTTATCTGTGTCCGTGTGTTCATTATGTATGCAACATGCTGCCCCTGGGCCCTACCACATTACATTGTGATCTGGACAGCATATGCAACCAACTTACCTTTGACAGTGGGAGAAAACTTTGGTTATGTAACTTTGTCTCTGTCATTGTACAAGTACGTTCATAGAGACTGGATGATTAGAGTACTGCAAGGAGAGTGTATAGTGAATATATAAGTGCGTGGGAATTGGCGGAGTGATTGTATAAGTACATATGTTGGTGCAGCCTAACTCCGACAACAAGTGAGTCTCTAATTGAAATTTGGGATTTGCAAGGCCCTGTATTGCTACAGCTGCATTACTCCACTGAATGTGCAATAAACATTCACATCCACACAGATGTGTCATGTCCACCATCTTTCTTGTGTAGAACTATGGATGAATGTAGGGTCAGTGATTCCCTGCACCTTCCATGTTGGCGCTGTTGTGTTGTTGTGCGGGCGGAAGCCATGTGATCGGGTGAAAAATCTTGGGCGCTCTCAGTAGCAGCGCAAGAATACTGTGGCGCTCGTGAGCGAGCGACAAAAACAAAGCTCAAGTCACGAAAGGAAACTGAAACTCTGCTTCGCACTGGAAAGAGGGATCCAGGAACTCCGCGCTCTGCACAACACTGCGTAGTGCCCGAATTCCGAAAACTATTTGCAAGGCAAGTTCTGTACAAACTTTTGAAAAAGGTAGATGAACAACATATTCTTTTCACCCTTCAAGCTAGTTTCCGTCCGAAGACCAGCACTTCTGTTCAGGTTTTTAGACTTGCCATTCTTTACTGAAAATATGCATTAGATCTGAAACAAAAACTTTCTGTGGGCTTTGTAGGTCTCAGAGCCGTATTTGATCTCAGCCCCCATTAAAGAGTCCTGGTTAACATGGCTGCCCGGGGCACTCGATGCAACTCATTGCAAGGCTGCATGCTAACAACTATGCCCTGGTCCACTGGGATAAAAAAGGGAGAACTGGCAGATCGCATCAGGACTGGGATTGGGGAGAGGATGTGGTCCGTCGGCTGCGCTGCTGCCTCTGGTGCAGGAAACCAGGGTTCGAGCCTCGAGGTCGCGTCCACATCCTGTGATTCTGGGCAAATCACTTAATTATGTGTAATGTAAATACGGTGCTATGTAAAGCGCTTCAATACCTTCGGGTCGAGTTCGCGCTATATAAATATGTAAGAAAGGTGTGAGCCAGTGGTGCCTCCTTGCCTGGACTGTATTCACCCTGTATGTGAATGATATGGGAAATAGACTCTTGAACTGTAGGAGTAATTGCAGGAACCCGTCTTCAATCATCTGTTCCTTATTTCCAATACCCCGATGGGGCTCCAACTTTAATAGACACATTAATGGGATTTTTCAATTCCAACAGCCTTGAGCTGAACACAACTACAACTAAATATACGGTGATTGGGCCATGCGCTGCTAAGAGTCCCAGAGTCCCACAGTATGAGCTGGTAACTAACTCTTGTAAAGTGTTCATAGCTTTGAATATTTGGGGTTCAAACTATCAGACACTTAAATGTGAACCCCAACTTACCACAAGTGCACTGTTAATCCAAAGCTATTCCATGGCTGCATATGAGACTGTGCTCCCGCCAGGTACCTCCTGCTCCAGGAGTCTACTGTGCAAAGCAGCAGAGACCTAAGGAGAGTGATGTGCCGACGCTTGTCAATGGACCGTTGCAGAGAGCAACTTTCTAAGAACACTGGTCTTAGTTCTGGCCTAGAGTGTCCCCTGATTCCCGCTCTCTTTCAATGTAAGCACAAGTAGCGTCTCAGACTTGGCGTCGCTGAAGCCTGTAATCTGCTGGGTCTGCCTTTGGGCCACACCAGAGCGAAATGACTACAGGGCTCTCTTGCGGTTCTAGTAAACACGATCAATGCTAGAGGGTTCCCTGGTTAAAGTTTGTATAGAAATGGTTCAAAGGTTAGGGCCTGCAGAGATTATACATGACCCAACAGCCCTTGGCAAAGCCACGGTTAAGGGCCTAAAATCCTGGTTTTGGGCTTCTGTCCATGAGCATCATGTCATGAGCGGGTCAAAAGGCCACTTAACAAACCGGTTCACCCCGTGCCTTGAGTCAGTTCTGGACACTTTACATACTCTTGCACTTTTTGACATCGCACAGACAAACTACACAACACTATGGGCCTTATTTACAAGGAATTACCACAGCGCGGTGCCGCAGGCCATTTTTCTGTGCGGCGTTAATTTTGAAGCAAAGGGAATTGTCATACCTACATTGATATGACGGATCCCTTTGATCTCCCCCGCACTGCCGCACATGTACCTGCCATGCGCCGACACAGGCACCCTTGCATCATGGTGCTAAGGTTCCTGCGTCACAGGGATGATTGTTTTTGTGCAGAAGGGACACCTTCCTGCACGAAAACAATCACAAGAGGTGATTTCCTCTTCCTATATGTCCTGCAGAATGCAGCACACAGAAAAAGAAAAATAAACGAGGAGAAATTAGAACATTTCTCCTGGTTGCACCGTCCTACGCCTCGCATTCCCAGGTTTATGATTTCTCTTAAACCTGGCAATGTGTTAGGTTCCATGCGTGTTACATGGGAAGAGGAGTTGGCTTAACGGCTAGGGCGGTCGACCTCGAAGCTGGGGAACTGGGTTCAAGTCTCGGCAATGACGCCGAACATCATGTGATTCTAGGCAAATCACTTAATCTCCCCGTGCCTAACAAAAATGAATGTATCCTCATGTACGGCAACTGGTGCTATGTGAAGCACCCTGATACCCAATTCGAGTCAAGTTTGCGCAATATAAAATTCAGAAAAAACAAAAAAACAAACTCCCATGGAACTCCCCTTCCACACAAACTGCTGTGTGCAAAGGGGTGGTATTTACAAGGACAGGAAAAGCCAAGCATGGTGGCTTTTCATGCCCTTGTAGATACGGGGCAGCAAAATGCGCTGCTGGTGTGTCACAAAAAAGTTGCAAATATTCCCCTATGCCTTTAGATGAGTCAGCACTTTAGGAACTTTCTTTGTGGAGGTTCATTTTGTAATTTGTTTTGGCTTAAATCGTGTGAGCAGTTTTTGAAGACGACGCTTATTTATTCCGCTCTGTGAATGGTATTGAGGAAGCTCATTTTAGATCAATAGCAAAGTAACTAATTACTAAAAGGTGTTATCGATGTAATTGTTTATAACCTGATATGTATGTATACTTCATTTTTATCTATGCATGCTATGATGGTTTCCAATAACCGCATAAAGTGTCTATGAGACTTGAAACAGCCTTGATGGATTTTAGGATGCTTTTAGAAGTGCTTGTTATTGTAATTTAAAAGTGATGGGGCGTATTTACAAGCCCCTTGCGCAGCTGCTAGCTCACTTTTTCCCATATATTTACAGTGACGCTCCGGCGGCGCAAGGGACTTGTAAATAAGCCCCTTTGTTTTCAATGTTTTGTCCTTGTTTCTGTTTTGGCTTCTTCAGCTTCATGGTGACTTCATGTGTTTGAGGTCCAGAGAAGTGAAAGGTGGATAGATTGTCCATCCAAGGCTTCCAGCCAACAAGAAGGATGCAAAAGATTTGTTTGAAAAAGGCTTTCTAGAAAGAGCAGGCCTAAGCCAGTTGGATACAAATAGTTTCAAGCGCTCCTCAGTGATTGAAGGATGGGCGTGCTTCAGCGCTTAGAAGGCAGAGGCAGGAGCGCTACATGAATCATCAGCAAAGTAAACTGTACCAAGAGGAGCTCAGCCCAAACACTTGGGGGTCTATTTAGAAGGAAGTGGCTGGGCGGGGTGTGAGGCTCCTTGTCTTAACGCTGCACTCCACCCCTTCGGAAAAGCAGGGCTGCGCCGTATTTATAAGGATACAGTGCAGCGTTGTGTTTCCCCGTGCGATGGTGCTACTTTAGCTGCCTAGAGCCAATGCAGGCACTCTTGCACCAGAGTGCAAGCATGCCGGCATTGTTGGGAATGATTGTTTATGTGCAGGAAGGAGTCCGCTCCTGCACATACGCATTCTGAATTGGCATTTTGAAACTTCTATATGTGTGTTGCTTAATGCAGCACACAGAAGTTGCAAAACGTCATATTCTTTTTAATGATGTTTATGTACAGGGACACGTTCCTGCAAATAAACAATCGTGCATGGAGTTTTGCTGTTGCACAATGCAGCACACATCAAAAGAGTAAAAACGGGGAGAAATAAAAATGTTCTCCTTGTTTCGGTAGGGTAAGACCAGTTTTTCCCTGGTCTTAATTTTGACGATGCCCCATATTTATGCCACCCTTGGAAATATGGAGAGTATCAAAATCAATGAACAGCGTGTGGCACCTACTGCAGAAGAGCAAAGAACGCCTTGATGTGTGGTTTATTACAGCACATGGGCCAATACCCAACTCAAAATGCTGTTTGGGTAGATTTTCTGTACTGACTCCACACATCCCTAGTCTATGCAGATGGCCAACATAGCAGTGTGAAGTGAAAAGAATCAGGGGCCACATGTACCAATTTTGGAAATAGCGATTATCTAATTGTGATTTTCTGTGAATCGCAAGTAGGTAATCGCTGCTCCTAATGTATGAAAACTCCTGAGTTCCATTTAGCGATTCCTGGTGGGTCGCTAACAGACATACCTCATTAATATATATGAGGTAGGGCACAATTTGTAACACATTGGGAATCGCTAAAATCACAGGGATAGTGGCTTTCTGGGGTCAGTAGACCAACATGTCCTTGATTACTTTTCAATAAAGCAATCATTTTTTTAATGCAGCCGGTTTTCCTTGAATGGGAGCGGGTTGCGTTTATAAAAGAGCATGAAAAGGTTTCATTTTGTAAGGGCGGGTAGTGGTCTGTGGGCCCACTGCCTGCTCTTAAAAAACATATTCACTTCCATTCTCAAAGGGGAAAGGGTTCCTTGGGAAACCATTCCCATTTGCAAATGGGTTACCACCTACTTGCAGGAGGTAGTCATGCAAATGTTTTGCGACCGCATTTTGGTCACAAACATTCCTACGGACCGCTGATATTCCGGAAGGGACTCCCTGAGCACGCCCCTTCCTAGTACTGAACCGGTGTGTATTTGCAGTTCCAAATTGCGATTTGGTACCATGTTACCGAGTCACAAATTGTAATTCATACACACCAAAGTGCATTTTATGGTTGCAAACGCACTGATTCTATGTTTGGCACCGGTAAAATGCATGATACATGAATGCACGAGTCCCTAGATCCTCTCTTTGCTTTCAAAATGCAGGCAAGAATAGCTAGTGGGAAAAACATCTGAAATAGTGAAGTTTATCCCAGAGTACAGCCCAGTCTCAGTCAGCAGAAGAATATTAATGTCTGATAACAACAGAAAGTCAGAAATGTGGACTTGCTGCAGATGCGCTGGGCAAAGACAAAGAAGGCAGCTGAGAGTCCATCTTGGTTATACACGCATTCTGAACACCACCTATGGTTCGTAGTCTGTTTGTGCAAAGTTGATGGCCTTCCAATGTTGAGAATCCAGGTGGTCCTTGAGTGATCCCCATCTGGTGTCTTACGTTCTAATTGTTGGTTCCTCTTTAGATCAGCTACGCCGCACAGCACGATGTGTTGAGTGACAAGATCCAGTTTCCATCCTTCCTTCGCACGGTCCCACATCGGAGTCCTCAGTCCAAAGTTCTTGCCAAGATAGTCCAGCATTTTGGATGGACTTGGATCGGAATTGTGACCTCAGATTATGATGTTTGCTACACAACAATGAGGGCAATGAAGGAGGATTTGGAGAGAAGAGGAGTCTGTGTGGCCTTCTGGGAGAAGATTCATGACACGTACCCCAGGGAGAAGATGAGGAGCATCGCCGAGAGGATCAGGAGCTCCTCTGCCAGAGTCATTGTTTGCGATTGTTTTGAGATGGACATTAAACCCCTTCTGCAGGAGCTGAATGACTTGAATATATCTGATAAACTATGGGTTTTATCAACTACTGTAACTCTTACGCCAAGTTATTTTCCAAGGGCCTCCTTGAGCATCCTGAATGGCTCCTTCGTGTTGGTCCTGCATGCTCCCGAGATGCCACAATTCGAAGTATTTTTAGGCCAAATTCATCCTTCCAGGTATCTTGAAGACCTTTTTATCAATTCCTTCTGGGAGACAACTTTTCACTGCCAGTGGGCAAAAAATACCAGCTCTCCAGTTGCAGATCAGTGGGAAACTATGGGTGATAAGTCGCCATGCTATGGCACAGAGGTGCTGAATGGCATAGAGTCATTGTTTGTGTTATCTGACATGAGTTATACTTACCACACTTACCTCGCAGTCTATGCCTTGGCACAGGCCCTGCAGGACCTGATGTTGTGCCAGCCTGGGAATGGACCATTTGTGAACGGCAGCTGTGCTGAAGTGGAACATCTAAAACCGTGGCAGGTAAGAGGAGGTGGGATGCCCAACTCTGCACATCACATCAGACCCCCAAACCATCCCTCCACTTTGTGGGGGTCACATGCCCTAACTAGAGATCCATGCCATCGCCCTGGATGTTTCCTATTTGTGTTGGGACGTTATCCCAGAGTAAAAGTTTGAAGAAAGAAAGATTGTTGACTTTAGGACATTGGGTTACTGGTTGAAGGGTTAAGGGAGGTGAAACGCTACTCAAGCAGCAAATTCAATGTTTGTCCGGGTGAAACTCAAGCAGAGCCTCTAATAACCTGAGCTTAATCTGCTGCCAGCGTGAAACAAAGGTATCAAGGCTTGACTTTGACGCAATATGTGAAGTATCGATACAGAACTTCAAACATAAATGATGAGAAAAAAACAACACAAGGAATATCCCACATCAATTTAGAAGAATAGACCAAAGTTAAATAAATTATTTGAGTGCAAAGCAACAAAAAAGTAATGAGTAGAATCAGAGATATGCAATATTGAAGTTTTAATTGAAAACTGTGCTTAGAAGCACAGAATGCCAAATATGGACACCTGGTCGAGTGAGACTGGCCAAAGTCACAAGTTCAAGCTGACCAGGATTGAGCGTGGGCTGGATACAGGGACCAAGCCAGGCCCACTTAACAATGTACCTTAAATCCGGGTAGCAGAGCGTTACAAGATTCCACATTGAGCTTGCGCCATCTAGAGGCAGGTCCTCAGGGCTGCAGGTAGAGATGCGAGGCCCTGCGTCAGAGATGCGTCCTGCAGCGCTGTTTCCGCTGAGGCTACTGATGGGTCTTCCGGTGAGAGGTACTGCGTCATCATCAAGAATCCCATTGGTGAAGGCTTGCGATTCTGAAGCCCTGTGTTGAAGATGTGTCAGGTAGAGACAGTTCCTGAGAAGCTACGGGTGCGATGGGCGGCCCTGCATTGGGGAAGCGTCGTTCAGTGGCGGCAAGGCGATGAGTCAGAGATGGGTCATGCTGCAACGGTTCTGCCCAAGAGTCCACTTGTGTAGTAGTTGTCCAGCTACTTTTTTCATACTCTTCATAGAATTTATAAAAGATAGAAGGACACTGAAGGGTAAAGAACATTTTCATAGCCCGAGTTTGACAGCATCAAGGGAAAGGTGGTTGTGAACTTATCTACAAACCCACATCTGCTTAATGCTTTACAAGGTTCTCATAGCAAGAAATCTCTGGTGATATTTGATTCATTTGAGGGCCGAGGGATAGGTCTGAGTCTATGTTCACGCCCAGTGTCTGTGAAACCTATGTTGGATCATGACTGGCTCTCATCTACCCTCAGTGAAGCAGAATGGACCCACATCCCTTGT
This sequence comes from Triturus cristatus, assembly GCF_964204655.1. NCBI lineage: Eukaryota > Metazoa > Chordata > Amphibia > Caudata > Salamandridae > Triturus > Triturus cristatus. Next base: position 1,129,652,373 of record NC_140588.1, on the reverse strand, counting down.
GATTACCCAATCACCAGTCCAATAATGAGAATTTATGAGCAGACGTTTAAACCACAGGCTCAGGTGTTTCGGAGCATCCAATACAATCGAATTATGAGAGATATGCTGCGCGTTGACCTGCAAGTAAGGGAGTCCCTGGAATGTTCCATCTAGAGCCCACCAGCACCTGTAGTGCTGTGAAAGGCTCCACCAGGTTTCCACGCGCTTGTGGCCTTAAAAAGAGATATATAACAAGTCATACTACTCACACATGGCATGGTGACTTTGAGGGAGGGTTTAATTTGTAAAACATAAAGTGCCAATACCCAAAGTCTTCCTCAGAAACCCACGGCCAGCGCTGCCGAATGATTGGTTTGCCAAATCCCATGGCTTCCTAGTCTTGATTCCACCTCATGACTCTGACATTCACCACCCTACACTGTCTGCCCCTTTATTCCACTCTTGCTGATTATTCCTTCCTATCTGCGTTCTAACTTGTCGCTGTTTTTTGTCATTATCTTCTTCCTTTTTTGCCTTTCTCTCTCTTCTTCTGGGTTAACGTCTGATGATTAAAAATAAGTGACAGTCCCCACGGAGGAGTGCAGGGGCCCTGCCTGCGACTAGCGGCTGACATTAGGCTCTGCCATGTGACTCTGTTTTTGCACTGTATGGTTTTCATCCAATCAGAATGGGCAGCCTGCAGACCTGCTCTCAACAAACATGGGGAGACAAGAGCTGCTGTAGATGAGGGCTTATCCTCCTTACTATGAAAATCCAACACAAAATTGAGCCCTAATTCAAGAAATGGCCTATGCCTCCCTTTGGGAGAAGCAAGACACTTTTTATAGTGTAACCCTCCCACCAGGGTGGCCCTTTGGTGGCATGCGCCATCATTGGGCTCTTCCCGTCCAGCTGCGGAACAGAGCTTGCTACTACCTGTGATTTACAGGGGAGCACGGAATTACATCAAACTGCAAAAAAATGGATGAGGCGATGGGGGGTTCTTTTGAGGTGAAAAATACCTGGTTGGTAGGAAACTGAGTTTTATTAAATCCTCCAGTTGATTTAATTAAGATATGGGAAAAGAAAAGGTGAAAAGTTTACTCGGATTTAATGACCCTGCCTTCCTCCCTGTGGTCCGCCGGAATGTTTCTGCCACCCTTCCCAGTGGCTTTCGTCAGGACAAGAAATCTCACTTTCTGAGACCACCCCTTACTTCATTGGCAAGTGCTATACAATCACGCATGCTAAATATAGACCTTACACCTACTTGGTGTTTGTTCCAAATCCTATAAAGAAACATGCAGGTAGCAGTGACACTAATAGGTTAGTAAACCAGGCAAGGCCTTGACGGAAGTGTGACTACAGGCTCACCTTATCACTGTGGGCCCTATGGGGCACTAATTAGTTTCTTATTTTGTCGAACGCACATGACTAATCATAATAAATAAAAATAACACTGGATTAACCACTAACCTTGGGTTCCGGAGTAGCATGCTTCTCATCGTACAGCACTTCAAAGCCTCGTCTGGAGTTGCAAGTGCTATATAAATGCAAAGACGATTACAATAACATAAAAGTGTACAAATAAATTGGAATTATTATATAAAAAATAATACACATTCTTTCTATTTTCATAATTTACCTATTAATAATTTGTATTTTTTTAAAATGGTGTAAAAACTTGTTTTAAAAACTTGACTAATTAACAATAAATGTATAATTTCCAACTTGAAAAAAATGCATTACAAAATTATAAAATTTCCAAGGACAAATGAACGTATCAATATATGACAAATAATTTATGTTTTAAATTATTAATTAAATAAATATTAATTTTTCAATATCATTCATACAGCATTACAAAATTCAACATTACATTTCAATTAAAATATTCACTTTTTAAAAATCTCCCCATCCTTATCACTTAAAACTCAGCATCCCGTTTAAAAAAAAATTATATATACATTAATTTTACACATTTATAACATTGAAAATTTAAATTCCAAAACGTTTTAAATTATTAAATTATCTTCATAAACATACAAATTAAAAAATAAATACTATACATATAAAATCAAACGCATTACAATAAAATCCATAGAAATTAACACCAACAAATAATATTATATATAACAAGATTTTAGAAAAAGTTTTAGTAGTCTGTGCCCCACAGCGACTGGACGGCACCCAGCACCATGACCCCTGGCCATCTTGCCACCTACCATTACAACTCCAAGGTTCTCTTAGCCCTGAACCACAGAGACTGAAACAAATGCTGCTGCACTTCATCCCCGCGATCAACCAAAGCATCCTGCTCAATATCTGTTCTCTCTGCAAGCACACAATGGAAATCTGGGATACCATCCTCTCCGTTGACATTGCCTTTATCTCCAAAACATAGCTGAAACACTGCTTGAACCTTGAAATTGCCACTGTGACAACCAAAGGCTACAAGATGATGCACGAAGACCGTACCAGCAAATACAGCAAGGCATTACCATTATCTTCAAGGAAACCATCCGATGCATCTCCACCAATGACAACCCAATACTCTTCATGGAACACCTGAACTTCTAACTATGTGCCAATGCCAAGACCACAATAAGAGACACCCTCATATACAGACTTCAGGACCCCGACCGGCTTTCTCCAACCTCATCGCTCCCTTAGCTGTCCACTGCTGCCAATATGTCCTTCTCTGCGTCCTCAGTTTCCACATCAAAGACCCCAATGATGCCAAGTCCACTGGCCTCCTGGAGAACAACATTGGCCTCACCCAGCAGGTTACCAGAACCCACGCACAAAGTCAGACACACACTCAACTCCATTTTCACCTCCAGTGACATTCCAGAACTCACCTAGACCGACCACGCCATCGTTCACTTGACCATCTCCTGATGCTCATCACACCATCCCTCAGAATCACAGCTCATCCTACCACAGCTGGGTTCAATTAAACAGAGACACAGTGGACACAGGCCCTCAGTACCACCCTACACAAAGCTTTATATCAGACCTTGACCTGGCCATCCAGAACTTCTCCGCATGGATTACCAAATTCGCCGACAGCGTTGTCCGGATGAAACTAATAACACTTTACTAGGAACCCCTCTCACAGACCCACTCACAAAGGCGCTCTCAGCAACTACCACTGGTGCATCAAGGATGACAAGAGAACAGCAATAACAGCCTGAATCAATACAGCGGCCAAACACACAAAAGAACTCCTCAAAATAATCAAGGAGTTCTCTACCCCAGCGGACACAGAGAATACAATTCACCCCTCTCAAGAACTTTCCAACAGTCTCTTGGAATACTTCCACAGCAAGATTGCCACCATATACAGCAACTTCGATCCCCAACGCAACGCTATCAACCTCAACAGCCTTAATCAACCAGCACACACTAGCTGAATGATATCCACTTGCTGTACGCCCACCACTCAGACCACCACAGCCATCATGTCATCCAAGCACCCCGGGGCACTTATCGACCCCCCCACCCCACCATCTTTTCAACCTCAGAACTGACCCTATCAGCATGGAATCATCAACACCTCCATCACCACAGTAGCCTTCCGAACATATGGAAACATGAGGTCAGACCTCTCCTAAAGAAACCCTTTGCCGACCCCACCAAATTCAAAAAGGATCAGCTGATCTCCCTGCTACCTTACCAGGCCAAAGTATTCGAGAAGGCCAACAACAAATAGCTTACCGAATACCTGGAACAAAACCACCTACTTGACGCCTCCCAATCAGGATTCCATTCCAACCACAGCACTGCCCTCCTCAAATGCAGAGAGACTGAAACCCTGATCCTCCTCTGCCTCTTTTCTGCTTTTGACACCATTTCCCACCACACCATCATCAACAGACTCTAAAACATAAGCATTCAGCAAAATGCACTCAAGTGGATCACCTCTTTCCTCACATGACACACACAGAGCATCCGGCTGCAACCCTTCACCTCAGCACCCAAGGGCATCTTATGCAGAGTATCCCAAGGATCATCCCTCAGCCTCACTTGTTAAACACCTACATGACCCACCTTGCAGACATCGTCAGATCCCATGGCCTCAACATAATTTCCTATGCAGCTGACACTCAACTCACCCTCTCACTTACTGAAACCCGTTCCACCACCAGATTCAACTTCTGCGATGCCATGACCAATGTAATCAACTGGATGGGAGACAACTGCCTCAAACTCAACTCTGACAAGACAGAAGTGCTGTTCTTCAGGAAGAACATAACTCTATGGGACCACAGCTGGTGGCCAGCAAACCTCCCACACCTACAGACCATGTGTGCAACCTAGGCATCATCCTTGACAGCAAACTGATCACTAAAGGACAAGTCAAAGCAGCTGCCTCCTCCTGCTTCCACACCTTGTGCACACCCTGCAGAATCTTCAGATTGATCCCAGTCAGCATCAGAAAGACCATCACTCAGGTCCTCGTCTCCAGTTCCCTTGACTACAGCAACACTCTCCAAGCAGGCATTTCCACCCAGCTTCTCAAAAGACTTCAGACCATATAGAATGATGCAGCCGGACTCATCGTGGCCCTCCCAAAATAGATCCACATCACCCCCACCTCAGAAACCTCCACTGGCTCCCCTTTCAGAAGAGATGTCAGTTCAAGATCCTCACGCACACCTACAAAGCTCTTAATGATCAATGACTGGCCCACATCATCCAATGACTGAACTTCCACCTACCCACAAGACACTTGCACTCCTCCACACTAGCCCGCAACCACATCCCTCACATTCATCACAGCCTCAGCGGGGGTCACTACCCCTAGATTGCCGCAGAGACCTAGAATGACGTACCCCTCCATCTTCAAACAGCATCCTCCATGGTGGCGGACATGGCTCTTCAACTGAGACGTGTCACACACTGCACCCTTATACCCATAGGGGTGACAGTGATTTGCTATACAAATGCTGATTGATTGATTGATATTTTTTAAATATTAAAAACTACACTTAAAACAATATTCTTTTCTTTGATATGTCTACACATTATATTTTTGACATCCTGACATTCTTTATGCAATATTTTTATTTGATAATTTGTACAAACTCCACACAACACATGGGGCTTGTAAGTTACTGCAGTTATTGCCTGTATGCTGTCTTGTCAGAACCTGTATGGATGATGTACGGGGTACCTTGTCTCTGCTGTGATATGCTGTCTCTGCAACTAATTGCATCAATTTTCAGACCAGAACCTGATGAAATTGATAAGTGATGCACTTAGGACACTTAAAGAGTATATTAGCAGAAGGACAACACGATGATTGTGTCCTTGGCACTCACCTTGTACCCAAGCAAGCACTTGGCCCACACTTGTTATTTTAGTGCTTTCAGTGTTGATCATTCTATAGTCTGCACTCTTCTGCAGGTTTGGTGGTGCTCTGTCTGTTGGAAGTGACCTGTACTCTGTCTGTATTTGCCTAGATGTAAGGGTCTGGTTCACTCTTCTAGCTGTGGTTAGTGGGGCCTTTCAAAGGGACTGGGGCCCTTCCTGCTGAAAGAGGCCTCCTCAGTTGGCTAAAATGTTTCTATAAATTGAAACAAGGAATAGTCTACAAACTGAAACAAGGAATAGTCAAAGTTTGTATGCACCCCGCATATAGCTGGGTCTGAACAGGGGTGGCTAGGTAAGCTAAAGAACCATATTCAACCCAGATATGTGACTAGGGGTGAGTGTATGAAACGTTTCAGCGCTCAGTCCATCATTGCCTTGTGTTTGCTTAGTTTGCCCAAAGTTGGCAGGGTATGCCCAGACATGGGTGCCGTGCTCACTTTGCCACTGGATTCAAGCTAGCCTGGCTGATGATGGGTGTTACCCCAAAACCGGTCCCAGGATGCTTGTTTCTGGTCCAGGGAAGACCTGGCTTGGCAGTATGGGCTGGACTGTTCCCATGAGGTGCAGGGTCAAGACTGATTTTCATATAGCTGGGTCTGAACTGGGGTGGCAAAGTGAGCTAAAGAACACTGATGGATTCAGCCCAGATCTGTGACTGGGGGTGAGTGTGAAAAGTTTCAGCGCACTGTCCATCATCTCCTTGTTTTTGCTTTGTTCACCCTAAGTTGGTAGGGTATGCCCCAATGTGGGTCCGTACTCACTTTGCCCCTGGATTCAAGCCAGCCTGGCTGATGATTGGTGTTATCCCAAAACTGGTACCAGGAGGCTTGTTTCTGTTTCAGGGAAGACCTGGCTTGGCAGTTCGGGCTGGACTCTTCCCATGAGGCACAGGGTCAAGACTGATTTGCATGTGTTCTGGGTCTGAACAGAGGGGCAAATTAAGCTAAAGAATGATGACAGATTCAACCCAGTTCTGTGACTGGGGGTGAGTGTCTAAAAAGTTTCAGCACTCTGTCCATCATCTCCTTGTGTTTGCTTTGTTCACCCTAATTTGGCATGGTATTCCCAGACGTGGGTCCCTTGCTCACTTTGCCACTGGATTCAAGCTAGCCTGGCTGATGAGTGGTGTTACCCCGAACCCGGTCCCTGGATGCATGTTTCCGGTCCAGAGAAGACCTGGCTTGGAAGTTCTGGTTGTACTGCTTCTATGAGGCACAGGATGAAGACGGATGTGCATATAGCTAGGTCTTAACTGGGGTGGCAAAGTAAGCTAAAGAACGATGATGGATTCAACCCAGATCTCTGATGAGGGGTGAGTGTCTGAAAAGTTTCAGCGCTCCGTCTATCCTTTCCTTGTGTTTGCTTTGTACCCAGCTGATGCACATTTCATCAATTATGATGAACCCACAGATCTAACAGGCCTTTGCCTTACACATGCCTTTGTGATAGATGCAACATTTATATATTGTTTACCAAAGGGAATGCAGAAATATGCATGACACGCCTGCCAGTGTACATTATGATTGAAGACCTCTTCACTAGAAGTCCTATTCTGTATTGTACTGATCTTATGAGGCACAGGATGAAGACGGATGTGCATATAGCTAGGTCTTAACTGGGGTGGCGAAGTAAGCTAAAGAACGATGATGGATTCAACCCAGATCTATGATGAGGGGTGAGTGTCTGAAAAGTTTCAGAGCTCCGTCTATCCTTTCCTTGTGTTTGCTTAGTTTGCCCAAAGTTGGCAGGGTATGTCCAGACATGGGTGCCTTGCTCACTTTGCCACTGGATTCAAGCTAGCCTGGATGATGAAGGGTGTTACCAGGAAACCAGTCACAGGATGCTTGTTTCTGGTCCAGGGAAGACATCAGGGCCGTTTCTAGGTGCTTTGCCGCCCTAGGCGAGAATTGGAAAATGCCGCCCCCTCCCTTTTACTACCATCGCTCTTTCCCCTGTCATCTTGGCTAGAGAGGCACACCCTCTACTGCCGAACCCTTCTATGTTACTCTCATTTACTATCAGGAAACACAATCACAACAGTCAGTCCTGCAAACGGCCTCAACGAAAGGCCCAGGCCAGACTGTTACGGTAGCCATACACTCACAGAACTATGTACACGGATGCCCAATAGAACCTTGTGTATCGGACATGACACTAGGGTAGTGGCCAGTTCCTTTCTTTTTTACGAAGGTTTATATAGCGCAATCTTGCCCCTAAAGTATCGGGTATCGGAGCGCTTTACACGAGCACAAGTTGCGTTACATCATGAGGACACATTCATTTTTGTTAGTCACGAACAGCCTATTATTATGACAACAGGCGCAAAGTTCACTGAGCTGCCAATATTTCAGCCCAGAATTCCGAAAGAGAACAGTAACCATTTTTAATAGTTTAACTAGGGGCGGTCTAGGGGCTGAACAAAGGGAGGTGTGTGGCGGAAAGACAAAGCAGGTTTTCATTAAACTCCGCAGTGAATTGTTGCAAGACGAGCAACCGTTACATACCTAGTGATATAGAGCTCCATGCTATCCAAGACGTCTGACTCCATTGTACTCATTCAGGTACGAGAGCAGGAAGAACAGGCACAGTATTCCTAGTGGAAGATGGTAAACTGAGTACACTTTCACTACAGTCCTCTGACGTGCCCCGGCCCTGCAAACCCCATTCTCTCCCCGAACTCAGGAAACTCGTTTACCGCCTCAGTCTGAAATTCAGCGGAAATATTTTGGGGCTCGTAGAGTCGCCCAAGTAGCCACCATCTTGAAATGAGTGATTTGTTGCTGTATTTTAAAACAGGTGTTACGCCAGATATCTTGTTTTTCCAAGTATGCTAGCGCTGATGTGAATGTTTGGTAAATACAATAGTAAGTATTATTCGTCCGGAAGAAAAATGAAATAGAATTAGATTTGAAAGTAAAGTGCAGAAAAAGGTGCACTGAGCTACTATTTAATTTGCAGAAGCAGTTATAATAACGCTTAGGCAGCTAGTGAAGGCTAATAAGGCATGACAGTGGAAACCCCTCACCACTACGTGTACTAAATTTGAAACTCTAACATCAGACTATGCAAAGCTAGTCCAAGATGGCCTCGGAGTAAACATACCACCTTGCGCATTTGTCAGCATAGAGCTACGCCCCCTTACTCTGATGTAGGGCAACTCAGTTTGCCGTTGCTAAGCTACGGAAGCAGCTGGTTAGCGTGTGTGACTTATGTTTTCGTTTGCACAAATACCCACCTTGTTGTTCCCCTATCAGGGCCATTTCTACCATTAGGCAAGACTAGGTGCCCGCCTAGCTTTACTTTCGTAGGTTCAAATTAAAAAAAAAATCCCCCTTTTGCCACCCTAGGCGGTCACCTAGTCTTGCCTAATGGTAGAAACGGCCCTGGAAGACATGACTTGGCAGTACAGACTGGACTGTGCCCATGAGGCGCAGGGTCAAGACTGATTAGCTGGGTCTGAACTGGGGTGGCGAAGGGAGCTAAAGAACAATGATGGATTCAGCCCAGATCTGTGACTGGGGGTGAGTGTGAAACGTTTCAGCGCTCTGTCCATCATCTCCTAGTGTTTGCTTTGTTCACCCTAAGTTGGTAGGGTATGCCCAGACATGGGTCCTGTGCTCACTTTGCCCCTGGATTCAAGCTAGCCTGGCTGATGAGGGGTGTTATCCCAAAACTGGTCCCAGAATGCTTGTTTCTGGTCCAGGGAAGACCTGGCTTGGCAGTTCGGGCTGGACTCTTCCCATGAGGCACAGGGTTAAGACTGGTTTGCATGTGTTCCGCATTGTTGTTAAGGGAATATGTGATCTTTTTGGCATGCTTTTACAACGCATGCCATAACAATGCGGTCATAACAACGACCGCGTTGTTATTTCGTATACTGTTACAACGCAAGTAGTAACAATGACTTGCTTTAGGGGTCTCTGGATGTTGGAATAGTAGAATTTACTATTCCAACTCCAGTCTGTGCAGACACTAGGGAAAGTGTTGGATTTTAAATCCAACACCTTCTGCCCCCCAACGCAAGTCATTGTTCGAACTTGAGTTGTAACGCTATGCGAAATAACAACGTGGCCGTTGTAACGACCGCGTTGTTATGGCGTGCGTTGTTACGCATGCGTGGTAAATGCTGTTTACCCTGTTAAGGGCATCCACCTGCATCTCTCATTGCTTTTAGGCACTCTCCCTTTCCTTCAACCTACCATCAGATTGAGGTTTCAGAATCTATGATCATGAAACTCACAGGTGGCATAACATGATTTATACATGCCTCTCAAAGAAGCTGATCAACACACCTCAAAGGCTACAAAACCGAGACTAAAGGTGTGCATGCACTTGTGCAGGTCTGACGTTGTCCACCTAGCTTTGAAAGAATTCACTTACATACAAAACCAGGTTACATCCTCCCAAGGAAGCTATGCTCAGTCTCCCTACACCGGTAAAGAGCCTTTAGTGCGCGGCTGCTAGTGCGCATACCATTACTTCACAAGCATTACTACACGTGCGATATTACAACGCATACCATAAGTACACAAGTTGTTACATCGCAAGCGTTGTTACAACGCGTGCGTTGTAATGGTATGCGCTATCCACATCGTTGTTTGGAAGGAGCTTCCGTTTCCAAACAACGACGTGCAGATCTGACGTCACTGGAAGCCGCAGGAAGCTGTAGAATAGAGGAACCACGGAGGAGAGAGAGGTAAGTGTTGTTTTTTTGGGTCATGCAGGGGTAGTCTTTTAGGTGGGAGGGTTGTCTTTGAGTAGTGTAAGATCATGCTGGGGCTAGTGTTTTAGGGTTTTGGGTAGTGATGTGGTGTATGTGTAGTGTAGGGTAGTGTTTTAGGGTTTAGGGTAGTGTCGGGGGGTCTTACAGGGTAGTCAGTGTAGGGAAGGGACTGGGGGTAGGTGCAAGGTCGTGCTGGGGGTAGTGTTCTAGGGTTTAGGGTAGTGTTGTGGTGCTAGTGTAGTGTAGGGTAATGTATTAGGGTTTAGGGTAGTTTTGGTGTATAGTGCAGGGTAGTGTTTGGGTGTACGAACAGGACTGGGAGTCGGGGGAGGGTTGTGCAGGGAGTAGTGTTTAGGGTAATGTTGTGGTGTTTGTGTAGTTTAGGGTAGTGTTTTAGGGTTTAAGGTAGTGTTGGGGTGTCGTGCAGGGTAGTGATGTAGTGTAGAGAGAAGACTGGGGAAGGGTGAGGGTCGTGCAGTGAGTAGTGTTTTAGGGTTTAGGGTAGTGGTGTGGTGTTTGTGTAGTGTAGGGTAGTGTTATAGGGTTTAGGGTGGTGTCGGGGGTGGTGAAGTGTAGTGTTAGAGTGCAGGGTTCAGGCAGGGGGAAGGGGGAAAGTCATGTAGGGGGTAGTGTATTAGGGTTTCGGGTAGTGTAGTGATGTTTAAGTAATGTAAGGTAGTGTAAGGTAGTGTAGTGTAAGCATGATTTTAGTGTAATGTTTTTAATTAGCAGAAACCATGGTACATTTTTAATCATTTGCGTTATAAATGCATGCGCAGTTAAAACTTGCAAAGTAATGGTTTATGCTAATTAAAAACATTGCACTAAAATCATGCAACGTCAGTCCCCTACACCGGATCTTAAAGGGCGAAGGTAGAGGTTGAACCTTGCTAGCACGGTCAGAACTGGGAAAGCCATGGACACTGAGCTGTCAAGAGGTGCTGTTTGGTTACTGTAGGATGATTCCTAGAGCTTTAAAAAGGCCCGGACCAATTAATGGTAGCATTCGGCTCTATTGCCTGACAGAAAGGATCCCTAAACTGGAGTGAGAATGGTAGGATCTAGGTATGGGGACTGCATGGTTGTGTGCATCCAGGTGAATGTAGGACTTGTGCAGCCTCCAAATACACACAGTTGATATAAATATCTAGTGTTTAAGGTCCTTCAGCATAGTGATAAATGGAATATAGAGACTGGCGGCTCTTGACGCTGCTTGGTTTTCAAGTGCCATCATGGAGGGCAAGTCAAGGAATGAGGCATCTCAAACTCTGAGATGTCAGCTGAGGCATTCCTACATGTGGTGACCTGATGCAGGACGTCTTTTTGTAGAATAAGACCTTTGATTCTCATATTCACATGCTTTATGGCTGAAAAAGGACTTTATATAATGCACATGGATCAGTCACTGACCCCAAGAGGCTCCTGAATGGATTAGAAAGCCATTGGAGAGAAACGGCCTGCCTCCATCTGTGCATTCTATCCAAAAAGAAACATTTGGGATTCAGACTTTATCTTAAAACTTGCTTCAGTTCAGACAAAAAAAGCTAGTAATAGAAGAGCATGGGGTGGTTAGAATAAACTAATGTCCTAGAAATGCTTTGTCTGTCGTGCGTCTATTCTGGACCACAGTGATGCCCCTGATTCAAGGTGCCAAAGGATCAGCGCTCTGAGGAGGGGCGAGACGGGGCACTCCGGCCCAGGCCCCTTTCAAGAAGAAAGGGTGGCAATGCCCCTCATTCAGCATGCCAGAGGCGGGCAGGTCTTTATAACTCACTGTTGCCATAGAAAGTCATTTGGGGCAATACCCAAGTCTGTAGAACCTCCTGCTGAAGTCATCCACTGAAGGTGTGCCCACCTGACAAGCTACTTCCTGCCTAGGAGCCGCAGCGATCAGCGGGGCAGCACACTGTAGGGCTAGAGTGTGCACAGGGCAGTAGCATAACAAAACCCCCTGCAAGGTACATGAAGTGACCCCCTCTGGACTCAATCAGGAGCTATCAGGCCAGGCTACTGTGGTGAGGGGGCCCCCTGGAGTGGTGGGCCGCAGCACCACAGGGGCTGTGGGAACCTTTATTGGCCACTGACTCAGGGTGGTACAGTGGGTGCCTACATCAAGGCGTGATCACACTCATGCCTCTAAAGTCACTCAGACACCTTCTTGGGGCGAAACAACTGAAGAGCAGTGAATTATTCTCATCTACCAGTCTCAAATAGTGGTTCAAATAATGACCAAATCTACTCGCGGTCTCCATTGCTTTAGAGCAGAGGCAATCACCAACATATTTCCAGGGGCCAAAGAGTTCATCTTTGGTGTGACCGAAGACCTTATTAATGCCAACATGGTGGTGGTCGGAGCGTGGGGGTGTAGGAGAGAGACACATGTGCATCTAGTGATGAATTGCACCTGGGATCAATTCCAGCTGCCACACTTGACCAAACTCTGTGATCCTGGGCAATTGTTTCATTTCACTTTGCCTATTGGCATTGTCGCCAGGGTAGAGGGGGGAGCCTGAATCCTTCTAAATTCATGTTTGAAAACTGTCACTTAAAAAAATGGTTTTGCACTTTTATAATCTGATGTACAAAGGTGACACACTCCTGTAGGTAATGAAATACATCTTTTGGATTTCTGGAGGGACTTTACTTTTTTTAAATATATTTGTTGAAGATGTCTTTAAAAACGAAAGTGTTCTTAATGTTAAGTGGTACAGGACAGCTTCTTGCTTCTTTTCCTTTACTTTGGTTTGAATGTAAATAAATGCTTCCCATTTATTTGATATCTTTATGAATATTAGTGTTTTGTACGGTAAACCGCAGTCTAGTGCTGTTCAATCAGGGGCCACATGTAGAGGTCAGGACTTTGAGTGTCTCTGCTTTTAAGACAAGATAACACTTAGTTCATTGTGACTTTGTACAAGAACAGTAATAATCACATGTCAGATGATATAAGCAATGGGCCAAGAACCAGCACTATGTATGAACCATTTATGTAGCATCACTGGCCTTAAAGGCTCTCCATTGGCTGCCTATGGCACAGATTTTGCAGTTCAAGGCACTCTGTATTGTATATAGGGCAGTACACAAAATGGGACCTAAGCCGCTGGGACTCCCCTGCTAGGAATCTGCGCTCCTCCTCAGCTAACTTGATGTGTCTTCCACATTTCAACAGCGCCCGTCTGGGAGGCAGATCAGTTAGTCTGGTAGCTTCCAGACTATGGGATTCATTGCCTATTGAGATTAGACAAAGTGACAACTTGTTGAGTTTTAGGAAAAATTTGAAAACCATACTCTTTCCAAGAAATTAACTTTGAGTTCTTGATCAGTTTTTTCAGTTTACGCACAGTGTCTGTTAGTGGTAATCTCAGCGCCAGGATACCCATCGGGTGGCAGCTGCGCTATACAAGTACTGTATACAATACAAAACTATTAGTTTATTATAGTCAGTATGCCATAAAGTTGTTATTGAATGTGAAGCATTAGTGAAAAGTTTGCTGTGAAAAAACACCATCTTCCCAGCTTTCAGGAACATGCAGAGCTGTACCGCAAAACATTTGTTTTATCACAGTTTTGGCATTTGTCTAAGAGGTGTCGCCCATATTTCAAAAGTGCTTTCAACCTGCTTCCAATTTGTGGTGGAAACAGGTGTGAACCAATGGGTGATCCAACAAATGAATGGCCTGGAATACGCACAATTCTACTTACATTTTAAATCCAAATGTAAACCAGGGCGCGCTGTCCTGATGTGTCCTTGGTCCCATGAACACAGAGACAATTACTTGAGCTTGAGGTGTCCCGTCTTGCACAAAAACAATCCTGCCTACAACACAGGCATGCTTACACCATGGTGCAAGCGTGTCTGCATTGGTGCTAGGCAGCACGCTGTGCGCCAGCGCAGGCAGTGAGCAGGAGTGTGCAGTATAATGTTAAATACAGCACCTTCCAACCCTCTCCCTCCCACGCAGTGCAGCACAGCACAACAAGGTGGCGTCCTGCGTTGTGAGAACGTATGATAAATATGCAGCTAAGCGTGGACACTCGAGAACGCCTAATCACCACCAATGGAACGCATCTATGACATAAAGTGACGCAAAGCAGCACAATGCCCTGCATTATTTAAAAAAACATTTATACAAAGCAACACAAATAGCCATTTCCCATGTACATCACTTTGTAAAGTCCTAACAAGGATTATAAAAAGTCACACAAACTTCAGTCTGGCTCATATTTATTTTAGCCAAATCATCATTGTGGCCGGTTTCAGTTCCAAGAGGCAAGCTGTTTATGGGCAGTGCAAAACAACACTAAAACATGCTCGTTACATGGCCCATCTTCCTGCCTGGTAGCTGGGGTCTAGGGCCATTTTGTTTTCCTCTAGGAAGCGCAATCTGGTAAAACATACATTTCTATAAATATCTGTCCCCCTGAGGGGGGTCAGACAATATCCTAGAGGGGGCAGAGCCGCCACCCCAAAAAAAATAATAGGTGTCATTTTCTTTCCCACTGGGGGGTGCACCTCAGGAAAAACCTATTTCTATTTCCCAGGGAGCGTGTCTCCCCCCCAAAAAGAAAACACCTGGTGTCTAGTGGTTCCTGCTCATGGATTGAGACTGAGTTTCAGAAGTCAGTGTATGTTATAAATCATCCAACGTACACAGGCTAGAAGCTCTGAGGGACTTTTCTTGCTGTGGGAGTTTTAGGAGAATGTTACTGAGCAAACTTTCAGTACCTGCACAGGAGCCACAGCGGCAGCGGCTTCTCTGGAAGCAAAGAAATCTAAACTACAGCCCGACCGGATCCAGATGACACCTTAGATCAGGACGAGGCCAGGCTCAGGCCAGGATCAGACCAGGATCAGACTAAGCTCAGACCAGGATCAGACCAGGTTCATACCAGGCTAAGACCAAGCTCAGAACAGGATCAAACCAGGATCAGATCAGGCGCAAACCAGGCTCAGACCTGGATCAGACCAGGCTCAGACCAGGATCAGACCAGGCTCAGAGCAGGATCAGAGCAGGATCAGACTAGGCTCAGACCAGGCTCAGACCTGGATCAGACCAGGATCAGACCAGGCTCAGAGCAGGATCAGAGCAGGATCAGACCAGGCTCAGACCAGGCTCAGACCTGGATCAGACCAGGATCAGACCAGGCTCAGACCAGGATCAGACCAGGATCAGACAAGGGTTGGACCAGGATCAGACCAGGATCAGACCAGGGTTGGACCAGGCTCAGACTAGGCTCAGCCCAGGGTCAATCAGGATCAGACCAGGATCAGACCAGGGTCAGATCAGGATCAGACCAGGCTCAGACCTGGATCAGACCAGGCTCAGACCAAGTTCAGAGCAGGATCAGATCAGGCGCAGACCAGGCTCAGACCAGGATCAGACCAGGCTCAGACCAGGATCAGACCAGGATCAGACCAGGCTGAGGCCAGGCTCAGAACAGGATCAGATCAGAATCAGACCAGGATCAGATCAGAATCAGCCCAGTATCAGACCAAGCTGAGACCAGGATCAGACCAGGCTCAGACCTGGATCAGACCAGGATTAGACCAGGCTCAGACCAGGATCAGACCAGGATCAGACAAGGGTTGGACCAGCATCAGACCAGGATCAGACCAGGGTTGGACCAGGCTCAGACTAGTCTCAGACCAGGGTCAGATCAGGATCAGACCAGGATCCGACCAATCTCAGACCAGAATCAGACCAGGCTCAGACTAGGATCAGACCAAGCTCAGACCAGGATCAGATCAGGATCAGTCCAGGATCAGACAGAGATCACACCAGGATCAGAGCAGGATATATACAACTGAATATTATGTCAGGGCTCTGAGACCTTTCACATTAATAGGGATCACCAACATGATCTCGATGGGATGTTCAATCTACCATGCGTAGCCCATGATCCCAAGGACCCCCACAGTGTGGACTTTTCATAGGTCATAGGTCAGACATTTGTCAATAGTCTCCAGTATCAATAGGGTAACATCTAGCCTCCTGCGTCTAGCAAGCTAAAAATGAACTGCACCTTACCTCCCTTTCCAGCAAATATTGAACTGATCGCAGCATCATTAATGAGACAACAAACTTCTTTTTGATCCTGGTCTGATCCTGGTCCAACCCTTGTCTGATCCTGGTCTGAGCCTGGTCTGATCCTTCAGTACAATAAGGTCCACCAGTCCTTATCCTCCTCACTCTAGGCACTCCAGCTAAAGCTGAATGGGAGTTCCAGAGATTCCTGGCAGGATTGTAAAAATGAACTCTGGAGGCCAGGTAACATGATCCAATGTTGTGTGAGGCATGAACAATCAGCAATAGTGTCATAAACAAAATCCTCTTCCTTAAGGCAGCCACTGCAAGGAAGAAAGATACCTGCAAATCCTAGTTCTCCATTACAAATTCAATAAATATCTGGCTGCGGCGTGTTGCACCATTTGAAGTCTGTGAATGACCAGAAGACCCAAATATAAGACATTGGAATAATCCAAGCAAGAGGTTATTAGAGCCTGGATAACCGTTGAGTTTCAGAGGCTAAGTCAGCAGATCAAACCTTTGAGCGCGATGACCCACTTGGTATATCTGAGCTCAGCTCCATTGTAGTTGGCCTGAAATTGTGTCTAGATCTTGGTCAGCTATGAACAATTACTCATGATGTATTTCTTTAATAATTTTTGGGATCTTTTATTGTACTGTGTGATTGACTTTTTAACTGTTTTGGTGCCGACAAATACTGAAAACATTGTCTCTAAGTGAAGTGTGTTGCTCTGTGCTGTAGCTGGCGGTGGTTGAGCACAAGTTTATTTTCGGGACTTGTATTATGGACATGACAATGTTTTGGACATATTACTTGAGAAATATTGACATCCTCCCAAACTAATAACCCAGTTACACTAATTTTGAAATATTGAGAGCGGTCTGTAGGAAAGAATATAAAACACTTCAGAACCTTCTCATCCGTTCCCGTAAAAGATGACGGAAAGCTCCAGAGTGTCCCATAGTCCACAGTTCGACATGGCAAGGTGAGCTCAAGCAGCACGAGTGGGTAAACCTGACTTCCAACTGCAGATCTTAGGGGCATATGTACAAGAATTGCCTCTAACTAGTGTTAGCGGTAGTTAGCTGCACTTCTCCTAACGTAGTGTATCACCGAAAACGATCACCCAGTTAGTGATGTATTTACAATACGTCTCTACATGGTGATAGTTTCAGGTAGCCTCAGTGAAAGCTTCCGCTAACACTAGCGTGAAGGCGATACAAATTCTGGCGTTAGCGGGCAAAAACTGACGAAAGGCCCATTAGCGTTAGTCAGCTCAAAGTGACTTTCTTTTGCCTCTAGAGGCAAAAATAGCATATATGCCCACCTCCAATCAAAAATAGGAAACAAAACCAATGTAATGCAGAATGGAGCACCCATAGCCGAGTGCAGCACAGACCAACAATCCCCCAAAGACCCCAAAAGTGAGGATGACTGTGAGAAGTTGGCCTGGCATATGCTGGTCACTAGTTATAGTGGCCACCTTGCACCAGTCCAATTCGACTCTTATGGTAGATAGGTTTAAGACAACCTTTTAAAGAAAGCTATCCTAGTGGTAGCTGTGGAGAGCAGCCTTCAGGCTAAGTCTCTGAGGAATGTAAATCTGCTTGTTTTACCTTATAATCTCTTGAATTACCAAATGAAAGGACACCACACATGTATATATCAAATATATATGTATTTATTACTAGACACACTCTACTAATCTCTTTCTGAGATTAGAAGTCAAGAACATATGCACAAGTCAATGTTTTACAACAAATTAAGCACTTTTATGGCTGGGGCCCTAGGGGCGTACCAGACCATATACTAAAAAAGAGGTTTAGGAATGTTGACTTGCAAGGGGACAAGGCCTAGGGCCTGTAGAATCGCTTGAGCTTCACTAATCCACCCAAGGCAGGTAAGTAAAAGAGCCACGGGAGACGCGTGCAGTGTGAGAACACAGCCGCGGGTTCCCTTTTGATTTCAAGGGAGCAAGTCGCAGTTGGATTTTTTAAGTTTAAGGGTACTTCTAGGAAGTCTACAAGCAAGTCACTTACAAGGTAAGTAGTTCGAGGGCCAACACCCACAGGAGCACCGGAGTGCACGAGTTACCTCACCCAGGGAAGCCGGGTGCATAGGTGTCTTTTGGTGTCGGGTCGCGTCGTCGTTTTCAATGGAAGCCGAAGAAGTTTTGCTGCTTGTGAAGACTGAAGAAGTGTCCGGTGGAATCCAAGGCTGGATTCAAAATGAAGAAGACCTGAAAGCAGAAGGGACAGTGTTCACAGTCACTTGCCAGTGACCCGGGGCCAGGAAGGTGGATGCCCATGGAAGTCGGGTGATTTCAGGTGATCATGGGTGTTTTGACTCTTCAGCCACGAGGTCCAAGAGGTGTCGAGGACAACCAGAAGCTGTATTCGGTGTGTCCCACAAAGTCTGCAGCTTACTGAGGTGTCAGCACCAGGATTGGAGCCAACAAGCCTTGGCAACAGCAAGTCTTGTGGAAAATTAAGAAAGTCAGTGGTGCAGACCAGCAAGGTCTGATGGACTCACCCAGCAAAAGTAAGTGAGGGTATTCTTGGAGCAGCCAGGGGAGCCCATTTATTTGACAAGAAAGTCTTCAGGGGACCCACAAGCCAATGGGCAAGGGATCGCGAAGATGCCTCGTGAAGATTCACTTCACAGGAGCCCACGGTCACTCGGGATGAGGTAGACCTCTGATTTTCAAGGGAAGTCCTACTGGAGGTTTGGACCACATGTGGTCCAATGCAAAAGTTTGTAGAATGTCGTGAAGGGGTTGCACTTGACAATAGTGCACGTTACCCGTGTATTGCTGTTCCTCGTCACTCGTGGGGTCCACTCACCTCAGCTCTGCTGGGGACTCACAATGGCCGTCGATAAGTCAGGAAATCCACTTCCAGGGCTGCAGGGACTTCGGACTCTAGCGGGAGCGGGAAAGTTTGCGACTGTTGATTCAAGTTTTTGGTGCCTGCCGAGCAGGGGAGTCACTCCTTGACTCCAAGGGAGATTCTTCCGTCTTCCAAAGGTAGTGGAACATCGAAGGGTCAGGATTCTTCTTGTAAAGAGTCATCCAGGGATATCTAGTTTGCAATGGCAAGGCTTCTCTATCTTATCCTAAAAGAAAGGAAGGAACTAGCTTCATGACCACTCCTCTGGGAGGGTCAAGGTAGGGGGTGGTTACACCCACTTCCCTTTGTCCAGTTTCACGCCAGAGCAGGGACAGGTAGCCCCTGAACCGGTTGGAGCTGGCATATGCACAGAGGAGCCTACTGCTCCCCCAGTGCAGGACTTCAAAGCACTCTAGGAGTGCACCCAACCAGCCCCAATACACTAAATCCTGTCTGGAAGGTGGTGACATCTCCCTGTGACAAGATGCCTATTGTTGGGCCTCCTCCACTGTGAGTTTCAGTCAGCAGCAGGAGGGCAGCCCAGTGTCTGTGCTGGTGGCATCCATTTTGTAATGCCAGGGCTCTTTCAGATTTCTACCGTGTTTCCACAGTGGGTACATTTCGTCCCCTCTAGAAGGGTGGGATCATACTCCCACGCCAGTTACTGGTGTGGGGGGTATGATTCCAAGTTGTTTGACACCAAACACAACATGTTTTTATGCAGTCATTCCAAAGTTAGCATTTACCGGGAGGTTATAATGCACTTCAGAGTATATGGTTTAACTGCATCCACAAACAGCCACAGAGAATAGACTCTGCAGCTGCAGAGGGGTCCTGCTCATGCAGAGGCACCCCCTCACAATGTAAACCAAGCAACTGAAGTACTGGGTATTTTAGACCCAGCGGTGCAGGGGCACACACCCTATGACTTCTGGGTTTCACCCTGTTCCGGACCTACAGAAACACAGAGTCTTCTGGGTGAAGTCAAAGAATCGTTTATTGGCTGCAGACCAATGACAGGTATCCTAGAAGTACAACAGCGTGTATGTTCTCAGGAGACTGCTGAAAATCATAGGAACGGACTTCTCCTTAAGTACAAAATATCATGCTCCAGGCACACATTCCTTGGTTTACGATATGGCCATATAAAGGTATACATTACAAACGAAAAAGCAGAGTCATGATGACCATCCCACATTCCAATTCGGCCAGCCCACAATGATTTACACAGTAAGGTTCAGATCCCACGTTTGATGTAAAGAGACCCCCCAATAAACATGAGCATCTCCTGTTTTGGGAAACAAGTCATAAAGCAGGAACAAGCAGGTGTGGAAGAGATTAGCCGGGGGATTGTGTAGAATGAAAGGGCTTTATGACGGGTCAAACCCTGATGCTAATCACAGGTGGACGGAGGAAGGGGAGCTCGTGAGACCGGTTTGACCCAGGGCAGCAGAGCCAGCTGCCCAGGTCACAGAGAAGTCAGAGGGGAAGCCCATGTACTGTGAGGCCCGTATTTACTCCATTATAGCCTATGTGAGGGCAATGACAAGATGGCCACTGTTTCCAAAATGGAACCCGCGTAGTGAAGCAGAAGAACGTGTACACAGTGCATTCATAGCTAGAACGATATATAAAGCACTCGTACATGCCGCATTTACCATTTGCGGTTCGCTAATACCAAGATAGACAGGGGTAGGGCCCTGTCCCCTACGCGGTCCCGAATATTAAAGTACGACAGACCCTCCTTTTGCCCTTACATAGGCAATCACTATACTCATCTTAATCCGAGTCTAGGTCAATGTTCACGAAGTCATGGAGATGTTGCTGTAGCATCATCCTATTACTTAGCTCGTCCCTTGATACAGGTTTCCTTACACATAAGGTAGTACAGAGGCCACATATCGCAGGAGCACACTGTATGCACAGACAGAACAGGAAAAGAATGGCTAAGATCATTCCAACGACCATCAGAACTTTCCAACCCCAGGCAGATATCAATTCCCAGAACCACCCCACCAGTGACCAATCTCCCTTATCCACGTGTATGGCTTCAGATATTTTATGGAGTTTGGAGATGGCTTGATACACTGTTGGAGCATTATCTGGTATGAAAATGCAGCAACTGGATTGGATGACCTTGCATACCCCACCGCGGTCTGCAAGAATAACGTCTAGAACCATGCGGTTCTGCAGAGTCATAAGGCGATCCGCTTGGAGCTCAGCTGTCAGATTACTAAGGGCACCAGCCGTTACATTGACAGTGGATTCAACCACACGTGTCAGCTGTCTCAGGTTCCTACTATTGACCATAGGTCCCCAAAACGGCAGGAAACCCAAGAAGAAGTCTCCCGCTTCCTGACCGGCAGTATCCTCCTTACTAATCACACCTCTCACAACTCTGGTCTTGTGATAGTCAGAGGCGGCAGTAAATGTCGGCGGTAGCAAGTTCGCAATATAACATGTGCCCGAGAAATCAGGGGGCAGCCATGTATATGCTCGGTCATTACAGATGAAATATGTGCCCTTGGCAGCTAGAAACGCAGGGGAAAACTGTGACGGGAAGGTGTACGTTTCAGTACGGTCACTTCTTCCCAGTTGAGCTCTAGGATTCTGACCATTACCCTGTAAGCAGAACCGACCCATGTGGGGTACGACCCAGATTG